>NW_021703771.1:6264280-6615639 GCF_005190385.1 Monodon monoceros | reverse complement strand
ATGGTTCAATACCCACAAATCAACCAATGTGATACACCACATTAACAAAGGGAAGGATAAAAATCACAGGGTAATCTGAACAGACACAGAAAAAGCATTTGTCAAAATTCAACATCCATTCATGATAAAAATTCTCATCAAAGTTGGTGTAGAGGAAACCTATCTTGACATAATAAATGACATTTATGACAAACCTATAGCTAACATATTCAGCAGTGAAAACCTGAAAGTCTTTCCTCTAAAATCAGGAAGAAAACGTGTTTGCCCATTTTTGCACTTCTATTTAATATAGTATTGGAAGTCCTAGCCACAGTAATCAGACATGAAAAAAGAAATAAGAGGCACCCAAATGGGAAGGAAAGAAGTAAAACTGTCACTTTTGGCAGGTGACTTGATACTATATATAGAAAACCTCAAAGTCTCCATCACAAAACTATTAGAACCAATAAACAAATTCAGTAAAGTTGCAGGATGTGAGATAAACATACAAAAATCTGTCGCTTTTCTATACACTAATAATGAACTATCTGAAAGAGAAAGCAAGAAAACAATCCCATTTAAAATCAAATCAAAAAGAATAAAATACCTAGGTATAAACTTAACTGAGAAGGTGAAGTATCCATGCTCTGAAAACTCTAAAACAATATTCAGGAAATGAAGATGATACAAAGAAATGGAAAGATATCTCATATTCATGGACTGGAAGAATTAATATTGTTAAAATGGCCATGCGACCCAAAGCAATCTACAGATTTAATGCAACTTCTATCAAAATATCAATTACAGTTTTTCACAGAACTAGAACAGATAATCCTAAAATTTATATGGAACCATAAAAGACTCTGAATAGCCAAAGTCATTTTGAGAAAGAAGAACAAAGCTGGAGGTACTACAAGCCAAGGAGCCACCAGGAGCCGGGAGTGAGGCCTGAACACACCTCTCCCGGCGGCTCCAGAGACAGCGTGGCCCTGTCAACACCTCCGGAACTGTGAGATAACACATTTCTGGGGGTTAAGCCAGTCACTTTGCTTCATTACAGTAGCCCTAGTAAGTTAAATAGAACATGTGGCCTAAGAGGGCTGTGCTCACTTGGAAATAAGGCCCAAGGCTGGCACCAAGTCCAGCTTCTCAGGTGCTCGCAGGAACACATTTCACCAGCTCTGAGTGTGGTGGGCCACAGAGGGGAGGGGCCAGGCCCAGGTGAGTTTCAGATTTCTCTGTAATACTGCTAAAATCCAAAAATCCGTATGTCTGTGCCTAAATCCATGATGTTTTCCAAAGCTAGTGGATCCTGGGGCACTGGGAGGGGAAGACAGGAAGTTAGGACTTAAATTTTATTTCTAAATCTTCCAGGCCCAGAAGGGTTGCCTCCAGTGTTTCCAAGGAGGCCTTCACTTTCTGTGCGATCTTTGGGTTTAACTCACCGCTTGGAAAGACCTTGAGTATTTGATTCTGGAGAAATGTTTTCTGTCCTTTCTAGTCTGTGCATATGAAAATGAAGTTGTGGTTTGATACTTGAAAGGAAAAACAGATTATTTTGTTAGCAAATTGGTTTTCTTGGATCAACAATTTGGAGAAGTGAACACTGGAACTGGTTGCAGGGAGACACAGCATCAATCTCCAACAGATGAGACTGATTCTCAGCAAATTGCACCGAGGGTGGTGATGTTAAGATAACCAACTACACATTTTCCACGTGGATCTTTAAAAACCAATATGGAATGTAAAACCTGCAAGTACCTGGCCTCCACAGAGAATGCTTTTTTATTTTTTCCTTTCCCATCTAGATTGGTGTAAAGAGCTCTGGATCTGACGGCTTTAGCAGTTGACAGAATCTATCAAATTTTTCTTAAAATCCCCAGAGCTGGAGACAATGCAGAGCAGTTTGCTGGATTGTGAGAAGATTTTCCTTGAGGGGAAGAATATGCTCGGCATTGTTGCTCCTTTGCAACCAGTCTTGCAGAATGGGAGCAGCTGTTCTGCAAATTATTTTTGTGATGGAGAGGGGAATCTACCTTTCATTCTCTGCATCCACAAGTGGGCATGCAAAATACATAGAAACATACTTATATAACTGTCTTGACCTCCCTCCTTAGTCTCTCTTTTCCTCACTTCCTTTTTTTTCTTCCCCAATTCTCTTTTTGATTTGTGCTGTGAGAGGAGAGGGCTTCTTATGCCTGAGCTTCTTCCTCTGATGACAAGGAAAAGTGTAGGGGAAAACGATCAACTCTTGTACAGGGGCCAAAGGCAATTACTTTGCTTTGAGGATTCCTGGGATGAGGGAATGAGCCAGGAGCTCTTTCAGGAGAGGAAGGGGAGGGGAGGTGTATGAGTGGTCTGCCACTCGTTCTCCCAGGGGCAGCTGCTTCCGCAGAATCCAGGCTGCAGGACGGCTGAGCTGCTGCGAGCTGAGGTGCCGAGGCCCAGGACTCAAGTGCAGACATTACATAAATCAATGCCAATTTAAACGGGAAGATTATTTTAACCTCGGAATGTCACTTTATATGTTTCAATACATGGTCCATTATTTACTCTCCAGGAAAGTTTCACTCAGGGCCCCCCTTCTCTCTGTGCTTATTTGCGACGGCCAGACCATCAGGCATGCAATGAACTGCAAATTGAAACAAGCTCAGCATCCCAAACCGGTGGGGGTCGTGACCTGCTGGGAACATGGCCAAGTGAAGACAGGCATCTCATTCACCATGGCACACTTGGCCCTTTCTTTTGTGAAGCCGAGGGTGAAGAGGTGGCGGTTACAACCCAGAAAGGTGCTCAGTGTAGGTGCTGAGAAGGTGGGCCCTACCCCTCCATCCATCCTGGTGGGACCTCCATGGAACAGCCCTAACTATTCTCAGAAGGAAACAGAGTCAAGTATTTGGAAAGTTACCTTCCATTAATTCCCAGGCGGGTCTAAAGCCTTCTGATGTTAACTGGCAACGGTGTTTCATTTGGGGAAGAGAAGCTATGGTCTCCCCTCTTTACCCAGCTGTGCTCCAATTCTGAAGTCACCTTCTGAGCACAGGTGGACTAAACACCTGTGAGCCTCAATCCCGTAGTAACAACGGTAGTAACAATAGCTGGAGTTCTTTTAGGTGAGTCAACAGCTAAATTCAGAGAACTGGTTTGCTGTTAGCAAGACTCTCCACTCACCTTCTCCGGTCAGCCTCATTTTGGGGGAAATATAACCTTAAAGTAAAAAATTTATGTTCTCAACTTCAGATTCTAAAATATAAATGCACTATATATCTTCATTTAAGGGAAAACTGACTCGTTGGCAAGATAAACTATATACAGAAGTAATGCTGAGAGACTTGTAAAGAGATGAGCATTAAAAGTTTTGCAAAGGATGGCAAATATCTAAGTAGCTGAGTAGCAACTTGATAAATTTTATACCAAGGGTGGTAGTAACACACAATATTCTTTAAGTTTTTTTTAGCTGACACTGTTAGATCAGAGCCCACTCATTCTCATTATTTTGAAGCATTTATAGTAAATCCTATTTTGTACCAGTAGATGTCATTACAGAAATGCAGTGTATTTTAACTGAGTAATTTTAGATATGCTTCTCTTACGTTTTTTCATGTGGGCCAAGCCTTATGGTTGTGAAAAAGTTGGTACAGAGAGATCTCTACAGAAAATGTTTACTAAAGGATCATACAATATACCTCATACGTTCCTCCTAATACAATATTCCCTGGAAAATCTAAGGAAATGAGAAAAGTTAAGATAGGATCATGCAGGAAGTGGAAGAGACGTTCCACACTTTTGATTTTAAATTTATCAGCCACAAACGATCCAGGTCTTCGTGTTGAACTTAATCTGATGGAAGAATTGGGATTTTGAATTAACTAGCTTGTCATTTTCTGTGCACCTGCTGCCTTCAAAGCCTCTGCTGGCACAGACTGTTTCTTTGGGTTTTTAAACAGAGGAACAAAAGTAGCCAGAGGAATCTAAGAAAGGGAGACCACGAACACAGGACAGACATAAAGGGGAGTTTCTCCAAATTTGCAGCTTATCAGTGATAAACTATGACGTAATAAGGGATCCGAGTCAGTGGCCAGAATGCTCCCCACAAAGCGATCAGACCCCAAACGTGTGCTGAATGGTGAGCCAACCAATGGTCTCACTTAGGTCTCTGAGTCACACTCGGTTGCCCACACCCATTCTTCTCCGTCTGCTGTGCTTCCTTGTAGAATTGGGGGCAAAAATGTCTTGCCTTTTGGCTGTCAGATCCTTCCATGTCATATTCCATCCAAACCAATGGGTAATTAAAAATCTTGGTGAAGTTAAAGTGGCTCCTTCCTGGGAGGTGGGAGGCTTCAGTCTTGACCCATAGTATGTAAACCTTTGCTTGAGATTTTAGTGTAGCACCTGTTAGTTTGGTAAGAAATCTGTCACCCGTTGTAGTACCCAGAGCTCTAAGGTAGCAAATCATCTCTTTCTGCCCTCAGGGAAACCGCATATATGATGCTATCAACGGTGAAACATGTTTTTTACATTAATTTTTTGTATGAAATTTTGCAAACTTTGAAATAAACTTTTAAAAAGTAAAGATAGGGACTTCCCTGGTGGCGCAGTGCTTAAGCATCCACCTGCCAATGCAGGGGACACGGGTTCAAGCCCTGGTCCAGGAGGATCCCACATGCCACGGGGCAACTAAGCCCGTGCACCACAACTACTGAAGCCCGCATGCCTGGAGCCCGTGAGCCACAACTACTAAAGCCTGCACGGGCCTAGAGCCCGTGCTCCGCCGCCAGAGAAGCCACCACAATGAGAAGCCTGTGCACCACAATGAAGAGAAGGCCCCGCTTGCCGCGACTAGAGAAAGCCCGTGCGCAGCAACGAAGACCCAACCCAGCCAAAAATAAATAAATTAATTAAAAAATAAATAACTAAATAAAGATAAAATCCTGGTTTTGTGAAAAGATGCTGATCAAAATACTTTTTCGGAAACATTTTCATTATGGAAAGATGTTAAGTATATGTGATTATGTTTCAAAGTCTGAGCAGTTAGCAATTAAGTTCATTTTATTTTTCAAAAATACCATCACATAAAATCTCTGTATACATGATGTGAGTGAAAGAAGCCATACCATGTGATAATATCCATCAAGAGGCTGTTGCATTCCTTGTATTCCAGGAGGTCCCTGTATTAGAAACAAATCAAAGACATACATAAACATTTACCAAAACAATGTGTATTTAAATAATGTATCTAAGAACTCTTAAAATCTCACAGGTAAGAAGAAGGAAGTGTCTGTTCAGTCAAGTATTCTAATTAATAGAGTATCACATGGACATTAGCTTATCTGGTTCTTAAACGTATTTCTAGGTTAAATCCTGCATGAATCCAAAGAAAGGTCCTAACTGGGAACACGTAACATTTTACTAAAAGGTCAGCCATCAGCATATTCCTTATTAAAAGGAATCTTACCCATAAAACTCCTCAAGGGAAGAGGCTGAAGAGCTTCAGTTTATGTTTGACACTTCTTATAGGGCTTTTATCAATGCATTATGGAAGTGTATGCCCACATGTTATTACCTTAAAAAATAAGGGAAAAATATTGTTTTGTTATTGCTTTAATTATTTGAATTAGTTGGGTGAACATGGGCTTCCCACGGACTTTCAGGCCAGAAAAAGATATCTGCTGTATAACCTTGGGCTTAAGACATTTAAATACATGTAGTTTTCAGATGATGTGGAAATATTCACGAAGCACTCTGCTGAGTTTTGGGTGGATAGGAAGGAAGTAAAGACATTTGTCTGTCCCTAAAACTTCCAGGAAGAGAGGAAGAGAAGCATTCTCTGAGTTTTTCAGGGATTAAATTTTGGGGAAAGGGGTGGAAGAAAATGCAAAGATTAACATGATTTGATTTTAGGTAGTTCAGCCAAAATAGATTCAGCTATCTCAGAAAAGAGACTGCATATCTCATCCACACCTCGTAAGCTCCTAGGAGGAGAGAAAATGTTACAGAAGCAAAGTTCTCAGAAGATAAGACACCAAAAGATCATGATTCAGCCAACCAAAGTCACTATTATACAAAGATTATTATTTTAAAAAGCGAACGAAAGCTTTGGAAAGTGAAGAAACATTTTAAGGAACATCTGCTAGCTGCACTCACTGATATAGGTAACACCTTAGGTTATCTTGAAAAGATTAATGTTGGTCAACAGTTATGACGGGTGTTTCTTAGGAACGGCCTGTGACAGAAGATCTAACATGAAGGCTTTACTTTGTGCCGTTAAATGTTGAGGACAGCAAGGTGTAGTGATGGATGATAGAAGGAGGCAGATATAACTCGTGAGAAAATAATAGGCCTTGTGCGGAACGGAGCTGACTGTGGTTGGAAAGACAAACGACGCTGTTACCTTGCTGGAATCAAAACAGAGCTAATGTCAGAAAATAATTCTCAAGGCGCTATTATTTTTCAGGTTCTTTTTCCATCAGCCAGCTTTGTGTGACGTATTCCAGGTCAGGCGGTTGAAGCGAAGAGGAAAGCAATTACTGAGTTGGGGGTTGTTTCACAAAGTTTCCGGCCAAGAAGGTACAAGCTAGGAACTCATTCTTGAAATTCAGGAGACATGAGACTCCATACACATTGATCCTTCTGCAACTATTTTTAACAAGGCAAGGAGAAATCTTAGATACCGTATGTAGTAGCATCAAAGGTAGCTTAGGGGTATCTGCATAGCAGGCGTTGGGTGAATGGTGAATGTGTATTGATCATAAGGTCAATTAGATCAAAGACTAGTGATGTGGTAGGTACATTTAGCTTCAGACACATTCGTCTTAGCCAAAAGGGAAAGGCTTAACAAGTGGGGCTCCTGAATACAGCAGATCAATTAATAACGTCTGTCAACTAGAGCAGAAGAATCCATCAAATAATAACGGCACACATCTAGGTAGTGTGTATCGTGCGCCAGGCATTACACCAAGGGTTTCAAATAGACTAACTCATTTCATCTCTACAATGACACCATGAGGTATGTACCACCATTATTTCCGATTCAAAGATACAGAAAAATGAGCGTTTGAAATAGTTAACTGGCCCAAGGTCACAACCCTGGTATGCGGCAGGGCTAATATTTAATGGAGGCAGCCTGGCCCCAAACTCGCTTCTTAGTTGTTCAACTCTTGTAACTTAAAAGCAGATTCTCAGCCTAAAATAATTTTCGCAGGCATTTTAAAATTATGGTTATGGAAAGGAAAACTGTCCCAGTATCCTGCTCCTGTAGTGACCTGCAGCAGCTATACAGATACCACGGCTTTGCTCTATTTGTGTTGGGCTGGGAGACACAGGACGCCCGAGTTAATGGGATAAGTAGACAATTACACAACAGCTGTAAAGTGCTCATGAGCTCCGGGGAGACACACCTGTTCATAACCCAACTGTGCTCGCGTGTAATTACCGGAGCGGTCCATCAGCCTGGTGTGGGGAGAGACCCTAATGTTGTTTCCTACTGCAAAGAACCATGCCTGGTGTGATGAAGGGAATTAAAGATACATTCAACTTGGGAACATATATGCTCGGTAATGGTTTAAAGCATTTAAAAAGGGTTTTTTATTTGTTCGTTGTTTTTCTTTTTTGGCTAAAATCTTGCTAGAGGTGGAAGACAGAGAAATATCCTGTCTGCCACCTGCGTCATCAGATGCTAGTGTGAAAATGATCAACTGTTTGCATTATCAGCTCCTTAGATTTCAGCCTGGGCCACAGATTCCCAACGTCTAAAGGATGGGGAGAGCTCTGTGTTAAAGCTTCTTCGGTCCTGGTCTTGGCCGCACTTTCACTTTGCAGCCGGTTCATGCAGCATGCGGAGCTTTGCCTTTTTTCCCTTCCCTGGTCTCTGCTGAGAGCTCCCTGTCACCGTCAGGGCTGGGCCTTTGGGTCAGCTTTAGCGCACCCTTGATGTTCTGAATCAAGGTCTCCGTGGCCCCTCAGCCACTCTGCTCCCTCTCTGGCCCTCCTTCCTGAACGGTCTTCCTTCCTCCCTCTTCTCTGAAAGCATCCTTCAGCTCCCCATAACTGCTGACTGAACGTCCGTGCGCCATCTGGGTACCACTTATCCCCACGCACCAACACTCTTCATTAGGAGCTCTCTCATTAGGGGCTCCTTTCAGGATTCACAAATACATATTTTCAGGTTGTACACAACTGCCTTCTGGCCCTGTGGGTTTCCAATTAACTTTGCTAACAACCTTTGAAATACCAAAAACCTCTATGAAGAAAGTTGCACTAATCAACTTTTTTCAAAGCATGCTAAAAAACAGCTTTGCTATAAGAAGAGATAGAAAGTTTGTTATTGAAAAGTCATTTGGGCTAATTTTCAAGAAATATTTCTAACTTTCTAATGGCTAGCAGAAAAGGCAAAGACCAGTAATTATTTTTCTTATATTAAAAAATTTATTAGGAAGCCTAACCTCATTCATAGGAATGGTAAGATGAAGCATGTTTCAATAATACAGTAATTGCTGGCAAGGTTAGTGTCAGAACGAGTTTTTCTCTTATATATATATATTCCATCTATAACATTATATATAACTTAGTGAAGCACATTTATACTGATTTATGGGTTTTTGTGTGTGTGTGTGGTACGCGGGCCTCTCACTGTCGTGGCCTCTCCCGTTGCGGAGCACAGGCTCCGGACGCCCGGGCTCAGCGGCCATGGCTCGCGGGCCCAGCCGCTCCGCGGCATGTGGGATCTTCCCGGACCAGGGCACGAACTCATGTCCCCTGCATCGGCAGGCAGACTCTCAACCACTCCGCCACCAGGGAAGCCCTGATTTATGGTGGTTTGAGTACATGTCTATCTTTCCAGTTGGAATGAAAACTCCTTGAAGATAGGAGTTTCAATCTTTTTTATCTTATCATAACATATAGTACCCCCATCCCAGTATTTGCTGAATTCAATAGAATCTTTTGCAAGAAAAATTTTGAGGGTATAGCCAATTTCTTGCTCGTTCGTTTTGATTTCAGTTAGAAATGGAAGCAAACTGAGCAGGGGTCTTGCTGCTTCCAAACTCACAGAATACAGGGCCAACAGATGCAGATTAATCTAAGAATCTGGCTAAATAACTGAAAACAAAGCTTCAGTGAGCTCCAGTTAGTGGAAAAGAGCTTATGGATGGATTTTTGACCAGAATTACAACATGGAAAGTTGTCTCCAATTCTGAGAGAAAAATCAATAGTACTCTTTAGAAAATATTTGGGAAATCAATTTCTTTTTCTTTTAAACACAGATCCTTTTATTTATCTTAAATATTTGCTCTAAATGAGTTTTTTCATTGTCTCTTGGGATTTAATTAACTTAAACAGTTGTAATTTTAGAATAGATTGTTTTTCAGAGAATGTTTCTGCTACAAAGTTTTAGTGGCTAAGGAGATACCAGCACTCCAACCCCTCCCCCTCCAAATTGCTGAAAACTCTCAAATTGCAAAATATGATTTCTGAAGCAAGGAGGGGATTCATTAAGTGTTTATACTATGGTTATATTTCAACACAGAGACCTCAAGTTCTCCTTTATGGGATTACAGTGGGGATGTGGGCCAGATAGCACGTATTAGGTGAAATTTAAGTTTCCTGGGAAGGGGCTCTTATTTCTGAAAATGTCTCACCCACCTTCTGGTTTATGCCTGCCTAAAACTTCATATAGAAAGACTGGTTTATTTGGTGTTGGGTTTTATCACCAGCTCGAATACAAGTGTTCTTGGGAGATGTAATACTAATGTTTCATATTCATACAGCTCAGCATAATTCTAAATACGTTTTCGCTTATATTTTCTTAGATGGCAGGGTAATGTGACTGCAAAACACATCATCTTATTTGATTCTCATAAAGACTGTGTGAGATGGGTATGATTATGTTCTCCATCTGACAGGGAAAAACTGATAGATTTACCCCCAAATCACGCAATAAACAAATGGTAGAACCAAGTATAAGAGTTGTTCCACTTGAATATATTCTTATGGATCATTCAGTAAGTATTTCCTGAGAGCAAGTTGGATGGGACAAAAAAGGGGAGGAGTAACGGGATGCTATGTGGCAGGTGGGACAGGAGAAGACAGCACCGAGGGAGGAGAGGGTACAGAAAAGGGGGGAGTGCAGGTCCTGAAGACTGTGGCTTCGCAGCCCCCCAGGCCTTTGGCACTCACTTTCTGGCATGAGGCTCTGAGAAATGTAGTTAAGTCTTAAGATGAACTTTGATTGTAAAAAGTGGGACTCAGAGGAAAAAGCTATAGGAGGATGATAATCAAAGAACTTGGAAAGGTATCAACACTTTTGCTTTAGAAATGGGAGGTCCTGGATTAAATCCTGGGACAGAAAGTAAAACATAATGAGCAGATGGAAGAGAATGATAAAATGGGATAATGATAAGAATATTAATAAATGACAACAGTAACCCTTGGAAAGTAATAACTGTGTGGCAGGTACGTTATGTTATTGCATTTTGCTTTTACAGCAGTCCAATGAGGTAGGCATTATCCTTATTTTACTTACAACAAAAAGTTTACTATCTTACCCAAGGTCATACAACTAGCAGACAACCGCTAGGTTTCAACCCAAGTTGGCCTGACGCTGTATCTTTGATATTTTAACTCTTTCCTTTATCTGCCTCACAGTGAGAGGGATGACAGATAGAGAAAAAAAAAAACCCAAAATCAATCATCTTAAAGCTGGTTAAAAACATCACGTAGGGCATTCAAGGGTAAAAGACTGCAGATCTATTAATGAGGGACAGAATCTACAAGGGCCAAGCACAGGGAGCTCCGGGACGCAGTGTAGATGCACCTTTTCAAAGACTGGACAAGAAGAGATCAAGAGGAGAGTGACCAGAATGGGAGGAGGGTGAGGATAAGAGAGAGGAACCACAGGCAGATACAAGAAATGTTAAAATCAAGGAGGGCCTGGATTAGAGAGAGGTGAGAGGGAGACTTCTGAGAGGGAAAAGGAAAGAAGTTGGCAATCTTGATCGGCATCTTAAGTAACTTTTGAAGTTCAAATGATACCAAATGAGGGGTAGAGTCTTGGCATTCATGAGATGGTAGAAGAAAAACAAACACACAAATGGTCAGAGTTGGTGGGAAAAAGACTAGAAACAAGAGAGTAAGTTTGCTTAGGGATCATATTGATAGGCTGAAATTCCTACGAGCGTGAAATTGCAGTGGATGAACAGTCATGGGAAAGTAGTCACACTTAGTAAGAAGATGAGATACCCTTCAAACAAAACTACAATTGTGCCATTGTGTTCTTGTGGAAGAGAGATTTGTGTATTGCCATGTGGGATCTGAAGGATTTAAGTGATACAGCAATACACTGGTTCAAGCATTGGTCAAGGGCATCTTCCGGGGACTTCCCCTAAAAAAGGTAAGAGCAGTTTTTGTTAGAAGCCAGCAGCCAACGCTTAATCTTGGTGAAGCTCTGGAAATTCTGAGCAGCAGTGATCGTCTCTTGTCTCAGCCAGGTCCCCCTTGCCCCACCCCAGTGGCATACACGTGCACTCTACTTTGAAAGATCAGTAGCTCCTAAGTATCTCCGTATGAGATATGCCAGCAACCCTGGTTCAGAAGTTCAGAAGCAGCGTGATTAACAGGTGAAGGATTGCAGCGAAGCAGCGCTTCTGGGTCTTGAATGAGAAGTTTTCACATCTGCCATTTTGGACATTTTTCAAACGCATCCCTCTGTGTATTCCAGAAGTGCTCACTTGAGCTGGGCTTGTCTCTTCTGGCCTGCACACTGAGCTGTGTAATTGAGGGAACTCAAGCAGAGGCAGTTTATGGTTGTATGAATAAGCAAAATACTCAATATGTGACCTGATTGTTTTCCAAAATTACACAGCCGCTGGTTTCACTTGTCATTTTGGAACAGGGGTGGGAGGATGAGGCTGTGACAGTGAATGCATTCAATGGGTGTAATTAATCCATTTCATAAAAGCAGATTTTCTACATTATGCTGTGAGGCTCAGAAGTTTTTAACACTTTACTTTCCAAGGGAGAAAAAAAAATCATTTTCTAAAGGAGCTTATTTTCCCTGATACCATGAAACAAATCCATCTAATTGGTTATAAAGCCCATTGCATTCTTGATAGAGTGCCTTGCTGGGACATTGATGACTGATTTCCATGGCATGACAGTTAGAAAAAAATGATTCCTCCCCTAACGCTGCGATTCTGCTTATCCATCCATAAAATGTTTCATACTCATTTCCCCTCAGTATGTCCTGCAAAAGCAAAAACGTTACGTGTCAGCTTCCTGTAATATAAGGGGCAGCAGCAGTCTCAAGAGGAGCCTTGCCTCCCCACTGAAGCCACATCACTGACCCTGCATGAGGTGATTAAAGCCAGCGGGGCATGAGAACTAGTAAGGATGGAGATTGCGAAACAAATGATCTGTATCCAGTGGCATCGCCCAAAGTTCACCATCAACAGAAACCATACCTGGGGAACAGCTGAGCTTGCACTCCCCTGTCTGACCTCAGGAATCTCTCAATACACCTCTCAAATCTGAAGGGAGGTTGGCTTACACAGCCTGCACCTATCAGTGCTTTGAGATTCCACTTATGTAACTGATAATATTCACTCTCTTTAAACGTGTTGGTACATGTCAATCCCAAACTCCCTAACTATCCCTTCCCCTCACCATTTCCGCCACCCACCCCTGTAACCATAAGTTCTTCTCTACGTCTGTGCTCAATAGTATGTAACAACTTAAATGGAAAAGATTCTGAAAAAGAATAGATACATGTATATGTATAAGTGAATCACTTTGCTGTACACGTGAAACTAACACAACATCGTTAATCAACTATGCTCCAATATAAAATAAAAAAGTTTAGACAAACAAGTGTTGGTAGGATGACAATGCTTCCTAGACAGAGAAAACGTGATTCCCAGGCAAACCGCAGAGACTTAAGACAGCCAGGCTGATGGCACTGGCTTACATGCTGCCAAGTTACGTAGAGGCCAAGGGCATGTACACAACTCGAATGGTTGGGGACATTCTGGACAAAAGCAAAGTGACGTTTTATTTTGTGGTGATTGGAGCCTCCACTTTCAACTCCAATGTCTGACATCAAGGTTTCCTTCTGATCTGTAGGTCATACTCATGATAAATATGCAAATTACATGTCTTGGCTCAACTGAACCACACGATTACATAGGGTACACTCGGGGAAGTTCTAGAAAAGAATACTGAATGATTTCATTTTTAAAACACTTTGCCCCATTCTACAAAGGATTTCAGGCAAAAGAGAAGATGCTGGCACTCTAGGCCGGTGAAGAAGTAATTAGTGATATTAACCTCAGCCCATCCCACAGGATGCTTTTCCTGTTTTGTCAAAGAAATTTGGACTATTTCAAGCGTGTCGAAAAGTACAGAATATAATATGATAAATCCCCATGAATCCACAATCCAATGTTGTCAGGTCCTAACCATCTGCCATATTTACTTTAGATCTCTTTACCTTTTAATGAAATTACAGATATAACTGAAGCTCCTTCTAGGCTTACTTTCTACAGAATTTCCTCTCATGTTTCAGGTCCCCCAGATAATGCTGAAAACTTGTTGCTTCTCTACTCACATAACTTCTTTTAGTCTCTCCTTTGATGGAAACAATTTCCTACCAGGTTGTAGCTGCTGTGAAGAGAAAACTGACTGAAGAGATTTAGCTAAGCCCCTTACTTCTGGAGGCCCAGACTTTTCTTATTGTTAAAATGGAGATAATCTTTTCTTGCCTGTTTCACAGAGTTATACGACGGTAAAATTAAATGCCGTATGGAGATACTTTCGTAAGCTCTATCAGCAAATACAAATTATAAGATTATTTGGGAAACAAGTTTCCCTTTCTGAATATTTCTCAAAGGCCAATCAGATTTATTAAAAACCTTACTGTTTACCTCTCACAAAGAATCAGTATTTAATCTATGCACTGGCCCAACAACAAGTTTGGTGACCATATATCAAGGATTTCAAATATTCTGTCCCATCATTGCTATACACAACGTCTGTCATTCAGAAGTCTTAATAGTTGGTTTCAATAACATGACCCAAAATGAAGAAAAGGAGTCAGTGGCTGTAAGAACATAAAATCCTTTTCTTCCCAAGTGTATCTATAATTAGTAAAAAACTCAGGCAGTCAGAAAGTGGCTAATAATGTCTCACTGCTGCTGCTCATTGGGAGAAAAAAAGAGAAGTAATTAGGGAGTGGAACCCAAGTGCTGGTTTTCACATTCTCCACCTGAGACCCCAGCTGCCTCACATGCATGTCTACGGATTCTGTGGCCACACAAGGTGACACTGGAATGTTAGTAATGTTGGCAACAGCTGTTTTGTCTGGGACCATGGCCCCAGTGGGGGACGAGTGGCAATAAAAATGATTAACTGGCCATGCCTCCATTTTATAGGTCTTAGGTATCTTTATTTTTAACTCTGAGGAAGTCATCTTATTTTTATTATGAATAAAATTACTATTCCCGTTGACACAGATAAATGGTTAGGTTCTTTTCCTCCGAAGATATCAGTACAGTACATGGCCTTTAGCCATTAACAGACCAAAGAGACTAAAGTTCTTTGCTGAAAGGAAAACTGAGAAACAGAAAACCCTGATCAATTCAAGGCTTGTAAACGGATGTTCAGACTATGAACTGGATTCCCACTGAGACATGATGGTTCTCAAAATGCACATAGTCACACAGAGTATTTTAGCAAGAAGTCAAATGTTTTAATTGGACATTTTTGTCATCCACTTTATTGAGCAGTCCAAAATGTGTCTTGGGGACTAACTTCCCTTAGGGGTGGGCCTTGCTAACATTAGCTTTGCACCGTGGGTCCTCAGTGCATAGGAAATAAGGCTGGAGATGAAGACGGAAAAGGTGGGGATAGTGATGGATAACAGGGCACAGATGCGGGAAGGCATTAGTTCCACGGTGTTTCCAGAGCATAGACTTTCATAGTTATAACTGCTCATCTCAACCTGCAGCCTATCAGAAAGGAAGCCTCAGGTGTAGCTGTGGGGAAGAGAGAATCAGACTTGTATGTGATGAGATTCTCCATCTCCAAGGAAAAACATGGTGTCCCCTGGATTCAGGCTGGGCTGAAGTGAAATGGGCAACTGTCAAAGCTTTGTCTGTTTCCTTGTTTTCTCAGCAAACAAGTCTGTTCCCTGTCCATGCAAAGACTAAAAACGATATGCTACAATGACGCTGCCTTTAGAATTATCATTAGGAATAATAATTTCATCACATCAAAATAAAAATCTAACCGCCTGAGATAAAAACACAAAGACCTAGAAAAGGGAGATGTGGCCAGTTGATTATTTTCCTTGCCACTTATTCTCCCCCCCACCCCGCTCCCCAATTCCACTCTCATAAGGCTAAGCCACTCAGCTCCAAAGCCTCCTCTGGCACTGTTCTCCTAGCTCCTTTCTGTTTACTGAATCCAGCAACCTCTCTCCCACCTCAGGCCCTTTGCACTTCCTGATCTTTGTGGTTGGAAAGTTCTTGCTCTGGGCCTCACACGGCTGGCTACTTCTCAAGTAATGTCTCCTAGATGCTCAGAGATGCCACCTGGACCACCTTAACTAGGGCAACAACTCTTCCTCCCAAACCACTCTCACGCTACCCAGTTTATTCCCCTGCAGCACTGCATATTAAGCTGAACTTGTTTTGTCTACCTATGGAATTGCCTCTTCACCATCGGTCCCTCACCCCACACACACATGATAGCGTGTAAGTTACTGAAGGTAGAGACCTTAGCTTTATTATTATTATTATTATTATTATTGTTTGTTTGTTTTTTACGGTACGCGGTCCTCTCACTGTTGCGGCCTCTCCCGTTGCGGAGCACAGGCTCCGGACGCGCAGGCTCAGCGGCCATGGCTCACGGGCCCAGCCACTCCGCGGCGTGTGGGATCTTCCCGGACCGGGGCACGAACCCGTGTCCCCTGCATCGGCAGGCGGACTCTCAACCACCGCGCCACGAGGGAAGCCCGAGACCCTAGCTTTAATTTGTCTGTTTTTTTTTTTTTTATATAAACCACTGTATACTCAAGGTTTGTAACAGTCATTAACACATGCTAGGTGATCGAGGTAAGTATGTGTTGGATAAATGAATTCAATTTCACATCCTAAATTCACTCTTTTAACCATGTATCCTGCTCTGTAACCATAACCTTCAGGACTGAGCAATGCCTCATGCATTAAAGGTGAAAGAAGTTCTACACTGAAATTAAAATGAAAATGGAAACAACACGGTTGTATATGTTTTCAATCTTATGGTTCCTTTAGAAAAGAAGCGTAAATTCCACCAGAGTCACCTCCCACAAAAACTCACGCTGTAGAGTTTTATCAGCGTGTTACAATAAGTCAGCATTTTAGAGAAAGCTAAGGGCTTTCACTTCTAGAGGCAGCCAGTTGACATTGAAAATGACTGTTGATAAGCTAGCATTTGTATTTAAAATACAGGATAAGCATAAGATGCAACAAAATCCTGAAAATAAACTTTGAAAATCATGTAGATTTATAATTAAACCTCGAACACTGAGCAATCTCCGGACCCTGGACAGCCTCCTGAGGGCTGAACAGTGTCATTCTTCTAGAGCTTTTCCAGTGGAAACAGTAGAGGGAGCTCCTGGTCCACATTACACATTATGTGAATTTCTGTGACACACGTGAGCCCCACTGCTCAATTCTCTTACTGCAATAATGAAACAATGCACAAAAACAATGCCAGAGGAAAAAAAAAGAAAGGAAATCAAGGGCCCTGCCTGCAACAGAAAGGAATAATAACACATTTTCCAATTAATGTGGTTTTTAATAAACACGTTTGCAGGGATGATGAATGAGAAGTGACGGAAGTGTCAAACGGGTGGGCTAAGACATGCCGCCTTTAATGGCTCATTAGTTAAACTCTTCTGTTCCGCCTCATTGCCAGCTGCTCTGCTCTCCCTTCTAAAGGAAAGAAAACCTGGAATACTCTGAAATAAACTAAGGCATTTCAAGTCTCGAGACTCTCGAAGCCTCATCATGCTAACACGAGGCCACTGTTTTCCATTCCTTTACGCTACTCAGATAACTGGAAGGCTTGAAAGACAAAGAAATCTTTACTGGAGAATGAGTGAGAGAATAAAGGTGGGTTTAGCGGTCCATTCCTGGGTCTCAAGTCTATAACCCCTACTTATACTTGTGTGATCCTGGGCAAGTTACTCGATGTTTCCAGGCAACATTTACCCCATTATAAAATGAGCATCATTTCTACTTCTCGTGATAGTTGTGAGGATTACATAATGCGCTGGCAGTGGAGCATCAAACACAAGAGCTAGGGCTGTAATCATCTCTCCCGGTCCATCTCTCTCTCTTTGGTGGAATATGTTTCCTCAGGAGTTACTGCTATTTCCTTCCCTAGGGAGAGGCTTAATGCTCTCGTGCTTCCTCTCTGAAAACTGCTCTCAATCATAATCTTAGGGGCTTCCCTGGTGGCACAGTGGTCAAGAATCCGCCTGCCACTGCAGGGGACACAGGTTTGAGCCCTGGTCCGGGAAGATCCCACATGCCGCAGAGCAACTAAGCCCGTGAGCCATGGCCGCTGAGCCTGCGCTCTAGAGACCACGAGCCACAACTACTGAGCCCGCACGCCTAGAGCCCGTGCTCCGCAACAAGAGAAGCCACTGCAATGAGAAGCCCACGCACCACAACGAAGAGTAGCCCCTGCTCACCGCAACTAGAGAAAGCCCGCGCGCAGCAACAAAGACCCAATGCAGCCAAAAATAAATAAATAATTTAAAAAATCATAATCTTAGTGTATTTGCAGGTATCATCAGTCCAAGACATTGCTACTTAATGGTTTCCCTCCAATGAAGAATATTCATTCAAAACAAGATGACAGAAGCTGCTTGGGGGAATTTGGGAGCTTTTCCCTTTGTGTGGGTAAGATCAGCTCTGCTTATTAACAGGAAATTGGACCAATACTTTATAAAAAGTGATGAAGGGTTGTGGCCAGCTCTGTGAACCAGTTAGTTGCCCCTCAATTACCAGCATCTCAATAAGAATAATTTTATGTATGCAGATTACATGTGTCTAAGTTTCAACTAAACCTTCCTCAAAGAGAGGAAAAGTTGCTATTAAGTATGGGAAGCTAAATTGGAGTAATATATATGACTTTGATGAAACAATACTTCATAAAGAAAATCTAATAACATTAGTTCAAAGATCTACTTTAAGTAAATATTCCTTTATTAGATATTTTCCCCTAGAGAATGTACTCTCTCAGGGTGAAAGAGATTGTCCTTCCACACACACAAAGTTGTGGGAAATTATTCTTTGTAAACAACTAATCTTTTTGGTACAAATGTTTCTTAAGAAGGTGAGAAAATACAAATTTGGCTTCAGAACAATCACAAATAGAATGGTTGGTTAAAATGTTTTAATTATTTGAGTTGCTTCAGGCCATTAGAGATTTCTTTCTTCTATTTTTTAAAAATCTTCATTGACACTCCCCAGAATAACAACACTACCTTTGATGTAGGGAACATCTCTAAAGCCCTGGAGGGGAGAACATTTTCTTGAAGAAATTGAGCAAAGTATGCTGTTATCAAAGGATCCATGTCTCCTAAAAACTCCTATTCCTTGGTTCTTTTCAGACAATCCCACCGGTCAGAGTAAATCAATAAAAAATTTTCCCTTAACTTTTCTGAAGGCTAATTGCTCAAACATATATAGTAAAATTATATACTATACTGTTCACTCATTTGAGGGACATTATGTATTATTTGATTATTGCTTGATAAGAGAGAAAATTAATTTTTTTTTATAGTTCACATCGTCATAAGACATTCTAACACATGCTTTAGGAATCTCAGACGCCAGCCAGTAGGATGAGTCAGACACCATCTCCCAATCTCAGTCGGAAGGATCTTGGTGCCTCCCAACCTTTCCTTCTTTCTCTTGTTACCTTCCTTCCTGTTGTGAAGGGGAGAGGGCTCATCTCACATAAGGTACAAAGTGGAAGAAGACAAATAAATGAAAAACAACAACATTTTGACCTAAAAATGCCCACAAGTAAAGGGGGACGTCTCTTAAGCTCTATGTCAGTTGTAATAAAATACAAATGACTAGTAAATACTATGATAGCTGCAATGGATCTCACTCTCTCTCAGCATTCCAACTACTGTGCCACTAGAGAGACCTATCAGGAAATCTGGCCATGGGACTCTCCACTCAGAGCTCTTCACAGATTGTCCTGGTTTCTCGGGATATGTGGAGCTCATAGCAGTTCTGCCAGGATGCTGCCCGGGCTGGACCCGACCTGTCAGTGCTGTGGTCAGAGATGCCTGGCCGCCACCTGCCCCACTCCCCGGGGCTCAGCTTTTGTTCAGGCTGCTTTCCTCTGTCAGCAGCTCCTAGCTTGCTCTCTCCTTCCCCTCTATTTGCTTTACTGGACAGACCTTCTCAACTTTTACAGAAACAGCTTTATTGAGGTATAAGTGAGACACAAAGAATTGCATGTATTTAATGTGTACAATGTGATGAGTTTGGACAGATGCAAACACCTGTGATCTCATCACCACAACCAAGGTAACTGACATACCCAGCACCTCCCAGCCTTCCCTTGTGTTCCTTAGTGTGTGCGTGTGTGCATGTGTGTGGTAAGAACACCTAACATGAAATCTACCCTCTTAACAAGTTTTGAAATGCACAATACTGCATGGCTACCTATAGGCACTATGTCGTAGGGCAGATCTCTGGGATGTAATCATTCTGCATAACTGAAACTTTATACCTGTTGAATAACACTCCCCAGTACTCCCGCCCCTATGTGCTCTCTGCTTCCGTAAGTCTGACCGTTTTAGAAATCTCAAAAAGTGGAGCCACGCAGTCTTTGTCTTTCGGTGAACTGGCTTATTTCACTCAGCATAACGTCCTCCGGGCTCATCCATGTGTCGTGATGAGCAGGAGTTCCTCCTTGTTTTTAAGGCTCAACCTTTATGCTTCAGTTGTCAATTCCAGAAGAAAACCACCCTGGCGTTATCTTTTCTAAGTTTTCTTCCTCTATTCACATTTTCTGTGAGTTAAACTTAAATACTTGAAGGGCAAGGACCACATCGTATTCATTTTTGCAAGCCTAGCTCCCAACAGTGTTAGGCACATAGTAGGCCTTAAATAAATGTTTAATAGTTTGTGAAACTATTAAATGATGTGAATTAGAAGCAGGTTGATTTTTGTATAAGCTCATTTTCTTAAAATGTTAGTTAATATGATCTTGAAAGGACTGATTTTGAAGAACTCTGTTCATTTCTAACCATTTGGGAAATAACAGTCCTCTTGCTAAAGTACATTATGTTTAGGGAAATTAAACATGAAGGTGGCATAGAAGAATGTGGGAAGCCAGGTATTTCACCTTTCTTTTCAATGCTTCCCTTAACTCATTCCTGTAAGAATGACAAGGTGCTTCATAGGACTTTTTGCAGTATGGTGGTATGCATGTCATCTATTATGTGAATAACTTAAAAAAATACAAAAGCTGATGAAAAATGTACCCCAAGATAGAGTTTTGATAATACTCGTATCAGACAAAAGATATTTAACCCACTAGAGGAGTTATCCCACAATCAAAAAGACAAAGAGTTTCCATAAACCACAATTCTTATACAAAAATGAGCAGATGATATAGTCTAATAATTCTTTTTAAACAAGAGCTGACCTATGAATAAAAACCTTTTCTTTTTTGAATAGAATTTCCCCCTTTCTTTGGTAGTCTAACAGATTGGTATTTTATTATATTACAAAAGATAATAAACCACTTTTCTTTTAAATACCGTGTACTCAGGATTTAATGAACACTGTGTGTCAGACCCACAGCTGAGTTTAAATTCTAAATCTAATACTTGAAATAAAATAAGTACCTCTCTCTCCCAAACACTCTGGCAATCAAAACCTGTGGAATTGAATATTATAAACTCTTTCATATGGTCGCATATTTCTTAATCTTCTAAATTCTTCAGTAAACTCATTGGATCTACAGCTGAGGACTCATTCCAGGATGTGATGTAATCCTCTTCTCTCCTAGACATTTGGCAAGCCTGTCATAAAGGCCTTCATCATTCAGATTCCTCCTCTGAGACAACAATTATCTTGTCTTGAAAGCAGCATCATGCATTTAGAAAACTATGGGAAAGTCTAATCTTGCCTGTTAGCTTGTACCAGCTTTTCTTGTTTATAGCACGAGACAATTACCGAAAATCCTACAATAAGTTCTCTCTTTTGCCAGAAAATTTGGGATAAAAATCAACAGAGCTGATTCCTTTAAAGACTGGATTCCAGGATGTCCAATTGATGCCATTTTCCCCCCAGTTGTTTCATAACCAGTATCAACTGACACCAGCACATTGCTAAGAGAACAATTTACTTGAACGGCTAAATGGATGAAATGAAATCATTGACAGAGCAGCAATCTTTTTCACCTTTGGCATGTGGCTGCACCCTAAGTGACTCCTAAGGAGCTCAGTCTAGAGCCCTCTAGTGGTGGCGCAGGTGGTTCTAGCCTTTAAAAAGTCACTTATTTTCCCGTCTTCATTTTCTCATCTATGAAGTATATTCATTTGTTGACTCATTCATTAAATAATTAACAGTTACATGCTACATGCCAGAAACTGTGCTAGACAATGATGATAAAATAGAGGTTCAAAAAATATTCACAGGGCAGTGGTCAGAAAGACAAGGAAAATAGGAGTCACAAAACAATGTGCTCTGTCTGCAGGAGGCATAAGCTCATAGGATTGTGGAGGATGACACATCTCGTGCTGTGCTGAGAGCAGCGGCAAGGGCTTCGTGGGGGACCTGGGGTCTGAGCTGAGTCCTGCAGGTGGGGAAGCTCACCTGGGCCTTGGGGAGAACATTTGCAATGTGTGGCATTTTGAGATCATAAAGGAAGATGACACTACAGGTTGCAAAAGAAGAAAGGGCACAGAGGAGGATAGACAAAGATAGGAAAAGGACAAACTTTGAAGGGACTAGAATGGCTGTAGAAGATATGGAATCCATCTGGAAGGAAAGGGACGCTATTAAAGAGTTTTCAACCAAAGAGCTACGTGATCAGAGTTATGATTTAGAAATATTACCCCACTTGTAGAAGGTAGAGGCAATGAGACAGCTGGGAGAAGCCTACAAAAATATAGATACAAATTGACAAGGGCCTAAATAAGGCAGTGGTATGAGGAATGAGAGCCGATGGGAAGTAGAATTGACACGATTTAGGAACTATTTGGATGTGGAGGATGAGAGAGAGAAAAAAAAATCTAGGGTCATTTTTAGAGTTTAGTTTCGGACAGGCTATGTTTGTAGTACATAGGAGACCTCCAAGTGGAGATACTGAGCAGGCCGTGGGGTGTAGGAGCCTGGAACTCAGGAGGAATGTCTGGGTGGAAATAGACTGGGATTCTTTAAACCATACAACATATAAATAAGGGAAGGGGGAACAGCTTTACGGAAGGAGACAAAAAGGATGGCCTCAAAGGTAGGAGAAAACGATCAGCGTCAATGAACCAAGAGAATAGAGAGTTTCAAGGATAGAACAGTCAACAGCGTCAGTTCCTATACAGCAGTGAAATAAGGTGAAGCCTGAAAGGCACTGAGGGAATCTCGTGACTCAGAGATATTGGTGATCATGGAGAATGCAGGGCCAGCGGGTAGCTTGGACATAAACCAGACTCTAGTGGGTTGAAGAGTTAGCAGAAACACAAGAAATTGCACACTTCCTCTAGAAGCTTGGGATAAAGGATGAGATCAGCTAATTGGCTACACAATCTTTATGGCTCTCTTTAGCAACAATATTCTATGAAATTCTACTGGCAAAATAGCTGTGTCAAGAAAAGTAGGCATGCTTCCCCAGATGTCTGACTGACCACCAGCCTGGATGTTAAGAAATTGAGAAGATGGGGCTCAGGTGGGTTCAGCACAGGGGTTGCTGATCTGGGACTCGGCTTGGGGTGCCCATGCAGGCAGTACACTTGCTCCTGTCCAGGAATGAAGTGGGCAGGGGGTGCAGCCAGCCACCAGCCTCCCTGATCTCTTGGTTGTTGGTGGTGGGAGGTGTAGGGAGCACAACCATGTTAAACAGTGGAAAGATGGAAATTATTATCTACAGGGGATTAAGAAAACCTTTAGATGAACACACAGCAGTACAGAGGGACTCATGAAATAGCCTACTGTTTACTCACAGGTGGTCCTGGAGGCCCTGGTTTTCCTGGAGGACCTGGTTTTCCTCGTCTTCCCTAGAAACCAAAGAGAAACAGACAACAGCTACTGTGATTCCATTTTATTTTAAGATGAGACAATATTAAATGGCAATTTTAAAGACTAAAAATTAACTAAAAGTTAAAAAACAATTCCAAATCCACATGACCTTTAAAGACCGGTGAAGTCTAAAAGCTCTGAGACAATTTTTAACAGCCAAGATGAGAAAAACAGTGCCTGGAATGAATCAACTGTGACTCTTATTAGCAGCCCTTTAAAGGCTGTCTACTTTGGTACTCTAGCAAAGTAATATAAAGTATCTGAAGGATGGTCTAAGATGGGCATTTTATCTGATAATTCAGTGGGTTCAGGTGCAATAATAAATGCTTTTATCATCTTAAATTGGTATTTCTCAAAAAGTGATCTGAATTCCAATTTTATAGGAGCTTCATGAGGGTGCTATCAGGTATTAAAAATACACTTTTCTGGGCTCCATCCTGGACTTACTGGTTTAGGATCTCTGGGGAAAGGATCCATGAATATGCATTTTAAAAACCCCTTCCGGTAATACTCATACTCACTAAAGTTTGAAAAGCACTTCTGTAAGCCATATTATAATTATATATGTTGTGAAAAGCACATTAACTAGCTCTTTTCTTCCCTTTGGATGATTAAGCTGTTTTATAAGTGAAATAAAATGTTCACTCCTTGCTTATTAATCTTCATTATTGTAAGTGAATGTTAACTCCCCAAGTTCACAACTAGCTAAATTCCAATTGCAAGAGCCAGAATGACATTTCTAAGTACCTGGGTATCTATAGCATTTAAAAAACATTGATTTATTATACATTTATTTTCTTTCCTTTATCATAGAAGGAAGCAAGCTTAGGTATGGATAGCACACATTTTGAATGAGAAGCATTTCTGAGCAGGTTTTCTAATTCTGTTTCATTGTTACTAATAACTTTATTTTATTACCATATTGGTAGTATGTTAATACATATTAAGGCTTGTTGTTACTTAAAAGGTAAAAGTATTAGGCTGATCTTTCAACTCTTTTTGGGGAGAATTGTAAGCATAAACAGGGAAAGGCCCATTTCACTGACGGATTTTCTTGCTCTGAAAGAGTCAGGCTTGATCTTTCTGGCCTTCAGCTAAGCTTGGAGTTGGGTAGGAAATGCAATACCCACTGAAGCAGCAGAGTAAGGTCTGGAAGGTAGGTAAGCAAATGCGACACTGTGATTGGGTGGGAAATGCTTGCATTAATTGCTGAAGGCAAGTTGAGTACCTACTGTCAAGGACTGCATATAAAAATGGCAGCTGTATTCATAAAAAATCCTGGCTAACAACTACAGAACAGATTTTTTTAAAATTTCATTAAAACCAGAAATAAAATGAGTAGTTATTTTCATGTACCTTCTGTTTTAGAGATCTGAACCTTGGATTTCCTTTGGGGGGTTGTAAGATTGGAATGAATATATAATTTAATATTCTGTATACTGAATAAAAGTTACACACATGGACATAATTTTCTTGTTTGCAGTTTATACATTCTGAAAATCAACATATTGGGTCTTTTAGTAAATGCAAGTCAATCAGCCCCTGAAGATTAATCAATGATAAAACGTTTACTTGGAAAGTGGAGGCATTTATTCATTTACAAGAGCACAAAGAAACAAAATCGGTGACATTGGAGTAGGTGATTGGTTCTTTCTTTTAGGTTGAGGTAAGTTAAAACCATAGGATAAACTTTGTGTGCAGTCTCCTTTCCTTAAAGGAGACATATATATTGATTTGGGCAGGAAGTGGAGAAAATGAGGTTATTGATCAACTTTTATCACAGAGTTAATGTTTAAGATAAACCAAGTCTCAGATATTGTAGCATAACATTGTCATGTCTTAACATGAGGAGTAGACGCATTCATGGTTCAGTATGGTACGGGCAAGCTTCCAAACTCTTGCACATCACTGCTGATTTACATCATTGTTCAAAGCCTTGCGACTGTCAAGAGTGTGCGGATGTGTCTCTGGAAGAGCACAGGGGAACGCTGATTGTCTTTATGCCTCCTTGCTAACAGTAGACATGCAGGTAAGATGTTTTTGAGGATCGTCAAATTATTGGAACATACTGTACACAGCTGACTTCAGCCAGCACGTATTTTCAGTTTAAATGTGGTTTCTAGGCTTGAATTTCTAGTAATATCCTGAAACAGATTTGAATACTTTTTTCTTTTTCAGCTTTACTGAGATATAATTGGCATGTAACATTGTATAAGTTTCATGTGTACAAGTGATGCCTTCATACACTTATATGTTAGGAATAAAGTTAGTGAATACCCCCGTCAGCCTACATAATTACCATTTGTGTGTGTGTGTTGAGAACATTTAAACTCTACTCTCTCAGCAACTTTCAAGTATAAACACAATATTGTTAACTATAGTCACCATGCTGTACATTAGGTCCCCAAACTCATTCATCTTCTAACTGGAAGTCTGTGCACTTTGACCGGCATCTCCTCATTTCCCCTTCCTCAGCCTTTGGCAGCCAACATTGTCTCTGTGTCGATGAATTAGGCTTTTTTAGATTCCATACTCTGGGGCTGGGGCTGTGCCTGGGAGGGCCAGGGAATACCCTCCTGACGTCGATAGAGGGGCTGTTTTTGCGTGTTTCTTTCCACTTCTGTCTCCTCTTATTTCAGGCCCTTCATTCTAGACCCACTGTAAAGTGAGACAAGAAGTGGGCACTCGGATGTGGGCTGGGATGAAAATCCCAGCACATAACAGAAAAATGCTGAGCTGGGTGCAGCCTTCCTGGCTAGGGTGCCTGCTCCCAGGTGGCCATTTGTTCAGAAGCAATTGATCAGTTGGAGTCTGGCTCAATCTCCAAATGGATGGTTTCAGCCGCATTACAATTGGGCTAAGCCAATACTTTTCTGAAAATCGGGAGTATGAAGCATAAAAGGCAGATTTACCATATCAGGTTGCCCTGGAAACCTCAAAGTGCTCAACACATATGTTTCCTGTTTGGCAACAGTGTAAAGGTTATCAGACTGCAGTTTAGGTATTTGTCTAATGATTTAAGCCCAGTGGTGCTCTAACCCGATCACACATCAGCATCCTCGGGAGACCTAGCAGGAACAGATTGCTCTCCCCACTTCCAGAGTTTCTGACTCAGCAGGTCCTGGGTGGGACCTGAGAACTCACATTTATAACAAGTTCCCAGCAGTACTGATGCCACTGGCCTTGAGACCACACTGTGAGAACTCCTGTTCTAAACCTCAACCTCTTATTTCATATTTAAAGTCAGGCAATCTTGTATAGCCCTTAATCTTGTAAACCTTGTAGCTCAGAACAAAAGAGCTGGGTTGGTTTTGTGACTGCGTGGAACTTTAAGAATAAAAACCCCATTGTTAACTTCAGGACCGCCTGGATTGGAATCCCAGGCTTTTCTTTTATGGAAGGTTCTTGTGTCAAGATGTCCTTGCTGTAAAATTGGTACTTACACATTGAAGCCTGTTTGCGAAGAATTAAAAAAGAGATCATGTGTAAAATTCCTGCCACGCACACACCCATTAGGATGGCTAGCTTCAAAAAACAAAATAAGCGTTCGTGAGGATCTAGAGAAACTGGAATGCTCGCGCACTGCTGGCGAGATTGTAAAATGGAGCAACTGCTATGGAAAACACTGCGTAGATTTTTAAAATAATGAAAAGTAGAATGACCATGTGATCCAGAAATCCCACTTCTGGGTCTATATCCAAAGGAACTGAAAACAGGGTCGTGAAGAGATACCTGCACACTGTGTTCATGCGTAGCACTATTCAGAATAGCCAAGAGGTAGGACCAATCCAAACGTCCATTAACAGATGAGTGGATAAACAAAATGTGGTACATACGATGGAATATTGGACATTCCGATACGTGCTACAACACGGATAAACCCTGATGACATCATGCCAATTGAAATAGGCACAGTGAAATAAGTCAGCAGAAGACAAATACCGTATGATTTCGCTTATATGAGGTACTTAGAGTAGCCAAATTTACAGAAGCAGAAGGTAGAACGGTGGTGGCCAGGGGCTGGGGGGCGGGGGATAGGGGAAGTCATTTAACGGGAGCAGAGTTTTAGTTTTACAAGATGAAAAAGTTCTGAAGATCTTTTCACAACAATGCGGCTGTCCTGAACGCTAATGAACTGTACAGCTGAAAATGGTTAAGATGGTAAATTTTATGCTATGTGTTTTTCTCCACAATTAAAAACAACAACAACAACACTCCTACTATAATATCTGACACAGTGGGAATAGTAAATGTTAGTTTCTTTTCTCCCTGCCCTTCTACTAACCTTTATCCAATTATCCATTTTTTTTTTCCATTTGAAAATGTTGATAATATATCAAGAAAACCTTCTAAAATCTGTGTTGTGCATCAGTTAAAAAACGTAACCAACTGTCGACCTTGCATAGGGGGTTTTTTCATCTAAAACAACAATCAAGATGCCCTTTAAGAGTAGAAATAGAAAAAGTAACTTGTAGATTATTCATACGGTGGAATACTATATAACAACGGAAATGAATGGAATACAACTGTATGCAACAAAATGGTTAAATTGTGTAAACACAACGTTGATCAATTCATATAAGGAATAAAAGCAGGCAATACTAAGCTAAGCTGTTAGAAGTTGCAACAGGTCACCCATGTGGGAGCGGGGAGCGACGGAGATCATCAGACTGAGATGCGGACGTTCTGTATCTTGAACTGTGTGCAGGTTACGAGCGTGTTCTTGATTTGTGAAAAATCAACAAGTGGTCTCCTTAGGATACATACATTTTTCTGAATGTTTGTTATACTTCAATAAACATTAAAAAAAAAATGAAACCAGGAGATTTCCACGATGGAGTGATTTTATTTGAGTTATCAGATGACTTCATCCATCTGCATTTGCTGTGTACATGACCACAGAGGGTCAATACTGTCAGGAAGGAAAAAAAAAACAACAACCCAGGCCTATTTAAATAAATGACATCTACAAATTTTCAACAGTAAAAATAACCTGATGCTTCCAGGATGACTTGCAGTATGAGAGCACATGTATCTTAAATTAGCCACTTGATTTATAAACACTTGACCATCCAGGAGCATTAAGAAGGGAAGAATGCAAATAATGGGCGACTGGCACTTATCTGACAGATGGTTTTTGCTGTTGATGACGAGGACAAGTTACAGTAGTAATCGTACCGAAATAAAGGGTGGTATGCAGCCCTCAAGCCCACAGAGGAGACACGTGTGTAAGTAATCTCTCTACGTTGCCAGGTCTTCTAATGCAGCTGGCTCCTCTCCAGAATTCCCCTGTTCCCATGTGTGTATTCAGCACAGCCTTAGGCATCAACTCAGCCTGAACAAGGTACCAAGGAGATGTCGAGGAAGAGGAGACAGGGCCTTGACTGGCACCCACAACTGTGAAGTAGGTGTTAATTACACAGGAAAACATTACAGACCATCTGGGAAGTTTAGTTTTCTTTTTTTACATTGTGAACGGAAATAAGATTAATGACTGATGTAAAAGGTTAGCACATTTTGAAATCAACGATATGTGAAAAAATGGGAACGGAATACTTACATGAGGAATGCATAACATCTTAAGTGAATTTTATTTCTTAACATCTTTAAAAATACATCTAAGACAGCAATGAGGCTGGTCATAATGGTCTCCTTATTTCAGGGATCAGACAAGTGGCTCTTGTAAGGACACGGGAAGAGGATGTAATTCAGCATGAACAAAGAATCTGAAACAGGTTTAGAGCTAAGGGAAGATGAATCCATATTGTGATGCTATTCCCGATATTGCTTTTCTCATTTAGGTTGGGATCTTAAAATTTCTAAATCATGTCACAATTTCCCCATCTCTCTGTTCCCTTCATTTTTTTTTTTTTTTTTGGTGGTACGCGGGCCTTTCACTGCTGTGGCCTATCCCGTTGCAGAGCACAGGCTCGGGACGCGCAGGCTCAGTGGCCATGACTCACGGGCCCAGCCGCTCCGCAGAATGTGGGATCTTCCCGGACCGGGGCACGAACCCGCATCCGCTGCATCGGCAGGTGGACTCTCAACCACTGCGCCACCAGGGAAGCCCTGTTCCCTTCCTTTTTTCCCTTTGGATGGACTCTACCAGTAACTAATGTGGCTTTTCAAAACAAGTTAGAAATGTGACATTTCTAACTAACCCCCCTCAGCTATAACTGAATAAATGATAATCTGAATAAATGGTAACACCTCATCGAAACATTGGACTGGGCCAGATGGTCTGGTCTGTGGTCAGCATGGTCTACAGTCACTGCTTAGCATTCCTATGAAGTTATCATGGTGGCACCAATTTGGTCACGAAGATAAGTATAATTAAGGTCTGACCTCTTAAGTCCCTTCTGACTGGATGAACCCCAAATCACCTTTTCCTTGTGTGCTCCAAGCTGTGCATGTACCAAGAAACATAAAAGTCTATGACAAATGATTATTAAAATGGTTACCATTGATCAAATGCTTGCCATGGGCCAAGCCCTGAGTGCTAAGCATGGACTTACGCTATTTCATTTAATCTGCTCCAAACTACTGTGGGTGAGTGATACTGTTCCCATTTTACAGAGAACGAAAGATTAAACGTCTAGCTCCAAATCACCCTGCTCTTAGTTGGTGGGGCTAAAATTTAACCCCAAGTGTGTCTGATCTTAAAACCCGTAATCCTCAGGATGAAGGTGTCCTTGGGGGGGCATATCCTGGTCATTCACGATTTCAGTTACTTTGCCGCTCTAATTGTTGAGTTTCTCTTGTTTTCTCACCACCAAGCCAGATTTTTAAATGTCCCATCGCCTTACGACTTTGCCCTTTTGGGAATTCAGGTCTTTCTAGTTCTCTCAGCTGCTCCCCTGATGGCTGCTTGCCTTTGCCTTGCGCCAGCAGGACAACCACAACCTTCCACTTAGACTGGACTCCCGACGGTCTTGCCAAACCACCAACTCTCTCTGTCCCAATCGCGGGCTCTGTTTTCTATGCCTGCCATTGCCAACCTCAGCCAATGCACTTGGTTCATCCCGGCTCAGGGGTGGGGCACCGTAGGGCATGGCTTAGCTGCTTCCTGACCATCTGTGATACATTTTATTGTGCGGCAGTGAGAGGGTGGATGCTCCCTCCCTATTTGGAAGTTTGCAGGGGGATGCTTGCAGGCTGGAGGAGGAGAATCGGGCTTGGACTCTGCCTTCCTTGTCCGAGAACTATGCCCATGCCCTGGGGTCCCCATCTCCAAGCACTCATAAGGCCTCAAGCATCTTTCATTTTTATTCAGGAAACTGTTACATTTTTAGACTTAGAGAGTGGATGAAATCAACACGTAGAGGGACAAATAATGCACATAAACTGCTAGTGTCTTATTTAAAAGAAATGTTAACATGAAAACTATGTGATGAGGTTCCTCAACACATTTCAGATGGGTCAGAGCTTGAGCCAGTGTATAAGAAGGAATTCAGCCTCACCAGTCAGCACTGGAACAAAGAAATCATTAATGACATTTCATATCTTGATTTCAATGAAGCTAAATTTATAGAAGTGCATTTTCAGTATTTTTGAGTCACACACTTTAACAAATGAAATGTACCCTCAAGGGGTGGAATTTTAGAACTGCAGTTTCAAAGAGAAAGACTGAATTGAGCAACACCAAATAAATTCCTAGGAATACATTTTGCAGCTATTCAATAACCGCCCGTAAACAGAGAGAATCCCCAAGGATCCGTAAGATGCAAGTATGAAGGTCACCCAATTTTGATACAGAAGAACTTTCAGTGCGTAATTCTCAATCCATCAACTTAAATTGAATGGATTAAATCCCACTTGGATATTTAAATGCCCACTTCAAACCCTATCCAAAAAATGAGTAAATTCATTCAGCAGAAATGTACTGTCTGTGTTTTACGTACTGTTCTAGGGGAAAATATATGAATAAGGCCTGGATCTTGTGTTCAGCGTAGAAGAGGAGGGACAGCTATTGACAACAGCTATTTGGAGAGTGTTGTTCATTTGGCTGTAGGTAAACTCAGGAGTTCCGGGGAGGGAAGGTGAGAATTAAGTTGCTTCCCAAACCTTTCAGTAACTCTCTCAGCCTTTCGTTTGACAGGGGAAGCGGCGGGGGGTTGGTCACCGGGATGGGATGGGAGGGAAATGTGGGTGGAGGAAGCCATCTTCACCCCCTTGGCAATGAGATGGGGTGCTAGACCCTGAAGAGTCCCCTCAGACAGGGACAGCTTCCCTGGACACTTGTGCCCCCATACAGATGTGTGTCCTCTTTGGTCCTTTTGTCCTCTGATACTCATAGCCAACCTTTCAAGCAACTGGGCTTGGAAGGCATTTCCCAGCCTGCCACTCCTTGTGCTTTCATGATGGACTTAAGTATTGGGACTCTGTATTGATGACCTTCAAAAACTGAATGCTTGTGGACATGCCATTATGTAAATACTGGGTATGTTTTTTCTTGACGTGAATACTCTTTTCATTTCCTTAAACCTGACACCCAAGGTCACTTGCCAGTGTGACTGGGTAAGAGGAACTCTGAGTCTGACCTCTTCCAGCTGCTTCCCCACAGTCTCTTTCTCCTTCAGCTCCGACCTTGTCCCAGAATAAGGTTAGGGTGTCTTGGGAAAGCTGGTACCTCAGTTAGCCCTGCCAGCCCCAGCTGTGGGTCATTTGCTGGATTCTTTTTATGTTCTCCTTTGACTTCTCAGTCTCCTTTAGAGAAGTATCCTTCAGGCAGAAACCGCAGCTACATCTTATGCCGAGCGTCCTGCTACACAGGACGTACATCCATCCATCCCTATACAGACATCCATAAAGCCTAACCAACACCTACTCACAGGACTGACCTTCCTACGTACTTGCCCCAGGCCCCAGCGAGTGACTGTCCTTGTCAAAGGGGTGGTGAGGGGCCTGTGTCCCTCTGCTGGTTTCCCTGGTAACCGATGAGCCCACCTGACGTCAACTCCCCTATAACTGGAAATCCCTCCAGGACCTTGCTTCAGACGTGTAAGCGCCCCCATCCATGAAACCACTGATGTCTCTGTTGCTGACTCCGGGCTCTTTCTTCGGTCTTAAAGCTGGGCAAATGCAGGCCTTCTAGGCCTGCAGCCCAACAACCTACCACCTCTTCACTGTGTTTTTGTAGAACATATTTCCCATTCTCAGCTGGCATGTTCCCAGATTCCTTCATTAATTCATTCAACAAACATTAATTCATTCAACAAACATTTAATGAGTCCTTACTGTGGGCCAGATCCTTCTCTGTGCTCTGGAAATACCCTGAATCCATTCTGTCCTCAGAGAGCTTATATTCTAGCGGAGACAGACAGCACCTGGTCCTTTCTCTCTGCCAGACACCGTTCAAAGCAATTTATATCTACGTATTCATTATATCTTCAAAGTCCTCGTAATATCTTTGAGGTGTCTCTGTTTTACAGATGAGGCAACTGAGTGACGGAGAAGCTTGCCTGAGGTCACACGACCAGTTAAGCAGCAGAGCTGGGACTTGAATTCAGGTAACCTGGCTGTGTCATCCCTGATCATCCCCCCCTGTTATACTGACTGCGTATCTGATAACGACACGAGTAGAGATATAAATTCTGGATAGCAACAAGAATCATAAAAAGTAAAGCAGGGTAAAGGGATACAGAGTTAGATAGGGTGGTGTGCCGTTTCAGATAGAAAAATCAGGGGAGGTCTCAGCAGACACCTGAACCAAGCGAGTCCGTGGGCTGTGCAAGGGCTGAGAAAGGACATCCAGCAGACGGAACAGTGAGGACAAAGCCCTGGGTGGCTGGAGAAACGCAAGCCGTGGATGGGTGGCAGGCAGGGCAGATTAGCTGAGCCTTGAAGACTGTGGGGAGGGCTTTGTGTTTTCTTCCTTTGATTGTCTTGGGAAACCAGTGGGAGTTGTCGTAAAGGGGCCGCATCATGAGGTTGACCTAAACACTTGCCTGTGTAGATTAGCAGCCACTAGGGTAGAACTGCTACAGACTGATCATGTAATTCAGAGGCTCAACAGAACTGACTGTAGCTTATCTGATTTAGGTCGCTCGCAGGAACATTTCCTTCCATTTGTGCAGACAATCAAGAGTTGAGTATCTGTATAGCATTTTGTGACGGTTAAGTTTATGTGGTGCCCAGATATTTGGCCAAACATTTTTCTGAATGTTTCTGTAAAGGTGGTTTTTGGATGAGATTAGCATTTAGATGGTGGATTCTGAGCACAGCAGGCTGCCCTCGATAAGGTGTGTGGGTCTCGCCAATTGGTCCAAGGCCTGAATGGAACAAAGACTGACCTCCCCAAGGCAAGAAGGAACTCTGCCTGCAGACGGCCTTTGGACTTGAACTGCAACACTTCACCGGGTCTCCAGCCTACCAGACTACTCTATAGATTTTGGATTTACCAAGACTCTACAACTGTGTGAGCCAATTCTCTCTGTCTCTGTCTCTCTGTATACACATCCTGATGCTTTCATTTCATTTTTCTGGAGAACCCTGACTAATACCCATTTCCATTTATAAGTACGAAGTATTTTTTACCTTCCTTTAACATCTTATGTTACTGAATATAATACCTATTATTCTCTGATATTTACCCAGTCCATTGTTTTTGACTGAAAAAATGATATAAGGAAATGAGATCTATTTCATCCTTTGCTGTGAACAATGGTTTTCAAATAGAGAATGCTGCATTGTTTAAGTAATCCTGCAAGACTTATACAAAGATATTTATAATTTAATGAGCTTGTACTCAAGGGAAAAATATGTTCTTGAAACATGTCAGGATGAATTTTCAAGGGAAAGACCTAATTAGCAGTGTCTGAAGTGTATGTCATCACATTTAGAAAACAAGGACTGGTCCCTGTAGACAGAATGGTGAGATAGACTTTAAAGCTTTAACTACTCCCGTTAATATGTATGATTAATGAGCAGTCTGTCAGTTGGTTGCCCTCACTAAAGCAAAAGACCTTGCAGGGGGGAAAAAAAGGATGTTTAAATTAATGTACACAGAAATATGCAAATGCAGTTTATAATCTTTTTTATATTATGATTAATTAATAACTTTAGAGTCTTTACTGCGAAAGGATGCCATAGCTTGAACACCTTTTAAAATATAGAATCAAAGCTATAAAGATGTCTGAAAGTAACAGATGGCCACAGGTCCCAGTGACTTTACAAATGAGAACTCTGGGAAGCTAATGAAAGCAAAAAAACTCTCAATGTTAGATCATGGCTGAGAAATCAAAAGCTGGGGAAAAAAGTATAAATGGAAGTAGTTATGTCATTATCTTTTCCTTACATATAATAAAATATTTTTACCTGATGATTATTTGGAGAAAATCATATTGAAGAAACAAGAGTTAAGCCCATTTAAAGGAGAGAACATAGGCGGTGGGGTCTCTTTGATGTCAAGATCTTCAGAGGCAAAGAGAAAATCCAGTCATGTGTGTAAATGATTCTAAACATAAAATTATTTGGTAATAGTTGCACGTTCATTTGGATATCTGGGTTTCTGAAGACAGAACCTTAATTTAAATCCTTCAGAAACACTGATAACTAAAACTACAAGAGCTAAGGTTGAAAGCAATCAAAATTACAGATCTGGGGCTTCCCTGGTGGCACGGTGGTTGAGAGTCCGCCTGCCGATGCAGGGGACGCGCGTTCGTGCCCCGGTCCGGGAAGATCCCACATGCCGCGGGGTGGCTGGTCCCGTGAGCCATGGCCGCTGAGCCTGCGCGTCCAGAGCCTGTGCTCCGCAACGGGAGAGGCCACAACAGTGAGAGGCCCGCGTACCGCAAAAAACAAAAACAAACAAACAAAAATTACAGATCTGTTTTGTACCAAAATGAGAAATCAACTTCCAGAAGAACATAAATGAGTGGGAAATTCAGTAAACAGATAACCTTGCGTCAGTGATAAGCACTGCTGCATTTATTAAGTGCTTACTATATGAATATTGGAGATTAAAGAGAAAATTAGACACAGATCCTACCTTTGAAGGTTTGGGGGGCTTTTAGTCTAGTATTAATTTCTCTTCTTTCCTGTCTACCAGATTTTCTCCACACAAAAAATCAAGGCTGCTTAAAGACATTGAAGAAAAGAGAACAGTAGCTCACAACTATTTTCAAGAGCTGGAGGTTGCATTAAACTTGGCCCAAACTGATATTTCTATTTTGGCATACTTTAATTACGTGGTGTACTTACCCACGGTCATGCTTTTTCTGTACAAAGGTAGAGGTGAATATAGATTTTAACTCATATATTTATGACAAAATAATTGATCATTGATTAACAATAAAAACAGAATGGAAAAGTGCGCTGTACTAAGAAGGGAGAGACCTGGCCATTAGTACCGTCTCTTGTATTTATCAGCTAAGCAAACCTGAGCCAGTTATATCATCTCTCACCCTTAACCGTTTATTTATTTATTTTTTTAAAAAAAGGACTAATAACATACCTGCCTAAAAACATTGGGCTGGAATATATGAGCACCTGAGAAATATTTACTGTAAGAGAAATACCAAAGTTTGAAAAGAGCTTTCTATAATCTTTCCCCATAAATTTTCTTGAAGGCAGAGGGATGGTGCCTGGCATCAAGCAAGTTCTCCATCGGTGCCCACCCATCCTTCTGGACAGAAGGTTCCAAGCTTTCCTGGAGAGGTTACACTGCGTGGGGACATGCGCAAGGTGGTCCAACACATTCAGATATAGAGCTAGTGGATCAATTACATTTTTGGCAAATACCAAGGAAAAATATATCCCAAATACTCATTTTGAAATTTAGTACTTTGAGGCTACCCTCCTGGCCTAAACCAAAACTTTACGTAGAATGTGCTGTCTGACACTAATATTTCAGCCTGGCTGACTCATGGGTAAGATATGTCTGCAGAAATGTTTTTCAAATAGTAATAATATTCAGCCATCAGCTAGCCTGTTCTCTTCCCTGAACACTGGTCAGAATTGGCAGGATGGCCAGTCGGGTTAGAACTGAAAGTTTCAAATATAAATAATATTTTGCCTAAAAATGTGGTATCCATAGCTTTGGCCTCACTCTTGGAATGAAATTAATATTCTAGATTTTACAAAGGACAAACTAGGGCCCTTACTAAGGGCAAAAGCCCAGCTCCTTGCCACGGCCTGCAGGGCTCTGCTCCACATCCGCTGCTCTCACACCCGGCCAGCCACACAGCTTCCTGCAGCTCCTTGAACTTTCCACCTCAGGCCTTGGCACTGTCTGCTTCCCCCAGATTTCCACAGAGCTGGTCCCTCACCTCTTAGTTCTTTGCTCCCAGGTCATCCTTGCAACGTGGCTTTCTCTGACCTCCTCACAATACTCCCTAACCCCTTCCCCTGCTTTCTTATTCTCAGTTGCATGTATCACCACCAACCATTCTAAGACATTTATTTTGTTACTGTCTGTCTTTGTAATAGATTGCAAGCTCCATGAGGGTAGAGGTTTTTGTCTATTGCAGGGGTTGGCCAAGTTTTCCTGTAAAGGGTAAGAGAGTAAATATTTCACTCTGGCACAATACTCTGTTGTTGTAGAATAGTCATAGACAACATGTAAGCAAATGAGCTTGGATGTGTTCCAATAAAACTTTATTTACAAAAACACATGGACCAGATTTGGCCTAAGGGCCATCGTTTGCTGAGTCCCAGTCTATTGTTTTCATTGGCTATCTCCAGTGGCTGCAATAATGCCTGGCAAATTGTAGGTGCTCAAGAAATACTTGTTCTAATTTTTGGCCTGAGCTAACAATTAAAATGGAATTAAGTGTAACGCTTTGAAAAGGTACCAGGCAAATGAAGAGCCTGTACTAATGAGGAAAACAGTGTGATCTCATTCATTACTGTACTTTTAGACAAGGATCAACACCCAAACTATGGGATTAATTATGTCTCAAAAATTCTTTAGGATCTGGTGATTTTTTTGTGTGTGTGTGGTACGCGGGCCTCTCACTGCTGTGGCCTCTCCCATTGTGGAGCACAGGCTCCGGACGCACAGGCTCAGCAGCCATGGCTCACGGGCCCAGCCGCTCCGCGGCATGTGGGATCCTCCCGGCCCGCGTCCCCTGCATCGGCAAGCGGACTCTCAACCACTGCGCCACCAGGGAAGCCCTGGTGGTGTTTTTAATCATGATTTTTGTTACTGTTGTTGTAGAGAACACAAGACAAAAATTTCATTAGTACTTTGAAATTATTTTGCTGAAAAATTTTTAAAAATGCAGGTCTATAAAAAGAGTAACATAACCAATGATTATCTTCCCACAGCACAGCATTAACAACTGGTAGTATTTTGCAATATTTTCTTCAAGTCTTTTTTAAAATAAATAAAATGTTACAGATTAAATGGGAGTCCTTTCTTGTAGTCTTGTTTCCCTCGCTCCTCCTGAGGTGTAACTACTCTCACGAATTGGATGTCACCCTTCTGGTTCATGTACTCAATAAACACACACACACACACACACACACACACACACACACACACACACACATATATACACATACATATATATACATATATATTTATATATATGAATAACTAAGTAGTGCCCCGTATTTTGAAAGTTGTAAAAATTATTTTTTGTATGTATCCTTTAACAAATTTTTTTGTACTCAATATTATGTTTTTAAGATCTATCTTTGGGCTTCCCTGGTGGCGCAGTGGTTGGGACTCTGCGTGCCGATGCAGGGGACATGGGTTCGTGCCCCGGTCTGGGAAGATCCCACATGCTGTGGAGCGGCTGGGCCCGTGAGCCATGGCCACTGAGCCTGTGCGTCCGGAGCCTGTGCTCTGCAACGGAAGAGGCCACAACAGTGAGAGGACCGCGTACTGCAAAAAAAAAAAAGATCTATCCTTGTTGGGAATGTTTGAGAGAGAGAGAGAGAGAGTGTGTGTGTGTAGATAACATTTCCAAATAAAAATATTTCCAAAGTAGCAAAATACATAAGTACAGAAAATGTAATGCTATTTATTTTATTATAAGGCACTCTCCATTGCTTTTTTCAGGTTTTCTGTATTGGGGTTTAGTGTTGCTCAAGTCTTTCACCCAAGAAAAGAACCAACGGCCCAAGGAATTCAGGAATTTAGCACCATTTCATTTTTCTCTCGTGGAAAACCTTTACCCTGTAAAATGTCAATTCAGTTATTAACATACGATCAGTGTTTCAACAGCGTAACTCACTTCCAATATTTCAATTTATGCAGCTAAATTTTAAAACACCTAGTTGGGGATAAAAGACTTCTGGTTACACAAAACATTAGTGGTCTCTGTAACAGCACGATAATGAAAAGTATTTTTAAATGGAGTTTAAAATGTAAACTGAGCAAAAGCCGAAATTAAATCTGGGTCTACTGATCCCAAGTATCAGTTTCTTAGAGCTTTGAAATAGAGTACCCATTTTCAATAAGCTAGATATATGGTGACCTTAAAAAAGCCTTCTGTCATATTTCATAACATCAAGGAATGGGAGGATAAAGAATGAAGAATCCTTTTGAAACATCTGCAGTCCATAAAACACTTCAAAAAATACTCTGTTGACCTATGTTATAAATAGTTTAGCCCTGATGTGCTGCTTGATAGTATGGCGTCTGTATAACAAAGAACCTCTCACAACTGTTCTAGAATACCAAATATTTGGGGGGACCCATTACAGTGAAAATGTATTCATCTAGCACTTTATTAAATGGAAAAGTCCACTGAATGGCACTTCTAGCTCCCACACAGTAGTACTGACTTTGATGACCCAGAAGATGGGCTGACCCAGTGCTTTCATGCAAATGAGAAAAAGGTACCCTTCCTCCTGGTGGCTGCAGCCCTACACTGGACACACAGGTGGTTAGTGGGTCACAGGCTGGATTTCAGCCCCGAACACCTGGTGACTGGTTCCTTTCTTCAGGCCAAAACTATGCTAGGTGACAAATCCACAAAAGTCTCTGGGATTCTAAAAGAACCACTAAACGATCTCCGTGGCTTTAGTGCTAGTGGATTTTGTTGTGCTCAAAGACTTGGAAATTAATTTTGTAAGTATGATATCATAAATAGTGGTCATTGAGCCCTTGTTGTGTGATAGGCCCTGAACTGGTTGTTTACACATATATTTTTCTAATCATCATTTGGGGATAGGCATCATTAGTATCATTTCCATTGTATAACTGAAGAGACAGAGGCTCAGAGAAGGTGGGTAGCATTCCCTGGGTCACAGAGCCAGGGTTTACCCAGGAATCTGCATCACTCCAGAACTTGTGACCTCCAAGGGTTTTCACTGATGAGGTGATGCAGAGTTTAACATTTTATTAATACAAAGTTCAAGGAACCAGATCCCCATATGAGACATTAACCAATCAAATGATAAATGGCCCTCCTTCCATTGGCTGGGTTTGTGGGTGGCCTTGACTACCACCACCCAGGCCACTCTACAGCAGAAGAAGCATCTCCCCCACCAGCTAACATTCACATGCACGAGTTGTAGTCAGGGAGAGCAGGAAAGGTGAAGGGGCTGGGAGGGAGTGAATCAAGGCAGCCGCAGACGGAGGAGGGCTGGGCAGAGAAAACAGGCAGAATAGCTTCTGACACCACCCATTTTCCTCAAGATTGGTTAAACTGTTTTGTATGGTCTGTTGTATTTGTCTAATTCTTTAAAAAAAAAACAAAACTGATTGTGATCCATTAAGCCAATTTCTGACCTGCTAATTGGTCATGACACAAAGTCTGAAAAGGCTATTGTGGGACCAGGGTTTGGCAACAGACTTCTGTTAGAACCTGACTCTAAAAATTTCTTGCTCTGTGATCCTGAACAAATCACTTTAACTTCTTTAAGCCTCACGTCCTCATCTGACAAGTGGAGAGAATAATCCTTAATACAGGAGGATGTTGTGAGTAAACAGGGTAATACAGAATTACCATACATATTATTTTTATTGCTACAATAGTGCATATATTATTGTTATCACTGTAATATAGCACCAACAGTTGATGAGATGGTCCCAAATCTGGCAGTTTTGTGATCAAGTCAGCTTTAGCCATGTCAAAACTAGTCATCATCTTACCCAAAGAACGCTGGTCAGCGTGAGCCTAAGCTGGGCATGAAAGTTTTCACAGACCCTTCCTGGGCTACCTTCAACTGTATCTTCTTGTTTGCCTATCTATACACCTATGCCCATCATATTGTGTAAAATGGACGTTCAGGCCTTAAAAAGCTAAGTCAGACTCTTGGTCACACTTTACCCATTAATTTCCATTTTATCTTCTTCCCGGGGGGAAAACCAAGAGTGAGAGAGGAAGGCACTTTCCTCTTAGAATGGTTTCTCAGAGACTCCGTTTACAAAAAGACTCCATTTACAAAGTCACTCTTAGCCTCACTAGTTGTCTTGACCTGCACAGAGATTCCAGAACTAATTTAGGCATCAGGAATAAAGCAGAGCAGGCGGTAAAACACATTACCCTTCCGTACTTTACATACAATACAGCTGCTAGCATAACTGCATAGCTGAGAACTCACTGCATATTTTCATAGTTGATTCCTAGAGTTGACCTGGCTAAATGCACATTTCTCGTAATTATTACAAGGCTAACTAGTTTTACAAGCTTAATTAGCATTACTTAAATAAAATAAATTCTCTCTGCTGGTGATAAAGTGTTTGTTATTATAGTTTTTGCCTGTAGTCAGTGTAACTCACTAAGTCAGTGGTTCTCTAACTCCGTGGTGGAGGACTGGTTTGTAAATTTTCCATTTGTTGTAGACTGGTACTTTTATAAACTACAATAAAACTGAATTACTAGGAAAAAAGAGATAAGAACATACAGAGTATAAGTCCTAATGTTTACTATTGGATTCAACAGACATAAAATTACACTTTAATAAATATCAAACTAACAATGGAGGGGAAAAGGAACAAAGTACAAAACTGTACAAACTGTTGAAAGTGAGTATATATGCTGATAAAAAAAGATTCACTGTTATACTTGGAACTTTTTGTTGTTTTGCAGTTATAATAAAAAGTTATGAGCGAAATAGTGATTCCACATATTAAATGTCTATATACACTCTCTGAACAAATAAACACTATTATATCAGTGTTCAAAGTTTTTAATGTAAGAAAATGAGCTTGCTTTTTGCTTGCTAACATATCTAACCTAGGTTGAATTGACAACAGTGCTACTTATGTAAATCACCCCTTTTCCCACAGGATCTTTGACATTGAGGAATTGTAATAGGCAAGGGCAAATCTGACTCCATATTGGCTTTGTCTCTTTTTCTTTAACCTTTGTATCCTATTGCTTTTGCTACAAATTAAGAATGCTGCCTATAGCCTGAAACGTACAGGAGAACCCATTCTCAAGGCTCTGACCTTTAAAGGTTGCAGATCAGAGAATAACATTTGTCTTGTTGGAGGTTTATGGGAATACTGTGACCAGACTTACATGGACAGCTACAAGAACAAATAATTCTTGCACCAAGAAGTTTACAGCAACCAACCATACCTCTCCACCCCTTTTATTATGAAAAAAAGCCTGAATTTTAACTTGGGGAAGTTGGTTCTTTGGGACATTAGTCCACCATCCTCTCGGTCTGCTGGCTTTCTGAATAAAGTCGCTATTCTTTGCCCCGACAACTAGTCTCTCGATTTACTGGCCTGTTGTGTGGCGAGCAGTGTGGGCTTGGGCTCAGTAACACTTGTAGTGCACAACTTTATCTATACTGCTTCATTTTTTGTTTGAATGACTTTCAGTATAGAAATCAGTTTAACACAGGTATGTTGAAAGGAATGGACTAAGACCTTTCAAACTGGCTTCAGCAAACTCAGAAGAAAATCAACATCATAACTTCTTTGATAATTGTTGTGAAACTATGGGAATATATTGTAACAATCTGTAGAAACTTCAGTTTTTACTCTTCAAATTTTTTTGGCCATTGGAAAACAAATTGCATTCTTTCTTTACATGGAAGTATTGATATTATTAAAAATACTGAAGATATGAGACAAAAAGGTTTCTTTTTGTTATTTTTTCTTCTCCCAATTTCCCCCATCTCATGGTCCCTGGTAATCACCATTCTAGTCTCTGTTTCTATGAGCATGGCTGTTTTAAATTCCACATATAAGTGATATATGGTATTTGTCTTTCTCTCTCTGACTTATTTCACTTATCATAATACCCTTAAGCCCAACCACATTGTCCCAAACAGCAGAATTTCCTTCTTTCTCAAGGCTGAATAATATTCCACTGTATGTGTGATATATCTATATCTATAAAATATCTTCTTTATGCATCAATTCATTGAAGGACACTTGGATTATTACCATGTCTTGGCTATTGTGAATAGTGCTGCAGTGAACATGGGGTGCGTATATCTCTCTGAGATCCTGTTTTCATTTCCTTTGGATATATACCCAGAAGTGGAATTGCTGGATCATAGGGCACTTTTACTTTTAATTCTTTTTGAGGAACCTCCATTCTGTTCTCCGTAGCGGCTGCGCCACTTTACATTCCTGCCACAACTGAAGCAGGGTTTCCATTTCTCCACATCCCCTCCAACACTTGTTATCCCTTGTCTTTTGATAATAGCCATTCTAACAGGTGTGATGTGATAGATCATTTTGGTTTTGGTTTTGATTTGCATTTCTCTGGTAACTAGTGATTAGTTTCTTTTTTTTTTTTTTTTTTGTGGTATGCGGGCCTGTCACTGTTGTGGCCTCTCCTGTTGCGGAGCACAGGCTCCGGACGCGCAGGCTCAGCGGCCATGGCTCACGGACCTAGCCACTCTGTGGCATGTGGGATCTTCCCGGACCAGGGCACAAACCCGTGTCCCCTGCATCTGCAGGTGGACTCTCAACCACTGCACCACCAGGGAAGCCCTAGTTTCTTAACTTGCAGAAACAGTGATTTGATTCCCTAATTTTAACATTCCTAAGTTGTTCTCCTTGATAACCATCAAAGTACCTCACTATGCAATAATTGTTGTTTTGACCGTTTTCCACATTATCTCAAAAATTTTAAATCTCACATTTGGCATATTAATCTTTACAAATTCATAATTTTTACCGTGTCATTAAGCCTACTGTGTAGTTCAGCTGACATTCCTTTGCTAGCAAGACTTTCTTGATGAAGAAAGCAGAGTGTTGGTTTACATTCTCCTGTAAGCTCCCTAATCTGGAAAACTGCTCCAGAATAGTTCCCTACCATTGCAACTTCACCATCAGAACATATTCCTGTACAAAAATTGAACTCCAAACCATGTTTGTTGACAATGTTTTTGCATAGTTCAATGACTATGTTCATAGTTTTTTTTTTTTAACAGCTCATAGTTAGCTATATTTGTGGGCAAAGAAGCGGAAGAAAAAAATTCTTCCTAATATTACTATCATCTATAATTGCACATTTACCAAAACAATTGCAACATGGGCATTACCTGTGCATTTGTCAAGATGCAGCAAAAATGTTTTGCTAGTTTTGTTTGCTCTCTGAGTTGGTATTAGCTTGTTTTTTAAATATGTCAAGCAATGGAATCATTGTCACATATTCATTCAATATTTCCAAGCAAGTATCTTTCACGTCATCTTTCACTAGTGCCTTCGCAATTGCATGTTTATTTTCCAGCCTCAGAAATCTAAAGTACTACCTTAAAAGACATCTCCAAAACATTAAGGTTTAAATATGAGTTACTGAACTTTGCTTCCGTTGCCTTTTAAGTCAGTGTTCATGCTTTCAAAACTGTTTTGGTTTTGAATTTATTTTTGTTTCCTGTGTAAATGTTGCTTATGTCTTGATGATTTCATTGCTTCATTAGCCAGTCCACAGAACATGCAATGATTTAATACTTCACCTTCAATTAGCTGAACTCAGTATATGAGTGATCATACTTCCTAGTAAAACTAGTATCAATTCTTTTGGTCTTTGTTTATTTGCAATCACTTCCATGGACATCAGGTAGTTTGTTTCTACTGAAAACATATGTCCAAAAAAACCCATGAAGCTTGTTTCGCCATTAGTTCATTAGGGTTAAAAATGAATAATATAAATTTTACTTCCCTAACTTAAAGTTAAAGTAATAAAAACTTATAATAGAAAGTAAATGATTTGGGTTTCTCAGATTTTTGTGGATTATAATTGACAAGCTAACCTTAAAATGCCTCGTGTTGTACTGTGACCCTACTGTTCATAACTTGTAGGCAGCTGGCACGCTTATGACTCTGCGTGTTAGTTCAACACACCAACTCATCTGTAGCCTGCTCTACTGGATAAGTCCGACAATCACATGCTTGTTAAATTGTTATAAAAGTTTCTAAACACATATTTTCAATTTCTGTGCTTATCATGGTCCAGTAACACTTTGAGCACCACATTTGAGTAGCATCGTATTACACAGCATCCATGGTTTATTAATGCTTATATCTTTTATAAGGACAACTTTTTCAATTCTTCTCCTTTCTTTTAGGTCCTTTTAACTAGGTGGAAAGTAGTCTATGCTTTAAAAGAAAACAAACACAAGGCTAGTTTTGAGGAAAATACAGATAAGGTAGGGCCTATTTTATCTAACTTTGTCTCCTTTCCTATTTCTCTATCACACAGGTCTCCCAGGGATGCTGTAGGCACATGGTCCATGACAGTCCTCGTTTCGTTGGCTGACTCGTCCCCACCTAATTGATCATCTGTCTTAGTGTTGGTTTAGCTCATTACAACATCTCTAGAAAGTGATGATGCTGACATTTTTGTAACAGAATCAAACTGAGGTTGATTAAGTAAAACAATTCTAAGTCACAGAATATTTTCCAAGAGTGTTCTAATTTGGTTTTTCAGGGAAGACTTTCAAAATCTGAACATGAACGGTAATAAGATCTGAGAAAGTTTCATAGATTTGTTCAACTTTGAAATTATGTTATTGCTAGAAAATGTGTCTAATTGTTGGAAATGATGTGGCAGGAAAAGAAAGCAAATAAATTGTTTTTGAGAAAACTCATTATAGGTAATTAGGTTTACAATTGAATAGCAAAATATAAAGAAGGAGTATGGAGGTGGAGCATAAGGCAGATAATTAGGAATGCTGTAAATCTTAAGAAGAAAAGATTTAAAATAAAGCCTCATCCCACTAAATGCTGTGGGGGAATTCACTTTTTCATTTCTCTTTTTGTTTGTTTTATTTTTTCTTATATAGACATTATCTAATAAAAGTATATTAGACACACTCCTGTCATGCAATTTTGACAAAATAAAAGAGAAAGGGAGTAGGGCACCATTTTCAATATTAAATTAGAAGCATAACTTCTTTTGAATTAGTAATTTTTATGCCATCTCTTGTTTTACCTTGGAGAGGTTTTATCGCTATGGCAACAACTGCAGAGAAATACACCATATTCATTTCCATCAGCTCCCAATGAAAAAGATTTTAAGCCCATAGAAAGTTAGCAGGATAGTATACAAAAATTTATAGGTATAACCACAAGGATTTATTGATAAAAAGACACAGGCAGAACTACTTATATGGTAAACCATACCTTTGACCATTTCCTAGATTGGGAATTATGCTTAATTAGCATGCTTCAGAAATTTTATATCATTTCCAAAAAAAAAAAAAAAATGACAGTTTCCAGAATGTGTACAGAGATATAAAAAGTGAAAATTGCCAAAATCAATAAAAATAAGAACAATTTAATTTTGGCGATATTTTACTCTGACATCATTTACCTTATATCAATAAAATGAAGTTTTCCAAGAAGTTAGGATTGTATTCTAGCAAAATGGATTTATAAAACAAAGTAAATGAATTCAGACAAATGGCTGATAACAGAAATATTCTCTTAAGATACCACTGGTAATTTACAAAGGAAAAGAGGCATGGATAGGAGTAAAACGAGGTGGCTGCATTTCACCAGCTGCTTGAGGAATCCAGCAAAACTCTGAAATTACAATAGACTTTTTTTTCTCCTAATGCCCTGCCCACCCGACATCTATTTTAGTTCAGCTTCCTCTAACTTCTATATTCCTCTCTGCTTTTACTTGATTGAATTGGGCTTGCTGTTCATGGAAGAAGGAAGTAGTAGGTGTAAATCTCTGTGGCCTGAAAACAATGAACAGTCTTGAGACCCTTGCCTCTTATACACAGCAGAAGTCTCATGAAATTATATCTACACTGGAAAATCCTTTCTGTAAGAGACACATAATGTCTTGATTCCTACTTGTCCCACAAAGTGAGTGTCCGTGCCCCTCCTCTCTTCCCATATGTTCTCATCTTGTGTCTTATCTTTCAACCTCCTCTGGTACTTCTGGATTGCTTATTACTATAAGTAATAATCTACGCTGCTTGCAACTTCAGTTTCCCCCTATTTATTGACTTCCTTGCCTCAGTTTGCAAATGTACTCAGTTAAAAAAAATATTTTTCTTGACCTCTCCAAATGTGATCTTACGCCATCTCTCTTTACAGCTCACCTTCTGAAAAGAATAGTCTATAGTCCTGTGGACAAAGAATGTCATCTCTATTGCAATAAACAACAAATGTTGCCCTCCATCAAGCCATCAGCCACGGTAGCCCTGAGGGGAATTCAGGATAGAGAAAAACAGGAAACATTCTGTATTGGGTACTGGCCGTAGGTAGTTACGATGCATACCTTAGGAGTAATTTCAATGAGCCCAGATTTTTGAATCTTCCCATAAACAGAAAAGCTCTAAAATCATTAGCTTGAGATGTCTGTTTTTTGTAGTTAGCAGTAATCTTTTGATGTTGGACTACATTATTTTTTTCAGCAAAAACTCCTATATATCTTGATTCCTCCCTTACCTCTTTGGAGCAGTTCCTCAGAGCTGAGAGGCTGTCTCCCAGGCTGTAGTCCTTAGTAAGGTCACCCAAAAAAACATAACTTGCAAGTTTTAGGTTGTGTGTTTTTTTCAGTCGACACCTCCCCACGCTGACTTTCTCAATACCTACTACACTCCCAAGACCTGTGAAAAGTCATGCCTATGTCTTCACAGCACAGCCAGTCTTAGAAACCAGCCTCATCCAAGGGCATCAATGGCTTTTCCTCAGCCCTCATCTGCCCTGATGCATTGGAAGCACTTCCCATCAGGTGATCATCTCGTCTCCTTCAAAACTTTCCTCTAGTTCTATTTCTCTTATACTTTTGATTCTCTCATTCACCTAACCACCTGTTCTTACATATAGGCTTATCCTAATTTCAAAGTCTACCCTCAGCTCTTTCCTCCCCACAGCCTCCCCCTTGGGTCATCCTACCCACTCTGATGGCTTCATTTATCACCCACACATTGATGACTTTCTAACAGTAAACTTTGTCCTTTTTCCTATGATCTTGATTCAAGTTTTAAGGGGCTGGTGCATTTCCATTTTCAGAGCCTTTCCGCAGCTCTAATGCTTTAGGCTTCAAACTGACTCATCTCCAAAAGAATGTTTTCCTCCAGCGTTTTCTACTTTGGTGTACCACCATTTCAGATTTGGTACTTCAGTAAACACTTTGATGCATAAATCCATCGCGTTGTTTCTACTCATTCTCTCTCCTTGATGTCTGTCCCACCTGATCATATCACTTGTTTTTACCAGCATGATCTGAGTTCAGCCTTTTATTACTTATGGATTAGACTAAAAGAATAGTTCTATCCTCTTCTCAGAATTGCTGGTTTTGATATTATGTTTATGTGCAGATGATTTCCTACCACATTTTATGTTTGCCTTTACTGGTGAGCTTTCCCACTCGTAATTTTCTTGTTTCTAGTAGTGGCCTTTTCTTTTCCGCTTAGAGAAGTTCCTTTAGCATTTGCTGCAAAGCTGGTCTGGTGGTGCTGAATTCTCTTAGCTTTTGTTTGTCTGTAAAGCTTTGGGTTTCTCCATCAAATCTGAATGACAGCCTTGCTGGGTAGAGTATTCTTGGTTGTAGGTCCTTCCCTTTCACCACTTTAAATATATCATGCCACTCCCTTCTGGCCTGCAGTTTCTGCTGAGAAATCAGCTGATAATTTTACGGGAGTTCCCTTGTATGTTAGGGTTAAGGTTAGGGTTAGGGCTAGGGCTAAGGCTAGGGTTAGGGTTAGGGTTGTTACTTTTCCCTTGTTGCTTTTAGTACTTTTTCTTTGTCTTTAATTTTTGTCAGTTTGATTACTATGTGTCTCGGCATGCTCCTCCTTGGGTTTATCCTGCCTAGGACTCTCAGTGCTTCCTGGACTTGGGTGACGGTTTCCTTTCCCATGTTAGGTAAATTTTTGGCTATTACCTCTTCAAATATTTTCTCAGGTCCTTTCTCTCTCTCTTCTCCTTCTGGGACCCCTATAATGCAAATGTTGTTGTTTAATGTTGTCCCAGAGGTCTCTTAGACTGTCTTCATTTCTTTTCATTCTTTTTCTCTTTATTCTGTTCCACAGCAGTGATTTCCACCATTCTGTCTTCCAGGTCACTTATCCGTTCTTCTGCTTAGTTACTCTGCTATTGATTCCTTCTAGTGTATTTTTTATTTCAGCTATTGCATTGTTCATCTCTGTTCATTGGATCTTTAGTTCTTCTAGGTCTTTGTTAAACATTTCTTGCATCTTCTTGATCTGTGCCTCCATTCTTTTTCTGAGATCTTGGATCATCTTCACTATCATTATTCTGGATTCCTTTTCAGGTAGGTTGCCTGTCTCCACTTCACTTAGTTGTTCTTCTGGGGTTTTACCTTGTTCCTTCATTTGGAACATATTCCTCTGCTGTCTCATTTTGGCTAACTTTCTGTGATTGCAGTTTTCATTCCACAGGCTGCAGGATTGTAGTTCTTGCTTCTGCTGTCTGCCCTCTGGTGGATGAGGCTATCTAAGAGGACTGTGCAGGCTTCCTGGTGGGAGGGATGTGTTCCTGCACACTGGTGGGTGGAGCTGGGTATTGTCGCTGTGGTGGGCAGGGCCATGCTAAGGAAGACTTTAAGTAGCCTGTCTGCTGGTGGGTGGGCTGTGTTCCTGTCCTGTTGGTTGTTTGGTCTGAGGCATCCCAGCACTGGAACCTACAGGCTGTAGGGTGGGGCCGCGTCTTGTGGAGGAAATGGTGGCCTCCAGGAGGGCTCATGCCAATGAGTGCTCCCCAGAATTACCACCACCAGTGTCTTTGTCCCCACAGTGAGCCACAGCTCCCCCCCGCCTCTGCAGGAGACCCTCCAATACTAAGTCTGGCCTGGTCTCTTATGAGGTCACTGCTTTTTTCCCTGGGTCCTGGTACACACAGGACCTTGTGTGCACCCTCCAAGAGTAGAGTTTCTGTTTCCCCCATCCTGTGGAATTCCTGCAATCAAACCCAGCTGGCCTTCAGAGCCAGATTCTCTGGGGGCTCCTCCTCCCATTGCTAGACTCCCAGGCTGGGAAGCCTGATGTGGGACTCAGAACTTTCACTCCTGTGGGAGAACTTCTGTGGTATAATTATTTTCCAGTTTGTGGGTTGTCCACTGGCGGGTATGGGATTTGATTTTATCATGGGGTGTGCCCCTCGTACTGTCTCACTGTGGCTTCTTCTTTGTCTTTGGATGTAGGGTATGTTTTTTGGTTGGTTCCAGTGTGGGGGTTTTTTGTCGATGGCTGTTCAGAGGTTAGTTGTGATTTGGGTGTTTTTGTAAGAAGGGGTGAGCTCATATCCTTCTACTCTGCCATCTTGCTAGCCAATCCCAAGACAGTTCTTTATGAAACATTAGGCATGTCCTTTTTTGCCCCTTTTTCTTTGTGCTTCATCTAGTTTCATTTGCTCTTAAGGTGTAGCCTAGAGGCCTTGCACCTGGTGCTTCAGACCAGAGTTCCTAGTGCAAAATGGTGGTGCCTGGCACCTCAGCTCAGCCTAAAGGAATAGTTCTAGCATCTGTTTCAACATAAAACACACACACTCTCTGTCTCCAGGTCGCTGTCTCTCTCACTCTCATGGTGAGGTCACTATTATCAAAGTTTTCATCATGTCTTCATTTCTGCTCGAAAGCCCTTGAGGATTCTGCACTGGTGATGAGTATGGTCTTTTATTTCACCTCTGGTGCAGGTGCTGTTGGTGCCAGGCTTGATGTCCAGCTGCCATGGGTGTCAGCTGCTAATGGCTTCTGCCTGTGCCTTTCCTAGAGGTTTGCTTCACTCTATAGGAGCTGACTTGCCTGGAGATACCTGAGAAGTTACTGCACATTTCCCCACCTTGTGTGGTTGGTGGGTATTAAAATGTGGCCCCTAACCCCAGCATAGGACAGATTCTGTGGCACTCCAGAGTGCCTCGTGAGATAATGCTGAAACTAGACTTGTGAAACCACATTTTTGCCTGCACTCTTCCTTTTTCCTGCTTTCCTCACTCTCTTAGAGATTTCTTCTGAAAATCACGTGCACAGGAATCCCATCTTAGATGCTGCTTTTGGGGAGACCTGATCTAAGCCACCTTCCATGGTACCTCAACACAAAATAGGCACTCAGACATTTCTTGAATAAATAAATAGACTCTCAGATCTCTCAGGTTTTTGTTCAAATGTAGTTGCTTCCCTCAATATAGGTCTTTCCCCTTATTTTCATCTTTTTCCTACTTTTTATTAATTATCTCTTGTCTTCTCCTCTTAGTGTACAGATTTTGGTTTGATTGGATTTATAAGACCCTCAAATTCTTCTGAAGATAAACTATGAACACAATTGAATAAGTGCACAATTGAAATGTTTAATTTAAATTTAAACACAATTTAAATGTATGTTATTGAAATGTTTCTGCAAAAAATTTGGAACATTGTAGAAACACATGGCCAATGGAGAGTTGAAGTAACAGCCTTCAGTATGGCAGAAAAGTGTAAATGTTTTCTTCAACGGTATTTAGCTCTTTTCATTATATTTCTAGGGTTAATTTTATTAAGACGTTATTACTATTGAATAAAAATATATTATCATTATTATTGAATGTGTATAAATTATATGTGTTTACAATATCAAATTGTATGTCCAATCAAGGCACTAAATATATTTTTAGATATTCTTTTTCATTATCTCATAGACACACTGTAAACATCTCTGATGATACAAATACAAATAACAATCCTTGTTCAAGGTGTGCACTGTTTAGTGATTTTAGAACCACAAGTCACAAAGAACACAGTATAGTGGTCCCAGCATATGTTGTATGTAGTTATGAATTTGAAAAGCACAATGATAACACCTACATAGATATACACACATACATGTATGTATATGTTTGTGCTGAACATATTAAAAGTGTCAAATGTATCTATAACAATTCATGAAAAAATCCAGTCAAAAGTTTACTGCTTTTAAAGGAAAATGAGGAAAAGTAGGGTCTAAGCTATTTCTGCAGAGTTCAAGAACTACTCTGAATACAACTGTTTCAAGAAATTTAGAAATGAGTACTGTGTAGTCTACTTATATCCCATAAAAGAGAAATTTCCAACTTTTCTTAGGACTGTTACACCACATTTATTTTGCTATATCTCTGCTCTCCCCTGAGAATTGAAATATAACATATTGAAAAAAACTGAAGTGCCATAAAGTTAAACTTACTTTGAGAATTCTGTACTATCATCTAAGGTAACTGAAAATACTATGGAATTTTACAAAGATGAGGTCTTGTATTATTTATTAGGAATATAATTTGCTGACTTTCAAGTCATTAGGCCATAAAAATGTTTCATGTTGCAAATGTTTTGCATTTTTGAAAACATGTAAGTTTGTATTTCCCAAACTGATTAATAACTTGTGATTAATTCTTGGTTTTGGACGCCACCCACATAGATATTCACTGTGTCTCAAATGGATAATTTACTGTGTACTTGACACTTCCAATGGTAAACGTACCAAATAGCTGCTAAGGGGTTCAGTGTGATCTTCTGAAGAAAGGTACTGATGCGGGAGCATTAGCATGTCGCCACCCTGGCAGAAAGTGCCTCCCCCTTTTCCATTCTCTTTGAGTGTTTCTGTGGCTGAGCAGGTAATACTTATAAGACTCTTTCAGAGAACACTGGTTGCCAGAGTCTATTCAAAGTGCCTCTGGCTTAATCCCATAATATAACTGAGAGCTAAACTGTGATGAAACAGATTAGAATCTTGAGTGATTTGCCTGCGGTCACAAATGTATCTGGAAAAGAGCAGCTCGGACTTCACTGACCAGGCAGTGCAGGTTCCCCATTCCTGCTGCAAGGTAAGCAGGACTCAGGGGCAGAATGTGCAGGTTTTACAACGTGTGGAGCCCACGAAAGGACCAACTATACCTATCTACATTTGTCCCTCATTACGTGTGGCCTTAATTAGAGAAATAAAGTGGCTTTGGTTAAATTCTCAACATGCAAATCTGGATTTTGGCATGAAGCCACCAAACAGACAGTGGGCGCTTCTTACACAGAACAGTTAAAGAGGATAATAGCCGTCCAGACTTGGAGAACTGCTAAATATTTCTGACCCTCAGTTTCCTTAATTGGTGGACTGGAATGACACAACAGCCGCCTTTCAGCTCTAAAATGTGACAGTTTGATGTCCCTGAAATGGGCCCGCCCCCCAGACCCATTCATCTGAAGTGGCTCCCAGTCTCTCTGGGACTCAGTTTCTGAGTGCCTCCAGTTTGGAGAAGTCCCCATGAGATGGTGATCTTCTTCTACAGTAGAGACCAGCTCTTGGGTGTAATCGCGTAAATAAATAAGACTTTTACAGCAGGATTCTATTTGGAACATATAAAACATTTCCTCTTTACTAATCCAAATAACAGAGACAGCTTATAAAGCCATGTTGCTACAATACAAATAGTGTCATTTGACCCTTCATTTATTTTATTTTATTTTTTTATTATTATTACTTTTTTTGTTTGCGGTAGGCGGGCCTCTCACTGCTGTGGCCTCTCCCGTTGCGGAGCACAGGCTCAGCGGCCATGGCTCACAGGCCCAGCCGCTCCGCGGCATGTGGGATCTTCCCGGCCTGGGGCACGAGCCCGTGTCCCCTGCATCGGCAGGCGGACTCCCAACCACTGCGCCACCAGGGAAGCCCTGACCCTTCATTTAAATGAATAAGAACCTCAGCTCGTTGTGGCTTAATGATCTATGCATGTATTACTGTAACAAAACCACTGGTTACAAGCTCGTTCTTGCTGCAGGCTCCCCAGGGCACTCTGTCTGCTGCTTCAAGGGCACAGCAGAGACTCCCTACATAGAGTGAAGTTCACCACAGGTTCACTGTCATTAACCAGCTGTGATATTTAACTTTAAGGGGTGGCCTGGTCTCACTAAGACAGGGTTACATCTCTGCTGTGTCTCTTTTTTACCTGATTCTAATTAGACTGAGCTACAAGTTGTCTCCCAACAGCTTGTTCCACTGATTTATCTTTCCTACCAGTCCTAGTGTGAGGCAGAAGTGGGGGATTCTTTTCCTGGCCACACAACTACTCCCTTGGAGACGTCTGTTTGACATTAATATACATTAGCCTCTTTTCCTTCTTCCTGCCTGCTCCACTGCTGCAGCAACTCTATCTGAGGCAGTTTTGGAGACACCCAGCTAGAGTGGGCAGGAGTACCTGGGGGGCAGGATACTAGGAGAAAACGGTGAAGCACAAATTTTCAGAAAAAACAGGCCAATGTCATTCCTTAAAATCTTTTTCAAAGTTCTCTGAAATTCTGATGTTATATCTTGAAGAACATCTAACGGACAAGAACTCCAAAACGTTATTAAGAAATCTCCCAAATGTTGTCACACCTTATTACATGAAGGAGTTGATGGTGAAGTCACTTGCTTAATAAGAAATCACATGCTGTTCGGGGCTTCATCAGTTACGACAAGCACAAGAAGCTAATATGCAAAGTACTGAATGATATACTATTGCTCCGAGAAATGCATCACATGACAAAGGGACGAAGACTATGCAATTTCTACATTCTATGCTGATTCCTCACTGAATCTCTGAGATAGGGACTAATGTGATGGAAGACTTTATATTTACTTATTTATACACATGTGCAACATATAGCACCCAGAGCACATAAAAAAAAGAACTGAATAACGTCAGATGACAAATGCGCATCATTCAAATATGTGATATATAATATCACAGATACTTAACAATGTTTGAAAGCTTTATATTCCTAGTAGAAATGGTACCTCATATGACAAGAGTAAGAATGCAAAATAAACTGTCACTGGGGAGGAGATCACGATGGCAGAGGAGGAAGACATGGAACTCACTTCCCCTGACAGACACATCAAAAATACATCTACATGTGGAACAATTCTCACTGAAAATGAACTGGAAACTGGCAGAAAGACTCCCGTGCAACCAAGGCTGTGAGAAAGAGCCACACAGAATTGGTTAGGAATGGAAGAGAAGTGATCAGGTCGGGATCCGTGCCCGGAGGGCTGACACAGATGGAGACCCTCCACTGGGGAGTGAGTGGTGAGAGCTGTAGACCGACTGTCCCAGTCCTGGTGTCCCACGAAGGGGAGACAAGTCCCCTTGGCTGGCTGGAGGGCCAGTGGGACTGACAGGAGGGCAGTGGGAAGCCTGGACTCTGCTCAGGAGGAGTGCGTACATGCTTGCTTGCCCCCGAAGCAGGGTGCAGAGGGTGAATTGCATGGGTGGCTGCCCAGTTTCCTATGACTGCCCCAGCTTGCACGCCCAGACGGAGCCAAGTGAAAGCTCCAGCCACACGTGCTTCATGACACAGATCCACACCAGTGTGAGGGCTTGGCTGTGAGGCACAGAAGTGGCTCAGACCCGAAGCGACCTCTGAGCGGGACAGAGGTCACCATCATCAGCACCTGCACCAGCAGGGCATCAGGAGTAGTCTGGGTCTCTGAGCACAGGGGCCTCACCACGGACCCCACCGCGACCCATGCTGAGTGCCCACCCCAGGTGCTCTTGCTGCAGCACAACAGCCCCCCTCTGGGGTGGGGATGCCAGTGCTGGGGCGGGAGAGCACATGCTTGAAGAGAACAGAGCCAACTCACACCCAAACCTCAGGGCTTCTGCTCCAGCAACTTGAGACCAGACCCACCCCTGTGGGGCAGTGATGGCCACTGAGCAGAGTGGAAGCACAGGCTCAAACCTGGTTCTGGCTCCAGCCCCTCCAGCTCTAGTGCCTCCTCCTACCAATGTGATGGCTGTCAGCATGCCCTCAGGAAAGATGTGACTTCTGTTCACATCAATCCAGCAATCTTTCCAAAGCCACAAAGTACATGCAGGCTGTATAGGGACACTCCCACGTAAGGGCATCCCTTCAAGACCACCATAGGTAACTGTTTCATCTAATTTCATAAAGACAGACAAAGTTAAGCGAAATGAGAAGATACAGGAATTTGTCTCAATTGAACGAGGAAGAGAAGACCCCTAAAAAAAAGAAATAATGAAACAGAAATAAAAAACTTACCAGATAAAGAATTCAAAGAATTAGTAGTAAAAATGCTAACTGAATTAGAGAAAATAAGGGGCGAACACAGTTAAAATTTTAACAAGGAACTAGAAAATATAATAAAGAATCAGACAGAAGCAAATCATTCAATAACTGAAATGAAAAACACACTAGAAGGAATGAATAGCAGATTAGGTGATATGGAAGAGCACATAAGTGATCTAGAAGACAGAATAACGAGCACCACCCAAATGGAAGAGCAAAAAGAAACAAGAATTTTAAAAAGAACAGTTTAAGAGAGCTATGGGACAATATCAAGCATACTAATATTCACATTATAGGGGTCCCAGAAGAAGAGAGAGAGAAAAGGGGGTTAAAAATATATTTGCTGACATAATAGCTGAAAACTTCCCAAAGCTGGAGAAGGAAAGAGATTTTTAGGCACAGGAAGCACAGAGAGGCCCTAACAAGATGGATCCAGAGACCCACACCAAGCCATATAATTAAAATGGCAAAAGTTAAAGATAAAGAGAATTTTAAAGGCATCAAGAAAGAAACAGAGAGTCACAGGGAACAGCCATAAGGCTATCAGTTGATTTTTCTGCAGAAACTTTTCAGACAAGAAGGGAGTTTCATGATATATTTAAAGTTCTGAAACAGAAAAACCTACAATCTAGGATACCCTACCCAGCAAGGTTATTATTCAGAATTAAATGAGAGATAAAGAACTTCTCAGATGAGTGAAAAAACTAAAACAGTTCATCAATACTAAACTGACCCTACAAGAAATGCTAAAGGGTCTGTTCTTAAGTGGAAAAGAAAAGACTACAACAAAAAGTGAGAATTTAGAAGTAAGGAAAGATCTCACTAGTAAAGACAAATATATGGTAAAGGCTATGGATCAACCACTTAAATAAACAAGTATGAAGACTAAAAGACAAAAATTGTAAAATCAACTATAGCTAACAAACAGTGAAGGGATAGACACTAAGATGTAAAATATGACATAAAAAACACAAAACATGGGAAAGAGGAGTAAAAAATGTCATTAGAATGTGTTTAAACTTAAATATGTATCAATTTAAAATAAGTAGATTCAGTTATAGGTCAACATATGTGAACCACATGGTGACCACAAATCAAGAACCTACAACATATAATTTCAAGATATTCTATGGAATTGTATAGTAGAGGCAATATTTAAAAATACTTGAAATAGTAATTAGAGTAATTTTTGTAAAATGAACCTTTAGCAGTTTATTGCACAACTATATGCATGCAAACTGTCAGAATCAGAAGTGTGTCTACAGTCTTATCATTAAATTTTTTTCATGCCTCCAAAAGTCCATTTTGCAAGCATAAATAATGTTGATATATAAATTAATAAAGGAAAAAGCTTATAATTAAAAAAAAAAAGAACCTACAACAGACCCATGCCCTGAGCCCTGCAGCCTGCAGCCTGTATCCTGTGCCAGGCCCAAGCCCCCCACCTGCCACCATCTATTTGTACCCACCGCAGCTCTGGGGAGGCAAACCCCAGATTCCCAGAGCACCTGCCGTCCCATCCTCATATCCAAACAAAGACCGGGATGGGGAGGAAGGTGCAAGGGAAACCCTCATCATCTCTACCCTGGGTGAGAAATCCTTTGAAACCAGCTAGGAAGAGCTGCCCACAGCTAAGTTAAGTTAAGGGAGCATCCTCTCTGCCCTCCTTGACCTCCAGCCCTCCAGGGAAGACCCAGGGTGAGGAATCCCTGGGAAAAACACTGAAAGGCGTTGCCTACAGCAACTGAACTTTGGGAAGGACCATCTCTACTCTCCCTTTTCCTCCAGGGAAAGACTGAGGGTTAAAAATCCCATGAAACAAACAAACAAACAAAGGGACCTACAATAGATACACAAAAACTAGAAATAAAGGAACACAAGCATACCACTAAAGAAAATTGTCAAACCACAAGAGAAAAAACTAAAAGAAGAAGAAAAGAACACAGAGAACTACAAAAACAACGAGAAAACAAATAACAGAATGGCAATAAGTACATACCTATCAATAGGCACTTTAAATATCAATGCACTAAATGATCCAGTAAAGTCATAGGGTGGCTGGTTAGATGAAAAACAAGACCCATCTATATGGTGCTTACAAGAGACTTACTTCAGAGCTAAGAACATACAGACTGAAAATTAGGGGATGGGAAAAGATATTTCATGAAAATGGAAATGACAAGCAAGTGAGGATAGCAATACTCATATCAGATAAAAGAGACTTTAGAGCGAAGTCTATAATAAAAGACAACAGGATATTATATAATGATAAAGGGATCAATACAAGAAGAGGATATCACACTTGTTAATGTATAGGCAACCAACACAGGAGCACTTAAATATATAGAGCAAATATTAACTGACATAAAGGGAGACATTGACAAAAATACAATAATAATAGAGGACTTTAATACCCTACTTATATCAATGGACAGATCATCCAAATAGAAAGTCAATAAGGCAGCCATGGTCCACAACAGACCAAATGGATTTACAGATATATAGAGGACATTCCATCCAAAAGCATTCTTCTCAAGCGCACATGAAACTTCTCTAGGATAGATCACATGCTAGGCTAGAAAACAAATCTAAATACATTTAAAGGACAGAAATTACAACAAGCATATTTTTGTGACCACAATTATATGAAATTAGAAATCAATTACAGGAAGAAAAATTGGAGAAACACAAACAAGTGGAGACTAAACAACATGCTACTAAGGAAAACCAGTGGGTCAATGAAGAAATCAAAAAGGAAATCAGAAAATACCTCAAGGCAAATGAAAATGGAAACACAACACTCCAAAATCTAGGGGATGAAATACAGGCCTACTTCAAGAAATAAGAAAAGTCTCAAATAAACAACCTAATCCACCATCTAAAGGAATTAGAAAAAGAACAAACTTCTTCCCAAAGTCAGAAGAAGGATGGAAATAATAAAGATCAAACAGGAAATAAATAAAATAGAGACCAACAATCAATAGAAAAGATCTAAGAGACCAAGAGCTGTTTCTCTTCTTTTAAAATAATCAAAATTAATAAAACTTTAACTAGGCTCATCAAAAAGAAAGAGAGAAGACTCAAATAAATGAAGTAAGAAATAAAAGAAGAGAAATAACAACTGATATCATAGAGACACAAAAAATCTTGAGAATACTACAAACAGTTATGTGCCAACAAATTGGACAACCTAGAAGAAATGGAAAAATTTCTAGAAACATACAACCTTCAAAGACTGAATAAGGAAGAAATAGACAATGTGAACAGATTGATCACTAGTAGTGAGATTGAATTTGTAATAAAAAAATCTCCCAGCAAACAAAAGTCCAGGACTGGATGGCTTCACATGGGAATTCTACCAAACATACAAAGAAGAGCTAATACCTATCTTTCTCCAACTCTTGCAAAAAACTGAAGAGGAGGGAACACTCCCAGATTCATTCTATGAGTCCACCATTACTCTGATATCAAAACCAGACAAAGACACTACAAAAAAAGAAAATAACATGCCAATATCTGTGATGACTATAGATGCAAAAATCCTGAACAAAATATTAGCAAACCAATTCCACAATATATAAAAAGAATCACTATGAATACTATACACTATGCTCAAGTGTGATTTATTCCAAGGGAGCAAGGATAGTTCAATACCCACAAATCAATGTGATACACCATATTAACAAATTGAAGAATAAAACTCACACGTTGGTTTCAATAGATACAGAAAAAGATACCAAGAAATGGAAAGATATTCCATGTTCTTTAACTGGAAGAATTAATATTGTTTAAATGTCCATACTACCCAAAACAATCTACAGATTTAATGTAATCCCTATCAAAATATCTGTGACATTTTTCACAGAACTAGAACAAATAATCCTAAAATGTATATGGACCCACGAAAGACCCCTAATTGACAAAGCAATTTTATGGAAAAAGAACAAAGCTGGAGGTACCACACTCCCTGATTTCACACCCTATTATAAAGCTACAGTCATCAAAACAGTATGGTACTGGCACAAAAACAAACACATAGAACAATGGAACAGAATAGAGAGCCCAGAAATAAACCCACACACTTATGGTCAATTAATCAATGACAATGGAGGCAAGACTATGCAATGGATAAAAGACTGTCTTTCCAATAAGTGTTGCTGGGAAAACTGGACAGCTACATGTAAAAGAATGACATCAGAACATTTTCTCATACCATACACAAAATTAAGCTCAAAATGTATTAAAGACCTAAATGTAAGCCTGGAGAGCATAAAACTTCTGGAAGAGGACAGCAGAATACTCTTCTGACATAAATTATAGCAATATTTTTTGGATCTATCTCCTAAGGCAAAGGAAACAAAAGCAAAAATAAACAAATTGGACCTAATTAAACTTAAAAGCTTTTGCACATCAAATAAAACCACTGACAAAACAAAAAGACAACCTACTGAACGGGAGAAAATATTTGCAAATGATATGACTGATAAGGGGTTAATATCCAAAATAGAAATACAGCTCATACAACTAAATATCAAAAAAATCCAAACGACTCAATTAAAAAATGGGCAGAAGACCTGAATAGATATTTTTCTAAACAAAGCATATGGATGGCCAACAGGCACATGAAAAGATGCTCAACATTATAGTCATTGGAGAAATGCAAATCAAATAAATATCACCTCACACCTGTGAGAAGAGCTATCATCTAAAAGATCACAAATAATAAATGTTGGTGAGGATGTGGAGAAAAGGGAGCCCTTGTACACTGCTGGTGGGAATGTAAATTGGTGCAGCCACTGTGGAAAACAGTATGGAGGTTCCTCAAAACACCAAAAATAGAACTACCATATGATCCTACAATTCCATCTGGGTATACATCCAAAGAAAATGAAAACACTAATTTGAAGAGATACATGCACCTCAATGTTCATAGCAGCATTATCTACAATAACCGAGATATGGAAGCAACCTAGGTGTCCATCAAGAGATGAATAGATAAAGAAGGTGTGGTATATATATACACTGGAATTACCAAGGAATAAAAATGAATGAAATTCTGCCATTTGCAACAACATAGATGGGCCTAGAGATTATTATGTTTAGTGAAATAAGTCGGACAGAGAAAGACAAATATTGTATGTTACCACTCATATGTGGAATCTAAAAAATAAAACAAACGAATGAATATAACAAAACAGAAATAGACTCACAGGTATAGAGAACAAACTAGTGGTTACCAGTAGGGAGAGGGATGCGGGGACCACAAGATTGGGGTAGGGGATTAAGGGATACAAACTATAATGTATAAAATAATAAGCAACAAGGATATGTTGTACAGCACAGGGGAATATAGCCATATTTTGTAATAACGTAAATGGAGTACAATCTATAAAAATATCAAATCACTATATCGCACACCTGAAACTGATATAATATTGTAAACCAACTCCACTTCAATAAAAAAATACACCAACATATGATTATATCATAGAAATTATACCACAGTATACTTTTCTCACTAAGTGGTTGATTTAACTCAGTGTTTTCTCAATTATGTAATACTGACCTTTTATAAGTGTTATTTTTAATAGTCTTATAGATAAACTGTGAATAACTAGATAATCCTAAATGATAAGTGAGGTTCTAGAAAGAAAGCCAAGTAAAGGCAAAGCTGGCAGCATCAGGTACTGAAATGATAGTAACAGTTCCCCAAAGTCAGGTATGGAGATTTGATGATTTCTGTCCTCTGAGTCTCATGTTGGTTTTGCACATTCACGAAAGGAGTTGGGGGAAAGCAGCATAGCTCTCTGGACCTGAACAGGGTACACACTTTCCCTGTTCCCCATCTAAATGGCAGATGCCGTCAAAGATGGATGGCATCTCTCCGAAACTCTCTAATCCTTAAGAAGAAATCCTCAGGGGCTTCCCTGGTGGCGCAGTGGTTGAGAGTCCGCCTGCCGATGCGGGGGACGCGGGTTCGTGCCCCGGTGCGGAAAGATCCCACATGCCGCGGAGCGGCTGGGCCCGTGAGCCATGGCCGCTGAGCCTGCGCGTCCGGAGCCTGTGCTCCGCAACAGGAGAGGCCACAACAGTGAGAGCCCCGTGTACAGCAAAAAAAAAAAAAAAAAAAAAAAGAAATCCTCAGGAAATATCACAGGAAGTAAGTGGAAAAAGATGTCATCTGAATGCCAGGGACTTTAAGACGTGCAATAAACACAAACCACTAGTTATAGGACGCAAAACCTCTAAGTTGCTATTTACAACATGTGTGTTTACATATTTATACATGGATCCCAAGCAAAAAAGATGCTTTCCCTCCATATTTATGTCCTACATGGGACCAGGGTTAAAAGTATTATTTAAAATAATCTGTTGACTTTTTTCTCTTAGCAATACTAATCCTTGGTACAAGGATACCAGGCATTGATTTGGGGGCTGAGCAGAATTATGGATGCACTCACTATGCATTCTAAAGGGCACTGTCGGTTTCAACACATAAAGATAAGAAGACAATCTTATATTCTCCTCTCACCTTAATGTGCAACTAACCAAATTACTTCCTGAAACTGAAAGTTCATCACTATCCATTCTTTATAAGTCTCCTCTCCCATGTTCAAGCACATGTAAAATAGTGGAATTACAACTACAGAAAATCATAGTGGTTTCCACCAGGCCCTGAGCTCACTTCATTGAAACTCTGAGGTCATGCTACAGCTCTGAAGTCAGCACCCTCCTAAGTAAGAAGAGATGCTTGTGTTTACCACACTGCGAGGCAGTTCTGACCTGCTTTACTGGGTTTGTGTGTGTTCTATTTAAAGCTGCCACTGGTCATGGCCAGGCCATAATGGCATAATTTCACTTGAAAAATACGTCAAGCCCCATAAAAACAATTCAGCTTAAGGAAAATTTTACTTGGATGAGTCCTGTGGTGTGCGTTGATTTCACAGGAGCAGTGATTTTGACGTCCTTTTTCCTAAGGAGATGGATATAACTCACTAATTATGAGAACATAACTATGTTACTTGTGTTGCCTTAGGTAATGCATATAAGCCAGCTCAGAAACAAACAAGCCAAAAGAAGAACAAGTTGTTTTTCCATGAATGCCTTAGTGAATTTATACATGATCAGCACAAATTTGCTCACAAAACAAACATTAAGGTCTTAGCTACTCCACAATGAGAACACTCATCTCTGCTTCTTCAAGGAAAACGACTTAATCTACTCGACATTTCCAAACTTGTTAATATACTTGTTTATTGTGAAACTGGATAAACATTGGGCTTCATGAAGCTTCTGGGGCATTAGAACATGAGCGTGGACATCCAGATAAAGTAGGAATTCAAGTAAAAGTTAAATAAAGTGGGGCTTCCCTGGTGGCACAGTGGTTGAGAGTCCGCCTTCCGATGCAGGGGACACGGGGTCGTGCCCCGGTCTGGGAAGATCCCACATGCCACGGAGCGGCTGGGCCCGTGAGCCATGGCCGCTAAGCCTGCGCGTCCGGAGCCTGTGCTCCGCAACGGGAGAGGCCACAGCAGTGAGAGGCCCGTGTACCGCCAAAAAAAAAAAAAAAAAAAAAAGTTAAATAAAATGAGTTCAGCGGAGTGGTAGTTAAAGCAGTCATTTTACTTTCAGTAGTTTTTCTTGACCAATTAGACATTCTCTTTAATCAAGTCCTAATACTCTGAGTTCACATACTTCCTTTCCCGTCTGCACACAGCTTCAGATCAGCAGGTCGCATGTGAGAATCACGACAACAGCTAACCCCTACCTGGCACACTCCTTTCAACAACTCTTCCAGGTAGGTAGGGGTTATTAGAATCTCTGTCTTCTAAGTGAGGAAACAGAGTGGCAGAGAGGCTGAGGAACTTGCCCAGGATCACAAAGCTAAGAGGTGGTGAGGCTGGGGTTTAAACCCAGGTGATCTGAATTGCCTCCACATAATCCCCTATGTTGCTTACACACTAAGAAGCCAGCAGACACATGGTCTGCCCTGTCTTCTGGGCCGTTGCAGGACTGACCATCAGACTCCCCCCTCGTGAAGGAAATATGACTCAGTTCCTTTGCCATCAAGTCTGGGCTGGTGCGGAAGGACACACCCTGATGGGACACACCCTAAGTAGGGTGAGTTCTCCATGCTGTTTAGGACACAAGGAACCCTGGCCCCAGATGCAGGGTTCAGGGTGGCTTGGAGCAAGCACTTCAAGGGAGAGTAAAAAAAGTAGAATCTGCACAAAAATGGTAAAAGGAGGCAATTAAATGGATGGCTGCCTGGAAGGAATAAAAATGAAAAAAAAAAAAAAAAAAAGGACAAGCACAGGCAGAGAACCTAAACTGACATAGCAGCACTATTTACAATAGCCAGTACATGGAAGCAACCTAAATATTCATCAACAGAGGAATGGATGAAGAAGATGTGGCACATATATACAACGGAATATTACTCAATCATTAAAAGGAATGAAATTGCGTCATTTGTAGAGACATGGACGGACCTAGAGAGTGTCATACAGAGTGAAGTAAGTCAGAAAGAGAAAGACAAGTATTGTATTTAAAGGCATATATGTGGTATCTAGGAAAGTGGTATACATGACGTTATTTGCAAAGCAGAAATAAAGACACAGACATAGAGAAAAAATGTACGGATACCAATGGGGAGGTGGGAGGAATTGGGAGATTGGGATTGACACATATACACTATTGATACTATGTATAAAACAGATAACTAATGAGAACATACTGTATAGCACAGGGAACTCTACTTAATGCACTGTGGTGACCTAAATGGGAAGGAAATCCAAAATGGAGGGGATGTATGTATACGTATAGCTGATTCATTTTGCTGTACAGTAGAAACTAACACAACATTGTAAAGCAACTGTACGCCAATAAAAATTAATTAAAATAAAAGACACGGGGTGGCTTGTAAGGCATTTAAAACATAAAATTTCTATTCAGGATCAAAATGAGGATCCAGCAACAAAGAATGCAAGAGTGTGGTGTCATCTTGGTCCAGCCGAACAAACTTCTGGTCGGGGCAGTCACTAGCTGATTCACCAATAAATGTTCTTTCAGAGACCCAGAGGGACTTTAACGAAAGGCCCTGAGATTGTTCAGACATGCACTTTAATGTGACTATAAAGGAGAAATCCAAGGTTACATTAAAATGATACTTATTTTTTATGTTTTGGGTATTAGGAATATTAGGAAATCCTATAAGGAATCTACATCTTAGAGGGGATTTTTATAAATGCCAGTTCTTTTGAGATGTCTCATGTAAACTTCCACGAACATGCTCAGCCATCTGAAATATTCCACTTTTCATCAAGACACCTTCTTGGGCTTACATCCAATTCCCGTCCTTCTCTCTTTCCCCGATTCCCCACTGCTGCCTCTCCTTCCTCACAATTCACCCCCTAATTCCCTCACATCTTCTCTTGCAATTTTTGTTTCTAATGCTCTCCCATTTATTTATTCAACTAAAACTTCTCTCTCAGCTGGTACCAATTCCAGCCACCTCTCCTTTTATCCAGTATCTCTCCCCCAAATTTTTTCCAAATTTTAATGCTGTTGAACCCTCCATGCATCTTGAAACGCCCTTCTGTTGACTTCCTGGCCCTGCAGTATCCCGGTCCCCCTGCTGGTCTTTCTCTGCCACCATGGGCTGGACAGCCCCTTGGTGTCCAGGCAGGTGGTTCCCATGCTGCTTTCCCTTACTGCTCCCTGACACACTCTCACCTGCAGCTCAGGGTCAATATTCAACATTAGCTGAATTTTTTAAATTGTGTTAATCTACAAAGGATGTGAGATCCCAAAATACGCCAGCCAAATGATAACAAAAAGATAACAAACAGAAAAAGCAATGGCATATAAGAGATTCAAATAAGGAGGTTAAGAAAAAAAAAAAAGGCCACAAATCTCAGATATATATCACCACCAAACACTGTTATGGTTAACAGCAGCTTTTAAGTACAAGAAGCACACTACTACTATGTTTTATTAAATGAACACTTATCTAAAATTTAGTAGATTACAAGACAATAAAGAGAATAAAGTCAACTAATGAAAATTTCAAACAGAATTTTGGTGTGGTACTTGGTAAAAAATAATGTTTTTATCATGCTTATAGAAAACTCTACACAAAGGGTTAAACAGAAAAAATTTTTATATTTATCATATTTATTTAAGCCTTAATAAAATAACAGTGGTATTGTTAGTAGTATTATTAACATTTTCTATAATGTTTGGTATGCTTACATGTGACAATTATGTTTGAAACTCACCATAATTGAGAGATATTAGTAGAATACAGGCTAGTCTTGAGGAAAACCAACAAATCAATGATTTCTTCTACTTTCCTTAAAGACATTATGCCTAGGAGTAAGGTGCATAAACTTGCACATATTTTATATTTCATTTCAATAAACTTAGCGATAGTCAATTCATTCCTGATCAAACACATGTAATCAAAATATGAGTTTTCTTGACAATGGGTCAATAGAAAAGAATTTTAAATTCCCAGATTTTTCTGTTGTTTTCTATTGCAAAGTTCAGTGAAGTGAAAAATGACAGGTCTTAGCTTTCAGTGTGTGTGTGTCTGTCTGTGTGTATGCACACACACACATGCATGTCCAAAAGAGGTGAGTGCTGCCTAACTCTTGAGCAGAGAAGAAATGGTGGCACTAAGATGGGTCTAAATGTAAATATGTAAGAATGCTTTTTTCTTTAATCTGCTTCACTTTTAAGTAGCTGAAAAAGTAGAATAAATCCCTGAGTACATTTGGAAATAATCATTTGTAAATGTGTATAATATCAATAATACCTGATCTAAATGCTCTCCTCTATAAATATGGCATTTGTGAAAGAGCAGTAATATTGATAAACCTTGCCTTACATTATCTACAAAATTATATTACATTCCTTAGCTTCTGACACTGTTACTCGTTGATAAGTTACAATAAAAGTAATATAAAATTATCTGAACTATACATATTTATAAATGGAATAAATTTGCATAATATAGTGGTTGGACTTTACAATTTGAATACGTTCCTCCAAAACTGTCATGAAGACTACATAAGTTTAATTTATTCTTTAACTCACCTTCTTCTGAAATGTAAGCTTCGCTAGGGTACAATTTCAATTTGAAGCATTACTATTTTCAAAGAGCCTCATCTGAATATTTTTTATTTCAGCTAGTCTGACAAAGACTCTCATAATTATCTTACAAGCCAAATTAAGAAATGTGGGTTGGAAGGAGGGAGAGTCCGAATGTATTTGTACATGACTTGTATCATGTCACACGAATATCAATGGTAGACAAGATGGCAGCTTTGCTGTTGTTAGAGTTTTCAGGCCCTGTTCTGCTCAGGATTTATTAGTGATATGAAGGAAGACTCAATGGGTAGGCTTATCAAAATTTAAGGTGATGTAAATCTGGGAGCTATTTCACTGGAAAAAAACACGATAGAATGGTATTAGAAACTAAAATCCAGAAGATGAAATTTAACAATCACAAGGGTCAATTCCTACTCTGTGATAAAGAAAGGCAACTGCACAATCGCAGGATGGGTGAAGATCTGACTGGGAAGAAGTTTTCATTAAAATAAAGGAGGAGGCACCTTGAATTGACCACATGTCAGTAAAAGTCAGAAGTACAATTTCCTTGTATGCTTAAAATTCGTTAAGAGAGATGATCTCATGTTAAATGTTCTTACCACACAAAATTAAAAAAAAAAAAAAAGCTCTGCCACAGGGGGAAGAATTCAGACGTACTGTCTAGCTTCACCCACCTCACTCCATAATTTCCATCTCAAACCACCTAGGGTTTTTTATTGGAGTTGAAATTAAAAACCTATTTATCGTTGTACTTTACTGAGTTATTGTTGACAATTAAAATTTTATATATTTAAGGTATACAACTTGATGTGATATACTTATGCATTTTGAAAATCACCACAATCAAGCTAATTAACATATCCATCCCCTCACAAATAGTTACTGTTTTTTGTTGTGAAAACACTTAAGATCTACCCTTTTAGCCAATTTCAAGTATATAACACAATATTAGCTACAGTCTCATTGTTGTACATTAAGTCCCCAGAACTTATCCATCTTGTATAACTAAAAATCGTATCCCTTGACTGACATCTTCTCTTACCCCCTTCTCCTCTCAGCCTCCAGTAACCACCAGTCTACTCTCTGTTTCTATGGATTTTATTCTCAGATTCCACATGCAAAGGCGTATTTGTCTTTCTGTGTCTGGCTTCTTTCATGTAGCATAAAGTCCTCCAGGTTCCTCCATGTTATCACAAGTGGCAAGACCTACTTCTTTATTAAGGCTGAATAATATTCCACTGTGTGTGTGTGTGTGTGTGTGTGTGTGTGTGTGTAATCACATTTTCTTTATCCATTCATCTGTCAATAGACCTTTAGGTTGTTTCCATATCATGGGAGTACGCATATCTCTTCGAAATACTGACTTCCTCCCTTTAGATATACACCCAGAAGTGGGAGTGCTGGGTCGTAAGGTAGTTCTATTTTTACTTTTTTGGAGGAACCTCCATACTCTTTTCCACACTGGCTGTACCAGTTTACATTCCCACCAACAGTGCACGAGGGTTCCCTATTCCCCACACTCTGGCCAACACTTCTTATCTATTGTCTTTCTGATACTAGCCATTCTAGCTGGTTTGAGGTGATAGCTCACTGTGGTTTTGATTTGCATTTCCTTGATGATTAGCTACCTTTTCATATACCTGTTGTCCATGTGTATGTCTTCTTTTGAGAAGTGTCTATTCAGGTCCTTTGCCCATTTTTAAATGGGGTTATTGGGTTTTTTTGCTATTGAGTTGCATGAGTTCCTTATGTATTTTGGATATTAACTAGGGAGTATAATTTATCACTCAGTTTCCAGGAAGGGGTAGTTACTAGAAGGAAAATGTTCCCTGGATGCTGCAGACCGAAATTAATTCAGAAACATGGTCCTAGATACAACAGACATCTTGGTCATTACTGTGAGAAAATAGAATAAGAAGCTTGGAAATTAACTTCATATGATCATTTCATCTAGTCCTCTGCCCCCAGTGGGTGAAAACGCTTAAGGCAGCCTCAAAAACATAGATCTAGGGAAGTAATCGTCTATGTTTCCCCAAGGCTATTTAAAGCATTGATCATGTGGATTAATGAACACTTGGAGAGAGAGGGGCTGGAGAGCTAAAAGGGGAAACTACAATTGTACACACAGGTGTTGAGACTAGAACCCAAATGTGACTACTTTGTAAATAGTTTTAAAATACCAGCAGAGTCCACTTTCTAGCAAAGTGTTCGAACTCAGTTTTCTCTGTGAGGGCTACAGTAGAACTTATTTCACAGAGCTATTGTGAGAAATAAATGAAATATGAATCATTTAGCACATTGTAGGTAGCTGATAAATGTTAGCTATTACTCACAACATTTTCCCTTTTATTTTCTTAGCCATCAAAACTTATTAAGCCCTTTTATGTTCACTGATATAGCCACTGGGAATAAAAACTGGACACAGAAATGTTCTGAGAAAACTTAGACATCATCTAGTCCAGTGGGCAGAACTGGGAAAAATAAATTTAAATAACTGAAAAGAGATTTGGGGTTAACAGACTGAGACATTAAAAGAGAATATGGTATCCAAAGCCAGAAGCCCCAAATTCAAGTTCTGGCTCGACTTTTTAGTAGTTCTATGACTTTAGGCAAGTCATCTATACTCTGTGAGTTACACAACTCTCATCCATAAGGTAACAAAAGTTCAAAATACTACTCCTATAAGAAAGCACACATAAAATGTTTGGAGACTTTAACATGATTTGAAAACAGTTAATAACAATTAGCGACAAGAATGGGGTGCCCCCTTGCAGGAAGTGTTCATGCAGAGCTGAGCAATTATCTGTCACTGCAGGGGTTCCTTTTAGGGGGAGCCAGTAAGCCTAACTGCCCTGGAAGGTGATTGCTATACTCCCAGGCAAGTACAATGTATCCACATATTACATACTTCATCTCAAAGGCAGGAGAGTAACTACAAAGAGTCACTAATGTCAACAATTTAATTTGGCTAAGGAACGTAGTTAATATCCACAGTCTTTACAGAATTCATGAACAGGCTAGAACTCCACAAATATAACCCATCAAACTTAACTCTGCAAAGATGAGCTTAACTCAAAAACCCCAAAATAGGACCAACGTGCTCCAGATCAAATTATGGCTAATTCATTTCACCCAAATTACATTTCCACATTTGGGCTGCCAATCTGGAAAATATATAGAATTTTCTGGATTGTAAAAGTGCTGCCAAAATCTCAAATTTCGGCTTTCAGGTAGTTGATATTTTCCTCAAGCCCATGTGCTTGCTGTATTTTGATTTTATAAGTGTTCAGAAATAAGTAACCCCTGAGTTAGTAATGCCTGCCAGTTGTTCTGTGTTTACTTACCCTCTGACCCTCTTTTCCAGGTGGACCTTGGGGGCCTTGGATCCCCAGGGAGCCCTAGGAGGAAAAACAACACATATTAATAGATTGTTTCAAGTATACCTGCCTTGGAAAGAATGTTGTGAAAATTAATACCTATTTTATTGATTGTAGACAACTTTTAAAGTGATTCGAACTCTTCCAAGCCTAGCCTAGCCTACCTAATACATTAATAATGCTGAATTGTCCTTTGACTGGTTTATCTTTGGAGTTAACACCAGAAAAGAAAAAAAAGGTGATTCCTAACCATGTGTGAGGCACAGTGTTCACCCCCAGTGGCGACTCCCATATGATTGGAACCATGTTTTATCAAACTGCCATCAATAAATGGTAACAATATTTGCAGGCAGAAAAAAATGCTGCTTCATATATTTAAAGTCTATAAATGCAATGGCATTTTTGGTTGAGAGTGACTCTGTGACTATCCACTGAGAGAACACCTAGTTATGACGTTGGCTTCAACATTCACCTACTCCTAACATTTAATTTTTAGCATCATAGAGATTATTTAATACTTTCTCATAACATTGTCAAGTGGTAGAAAAAAATAACCTTTGTTTTTTTTCAGTTATACAAGAGGCCCAGGAAATCCCAGGTGCACGAATCCGGAAGTCAATCCCCTGGTTCTCACAGACAGTTACTAGTACACAGGAATTCTCACTCAGCATGAGAAGCAAAATGATGACACGGCTGATTTTAAAGTCTCTGGCATTGATTGCTAGCTGTTACCTCTCTGAAAGCTTCTTAGTCTCCCCTGCTGCTTCCTCCTTCCCTATTCAACCTTTCAGTGTGAGTGTTTAGGCCCGTTTTCTTCCCAGTCTACACTCTCCCACCATGGTCTCATATACCATGGGCTTTGGATTCTCCAGGCCAATGATGCCAAGATTCATAACTCAGTTTATCTCTGAGTTGCAGGTCCACACATCCAACTGCCTGCCTAACACGCCCACTCCGCTCTCTCACCAGCATTTGAATTTAGCACACTGACACCACATCTAGGACCCTCCCACCAAAACTAGGTCCTCTTCCAGCAACCCCCCAACTCTGTAAACCCACGCACCATCCTGCTAGGGCTCCTGCCAGGAATCTATAACTCGTCCTCCATACCTGCCTCTCTCACTTCTCTTTCACATCCAGTCACCAAGTCCAATTGCTGTAGCTCCACAAGAGATTTGGATCCATTTATTATCTCCCTTCAACATTCTGCTCCATCACCCTTCTTGCTTGATCATCTATGAGAGCCTCCTTGGTGACACTAGACATGGTGGACCCCTCCATCCTACACAGCACAGCCAAACCCGAAAACCCAGCCTGACCTCCTCTGGTTGTCCACATGAAGAGATGAATGCCTTGTTTCATCAGCCGTAGGGTGCCTTATACTTGTTCTTTAAAGTACTTATCATAAGTCTATTTAAAAGATTATTCAGGTAATGTTCACCAGGCTCTAAGGATAACAGGTAGAATCAGTGTCTTATTCAACTCTAGGTGCCTGTTAATGTCTGAGTGAAAAAAAAATCATAATGGGAAATCAATTCACTGTAAAAAAAAAAAAGAAAAAAAAAGGGTTATGGTAAGCTAGTACTGTTCAAAGGGTTTTAAAAATATGTATGGTTCAAGATGGCGGAAGAGTAAGACGTGGAGATCACCCTCCTCCCCACAGATACATCAGAAATACATCTACATGTGGAACAACTCCTACAGAACACCTACTGAACGCTGGCAGAAGACCTCAGACCTCCCCAAAGGCAAGAAACCCCCCACGTACCTGGGTACGGCAAAAGAAAAAAGAATAAACAGAGACAAAAGAGTAGGGACGGGACCTGCTCCAGTGGGAGGGAGCCGTGAAGGAGGAAAGGTTTCCACACACTAAGAGCCCCTTCGCGGACGGAGACTGCGGGTGGCGGAGGGGGAAGTTTCGGAGCCACGGAGGAGAGCGCAGCAACAGGGGTGCGGAGGGCAAAGCGGGGAGATTCCCGCACAGAGGATCGGGGCTGACCGGCACTCACCAGCCCGAGAGGCTTGTCTGCTCAGCCGCCGGGGCGGGCGGGGCTGGGAGCTGAGGCTTGGGCTTTGGTCGGAGCACAGGGAGAGGACTGGGGTTGGCGGTGTGAACACAGCCTGCAGGGGGTTAGTGCGCCACGGCTAGCCGGGAGGGAGTCCGGGAAAAGTCTGGACCTGCCGAAGAGGCAAGAGGCTTTTTCTTCCCTCTTTGTTTCCTGGTGCGCAAGGAGAGGGGATTCAGAGCGCTGCTTAAAGGAGCTCCAGAGACGGGCGCGAGCCGCGGCTAAAAGCGCGGACCCCAGAGACGGGCGGGAGACACTAAGGCTGCTGCTGCCGCCACCAAGAAGCCTGTGTGCGAGCACAGGTCACTTTCCACACCTCCCCTCCCGGGACCCTGTGCAGCCCGCCACTGCCAGGATCCCGGGATCCAGGGACAACTTCCCCGGAAGAACGCACGGGCGCCGCAGGCTGGTGCAATGTCACGCCACCTCTGACGCCGCAGGCTCGCCCCGCACTCCGTGCCCCTCCCTCCCTGAATCAGCGGCTCTTTATCCCCGTCCTGTCTGAGCGAAAAACAGACGCCCTCCAGCGACCTACACGCAGAGGCGGGGCTGCAAATCCAAAGCTGAGCCCCGGGAGCTGTGCGAACAAAGAAGAGAAAGGGAAATCTCTCCCAGCAGCCTCAGGAACAGCAGACTAAATCTCCACAGTCAACGTGATGTACCTGCATCTGTGGAATACCTGAATAGACAACAAATCATCCCAAATTGAGGAGGTGGACTTTGGGAGCAAAGATATATATATTTCCCTTTTTCTCTTTTTGTGAGTGTGTATGTGTATGCGTCTGTGTGTGATTTTGTCTGTATAGCTTTGCTTTTACCATTTGTCCTAGGGTTCTGTCTATCCTTTTTTTTTTTTCTTTTTCTTTTTTTAGTGCTTGTTATCATTGGTGGATTTGTTTTTTGGTTTGGTTGCACTCTTCTTTCTTTTTTTTTTAATTACTTAAAAATTTTTTTAATAATTATTTTTTATTTTAATAACTTTATTTTATCTTCTTCTTTCTCTCTTTCTTTTTTTTCTCTCTTTTATTCTAAGCCATGTGGATGAAAGGCTCTTGGTACTCCAGCCAGGTGTCAGGCCTGTGCCTCTGAGGTCAGAGAGCCAACTTCAGGACACTGGTCCACAAGAGACCTCCCAGCTCCACGTAATATCAAACAGCGAAAATCTCCCAGATATCTCCATCTCAACACCAGCACCCAGCTTCACTCAACGACCAGCAAGCTACAGTGCTGGACACCCTAAGCCAAAAAACTAACAAGACAGGAACACACCCCACCCTTTAGCAGTGAGGCTGCCTAAAATCATAATAAGGCCACAGACACCCCAAAACACACCACCAAATGTGGACCTGCCCACGAGAAAGACAAGATCCAGCCTCATCCACCAGAACACAGGCACTAGTCCCCTCCACCAGGAAGCCTACACAACTCACTGAAACAACCTTAGCCACTGGGGGCAGACACCAAAAACAACGGGAACAAGGAACTTGCAGCCTGGTGAAAAGGAGACCCCAAACACAGTAAGCTAGGCAAAAATGAGAAGACAGAGAAACACACAGCAGATGAAGAAGTAAGGTAAAAACACACCAGACCTAACAAATGAAGAGGAAATAGGCAGTCTACCTGAAAAAGAATTCAGAATAATGATAGTAAAGATGATGCAAAATCTTGGAAATAGAACGGAGAAAATACAAGAAACGTTTAACAAGGACCTAGAAGAACAAAACAGCAAACAAACAGTGATGAAAAACACAATAAATGAAATTAAAAATTCTCTAGAAGGGATCAATAGCAGAATAACTGAGGCAGAAGAACGGATAAGTGACCTGGAAGATAAAATAGTGGAAATAATTACTGCAGAGCAGAGTAAAGAAAAAAGAATGAAAAGAATTGAGGACAGTCTCAGAGACATCTGGGACAACATTAAAGGCACCAACATTCGAATTATAGGGGTCCCAGAAGAAGAAGAGAAAAAGAAAGGGACTGAGAAAATATTTGAAGAGATTATAGTTGAAAACTTCCCTAATATGGGAAAGGAAATAGTTAATCAAGTTCAGGAAGCACAGAGAATCCCATACAGGATAAATCCAAGGAGAAACACACCAAGACACTTATTATTCAAACTATCAACAATTAAATACAAAGAACAAATATAAAAAGCAGCAAGGGAAAAACAACAAATAACATACAAGGGAATCCCCATAAGGTTAACAGTTGATCTTTCAGCAGAAACTCTGCAAGCCAGAAGGGAGTGGCAGGAAATATTTAAAGCGATGAAGGGGAAAAACCTATAACCAAGATTACTCTACCCAGCAAGGATCTCATTCAGATTTGAGGGAGAAATTAAAACCTTTACAGACAAGCAAAAGCTAAGAGAATTCAGCACCACCAAACCACCTTTACAACAAATGCTTAAGGAACTTGTCTAGGCAGGAAACACAAGAGAAGGAAAAGACCTACAATAACAAACCCAAAACAATTAAGAAAATGGTCATAGGAACATACATATCGATAATTACCTAAAATGTAAATGGATTAAATGCTCCAACCAAAAGACATAGACTGGCTGAATGGATACAAAAACAAGACCCGTATATATGCTGTCTACAAGAGACCCACTTCAGACCTAGGGACACATACAGACTGAAAGTAAGGGGATGGGAAAAGATATTCCATGCAAATGGAAATCAAAAGAAAGCTGGAGTAGCAATTCTCATATCAGACAAAATAGACTTTAAAACAAAGACTATTAGAAGAGACAAAGGAGGACATTACATAATAATCAAGGGATCAATCGAAGAAGAAGATATAAAAATTGTAAATATTTATGCACCCAATACAGGAGCACCTCAATATATAAGGCAAATACTAACAGCCACAAAAGGGGAAATCGACAGTAATACAATCATAGTAGGAGACTTTAACACCCTATGTTCACCAATGGACAGATCATCCAATATGAAAATAAATAAGGAAACACAAGCTTTAAATGACATTAAACAAGATGGACTTGATATTTATAGGACAGCCCATCCAAACACAACAGAATTGTCTTTCTTCTCAAGTGCTCATGGAACGTTCTCCAGGATAGATCATATCTTGGGTGACAAATCAAGGCTTGGCAAATTTAAGGAAATAGAAATTGTATCAATTATCTTTTCCAATCACAACACTATGAGATTACATATCAATTACAGGAAAAAATCTGTAAAAAACACAAACACATGGAAGCTAAACAGTAAACTACTTACTAACCAAGAGATCACTGAAGAAATCTAAGAGGAAATCAAAAAATACCTGGAAACAAATGACAATGAAAACACGACGACCCAAAACCTATGGGATGCAGCAAAAGCAGTTCTAAGAGGGAAGTTTATAGCAATACAATCCTACCTGAAGAAACAAGAAACATCTCAAATAAACCACCTAACCTTACTCCTAAAGCAATTAGAGAAAGAAGAACAAAAAAAATCCCAAAGTTAGCAGAAGGAAAGAAATCATAAAGATCAGATCAGAAATAAATGAAAAAGAAATGAAGGAAACTATAGCAAAGATCAATAAAACTAAAAGCTGGTTCTCTGAGAAGATAAACAAAATTGATAAACCATCAGCCAGACTCATCAAGAACAAAGGGAAAAGGCTCAAATCAATAGAATTAGAAATGAAAAACACTCCCAAACTCATTCTACGAGGCCACCATCACCCTGAAACCAAAAGCAGAAAAAGATGTCACAAAGAAAGAACACTACAGGCCAATATCACTGATGAACATAGATGCAAAAATCCTCCACAAAATACTAGCAAACAGAATCCCACGGCACATTAAATGGATCACACACCATGATAAACTGGGGTTTATCCCAGGAGTGCAGGGATTCTTCAATATATGCAAATCAATCAATGTGATACAGCATATTAATAAATTGAAGGAGAAAAACCATATGATCATCTCAATAGATGCAGAGAAAGCTTTTGACAAAATTCAACACCCATTTATGATAAAAACCTTCCAGAAAGTAGGCATAGAGGGAACTTACCTCAACATAATAAAAGTCATATATGACAAACCCACAGCCAACATCGTTCTCAATGGTGAAAAACTGAAACCATTTCCTCTAAGATCAGGAACAAGACAAGATTGCCCACTCTCACCACTTTTATTCAACATAGTTTTGGAAGTTTTAGCCACAGCAGTCAGAGAAGAAAAAGAAATAAAAGGAATCCAAATAGGAAAAGAAGAAGTAAAGCTGTCCCTGTTTGCAGATGACATGATACTACACATAGAGAATCCTAAAGATGCTCCCAGAAAACTACTAGAGCTAATCAATGAATTTGGTAAGGTAGCAGGATACAAAATTAATGCACAGAAATCTCTGGCATTCCTATACATTAATGATGAAATATCTGAAAGTGAAATCAAGAAAACACTCCCATTTACCATTGCAACAAAAAGAATAAAATATCTAGGAATAAACCTACCTAAGGAGACAAAAGACCTGTATGCAGAAAATTATAAGGCACTGATGAAAGAAATTAAAGATGATACAAATAGATGGAGAGATATACTATGTTCTTGGATTGGAAGAATCAACATTGTGAAAATGACTATACTATCCAAAGCAATCTACAGATTCAATGCAATCCCTATCAAACTACCACTGGCGGCCTTCCCTGGTGGTGCAGTGGTTGAGTCTGCCTGCTGATGCAGGGGACACGGTTTCGTGTCCTGGTCCAGGAAGATCCCACATGCCGCGGAGCGGCTGGGCCTGTGAGCCATGGCTGCTGAGCCTGCGCGTCTGGAGCCTGTGCTCCGCAACAGGAGAGGCCACAACAGTGAGAGGCCCATGTACCGCAAAAAAAAAAAAAAAAAAATTCCACTGGTATTTTTCACAGAACTAGAACAAAAAATTTCAAATTTGTATGGAAACACAAAAGACCCCGAATAGCCAAAGCAATCTTGAGAAAGAAAAATGGAACTGGAGGAATGAGGCTCCTGGACTTCAGACTATACTACAAAGCTACAGTAATCAAGACAGTATGGTACTGGCACAAAAACAGACATATAGATCAATGGAACAGCATAGAAAGCCCAGAGATAAACCCACGCACATATGGTCACCTTATCTTTGATAAAGGAGACAAGAATATACAGTGGAGCAAATACAGCCTCTTCGATAAGTGGTGCTGGGAAAACTGGACAGCTACATGTAAAACAATGAAATTAGAACACTCCCTAACACCATACACAAAAGTAAACTCAAAATGGATTAAAGACCTAAATGTAAGGCCAGACATTATAAAACTCTTAGAGGAAAACATAGGCAGAACACTCCATGACATAAACCACAGCAAGATCCTTTTTGACCCATCTCCTAGAGGAATGGAAATAAAAACAAAAATAAACAAATGGGACCTAATGAAACTTCAAAGCTTTTGCACAGCAAAGGAAACCATAAACAAGGCCAAAAGACAACCCTCAGAATGGGAGAAAATATTTGCAAATGAAGCAACTGACAAAGGATTAATCTCCAAAATTTACAAGCAGCTCATGCAGCTCAATAACAAAAAAACAAACAACCCAGTCCAAAAATGGGCAGACCTAAATAGACGTTTCTCCAAAGAAGATATACAGATTGCCAACAAACACATGAAAGAATGCTCAACATAATTAATCATTAGAGAAATGCAAATCAAAACTACAATGAGATATCATCTCACACCAGTCAGAATGGCCATTATCAAAAAATCTGCAAACAATAAATGCTGGAGAGGGTGTGGAGAAAAGGGAACCCTCTTGCACTGTTGGTGGAAATGTAAATTGATACAGCCACTATGGAGAACCGTATGGAGGTTCCTTAAAAAGCTAAAAATAGAACTACCATATGACCAAGCAATCCCACTACTGGGCATATACCCTGAGAAAACCATAATTCAAAAAGAGTCATGTATCACAATGTTCATTGCAGCTCTATTAATAGCCAGGACATGGAAGCAACCTAAGTGTCCATCGACAGATGAATGGATAAAGAAGTTGTGGCACCTATATACAGTGGAATATTACTCAGCCATAAAAAGTAATGAAATTGAGTTATTTGTAGTGAGGTGGATGGAGCTAGAGTCTGTCATACGGAGTGAAGTAAGCCAGAAAGAGAAAAACAAATACCGTATGCTAACACGTATATATATGGAATCTAAAAAAAAAAAAAAAAAAGGTCATGAAGAACCTAGGGGCAAGACGGGAATAAAGATGCAGACCTACTAGAGAATGGACTTGAGGATATGGAGAGGGGGAAGGTAAGCTGGGAAAAAGTGAGTGAGTGGCATGGACTTATATACACTACCAAATGTAATATAGATTGCTGGTGGGAAGCAGCTGCATAGCACAGGGAGATCAGCTCGGTTCTTTGTGATCACCTAGAGGGGTAGGATAGGGAGGGTGGGAGGGAAGGAGATGCCAGAGGGAAGAGATATGCGGATATATGTATATGTATAGCGGATTCACTTTGTTATAAAGCAGAAATTAACACACCATTGTAAGCAATTATACTCCAATAAAGATGTTAAAATATATATGTATGGTCAACCTATTATATATTAAATGCCTTAAACGCTTTGGAATATGAGAAATCTATTCAAACATATCATCCAGGATAAACATTCTTTTATTATCTAATTTTAGAAAATTAGGATTCTTTTTTATACTGTGACTGTTTCCTTTAAAAGTCATGACTACCTTTAAACTAAAACATCAGGTGTGTTTGTGATGACCTATAATTATTTATTATGTATACATTTTTTGGTTTTTCATAGAAACTAAATTTTCATAAACGTCATAACATTAAGTTCACCATCCAATTTTATTTAGAATAAATAAAAAGGTTATAGATATACTTTAATTTTTCACTCAGATAGCTTTCCTTTGATTAAAATTGTCAGAATTCAGTGTAAATCACTATAAGTAATTTTGAAAAAGCATTAGTACAAAAAATTCTGGATGTATCACCCATCCTCAGTGTTCCCCAAATCTTTCTGAGTCTTTCTCCACAAAATATTCATAAAATATATTTATTTATTAATTTCTTTTACCTATTTTTGGAACACTTTGTTATAGGGGCATGTAGAACCTATGTTTTATTGATTTACACAGGAATAAAAACCAGGGAATGAAAAAGGTGATCAGTTCTGTTTATTTTTACCAAAAACACCTGCCAAATGGTATATAACCAAGGAAATTGGTTAATTAGGCCAACTTTAGGATGGTAAATTCCTAACGTATATAAGAAAAACAAATTTTGCAATCCAAATATACCAAATATTAATTACAAGGTAATTGCAGGGAGTTGTGTCCTTTTTAATAAGATTGACAAAATCTTGGCTCCAGATTAAACTCTTTCTCTTTGCCCTTAGGAAACTATTTTCATTTCATGAATAGTCAAACTTATACATAATATTTTTGATATCCATCCAAATGTTGACAGCTCTTTCAGTGTTTTTAAACATGAGCTACTAAAACATACACACACCAAACATTCATCAAGGGAGTACAATTAATTCTGAGCCACATGTAATCAAAATTCCATTCTCTTTACTAGTTTGCGAAATTATATAGCAAAAGTGTACATAAGACGAAAATATTAAACTTGATTTGGAATGTATTTGATGGATTCAAAAAAAATTTATGAGAACCTTTTGTGTGAAAAGTCCAAAAGTAAGACATGATACACTCACACACATAAACCCACTAATATGCCTCCTGTACGGTCATGATTCTGAATAATCCTCCCCCACCCCTTACCTTTGCTAAATCTGGGGCCCAGAAAGGAATTTGATAAAAAAGTAGGATTATTCTTAATCTCCAATGGATTATTCACTATTTGAATTATCCATGACCAGGTTTTAATCCTAGCTATATTACATTAATATTCAGAATATTTTTGATCTGACTTTATTGAATATTACTACTTGACATTTACAAAGAAAAATGATATCAATACTGTCATTAGTAAAACACAGGTCAACCAACTGTGGAAAAATATTTTTTCCCAGAAATAAGAAATTAAAATTTGGGGATGATACATTATTTACAATTCTCCAGCTAACTAGTCCTTGCATTTAGTAAAGTCAAACAATGGATTAACCTTCCACTTAGCATAAAAATTGTAGATATACCTAGGCTGATGCTCTTCAAATTAAACTTGGGTAGAGCCCAGCATTTGTGTCAGAACCCTTCCCGTAATTCCTTCCTACTCTGACCTTGTAAATGCCATATGTGTGTGCTTTACTCATCCTCTCAGTTGATTATGAGTTCTAGAGAACAAAGAATCATTTTTTTTCTATCCTTTACCACACTTACAGAAGAGACTCAATAAGTACTTACAAAGTTGGATCATAAGGAACTAAATGGAGATAGAATAACACTGAGCAGTGATAGTGGTAGGAAAAGGTTTCTGGTCTACATGTAATTATATTTATTTTCAAAACTTGGCCTTGGACTTAAATACCACATTGGTGGACTTTCAATTTTGTCTGTATTTCTCATCTAAACTGATCATTCCACTCTCTGATGTCTAAGAGTAAGACTGCCTTACAGTTCATTGAAGAATTAATCATCTACTCTTATTGTAATACAGAATCAAAAAACCAGGAGAGTTTGTTCTGATTCTTGATCTGGATTTTGGTATCATGGTTGTGTTCAATTGCTCTGATTCTTGATCTATATGTTGGTAAAGTGGATATATTCAATTTGTAAAAACGCCTTTGAACTACATCTTGTGATACATACTTTTCTGTATATATGTTATATTTCAATAAAGAAAAAAATCCTAAAGTCTGTGAAGGCTCAAATTAAAAACAATTAATCATCTACCATTTTTGACATCATCTCCATTATGGAACTTATTTAAATCTTTGACCACTGTTTGATGTTTTACAGATTCATACCATTTTTCTAGTTAGAGAATCACATTTAAGTATCTTTGTGCACATGACATCTTTGCATAATCTGTGCATTATTTTCTTCTTCAGTTTAATGTGGTGAAGAATAATACCTAATCATTTTTTTCTTCTTTTTCCATCTACTTAGGCTGCTATGAAAATAACTCTAAATTGTTTTATTCCTAAAATTTCACAACCATGAAGATTTATTGCTTTTCTGAAAGAGAAGCTTAAGAATGTATTTAGGATATTCATAATGTAAACATCTGCATACGTCTATACAAACATTCATTTTTTAAAAAGAATTCTGGACATTAAAAACGTTGACAAGGAAAGGAATTCCTAAGGCTGTTACCCCTTTTAGCTAGGATAAAAATATGCAAAAAATAGTCCCAGCCAGCTAAACCATTTTAAGTCCCAGTGGATCGCTATTACAGTGTGTTACACTGCACATAGCTCTCTCTGGACAATCTGCTGATTGTTTAAGACAGGCGAGAGCTTATCATCATGGAAGCCCATGTAAATATTTAACTGAGAAATTACTTAGAATTAACTGGTTCAGAGCAAAGTTTTGAAGTGTCTGACAAATACAGCAGATGTTTAGTAGAGTTAATAGGGTAGATTAATTGCATTTGAACACATTTTCATTTGTGAAATGAAGGCAAGACATATTCATAACTTGTCAGTCAAAGAAAGAAGCTGAAGTAAAAGACGGAAGTTTCATTTTAAAGTGTCCTTTGTACTCCCTTGCCAGGAATGTTGCAGAACATATGATCCCTAAAACCCACTTCAGCAAAAATGTTATGCAAGTAAGTGTATTTTAAGTGTTATGATTATTGCTTTAGAATATGCTTCATAGGCTTGAAACATAAGATTAAGCAGAATCTGCATAAATTCTTAGAATACCACTAGGGCGTTTTCTGTGTTTCAAATAGCATGTAGAAAATTAAGACGGAAAACAGAGTTTATCTGTCTTTATAGAAAATTTCATGCCTTTAACATGAGAACAACTCGAACAAATTTTATAAGTTGGAGGTATCAGAACAAAAAACAAATAAATAAAAAATATAATAGACATATAGCTCACAGTCATGGGAAGCGATTTTCATGTTAGTTCTGAGAAGCGGCATTTAAGAATATTTACGATGATAAATTAAAGGAGTGACCAGCTTTATGCTATTTCACAGAATTGTCAGGATGCAAGAAATAATTTCCCTTAGGGAGTGTAAGTATTTGGAAAAGAAATTCTATGTTATACATAAAAAGCCTATCATTTTATCATAAGCAGTTGTCATCACACACTAAGAAATAGATGTTTTTGAAATAAAAAGCAATAGAATCTCTTCTATACACTAAAAAAGCCCTTGCAAACCTTTGCAGTAACACTGACAAGAGAAGGATAAGAAGAGCTGTCACCAGAAAGAAAAGTCTTATGAAATATTTGTGTGGACAGGAATGTTTCAATCATTCTCAGTTACAGTAAACAAGTTCCATAATTGGATGGACAATTTTATCTTACTTTCAACAATTTAAAAAATAGAGGTCATTCGTAGTGCTTTCAAACTTAACAATTTCATTGAAAATCTCTGGCAGTATTTTAGACATGAGACATAATGAATTATGATTGTTCTTTGTGGTTGCAGGGATAAATTTTAATACTAATCTTTTTCTGTGTTTTCTGAACTCAGAAATCACATTTCTTTTTCTTATATAGATTCTGAAATAGCGTGTTCTCAGTCACCATTGATTTAACCAATAAAACTAGAAATATTATAAATTAAATAACAGAACACAGTCTGTGACTCTAGAATGCTGTGGGACATCCGTAAGTCCCACAGAGTTTCCTCTAACCATGACCTTTCCTCCTATGATGAGGCATTCCACTTCACAAATTATATATATATATCCTCAGTTTCGTTCCCCTTTGCATCTTATCTAGCAAAATGGACTGCATTTAGTAGGTGTTGAATGGACGAATGGCTGCTAAGATTCTGATTCTTTACACTTCTCCTAGTACTTCTGCTGTAGTGAGGATATTAATTGCCATAGCTACAGAAATTCCAGTTTAGAAACCTATATTCTTCATCTACAAATCCCACTTGATACCAAAATAATCCAAGTTATTTAAAATTCTTACGTGGTAGTACTGCAGAATAGATGCTACACTTCTATCTGGAGGAGTTTGCCCTTCATCAGAAGAAGAAATATAAGCTCTGTCTTTAATTTATCTCACACTGATGAGGATTAAATACTTTTTAAAAAAACAACATGAACCGCAGTGATTAAAGTATCTATGTAAACCATTAATTACAAAGAAATAGATTAAATCAAATTATTTAAAATGCTTATATCACCTAAAATAATGTAGTTTCCTATTTGGCAATTATTCTTGACTCACTTTCATTTATTTGTCATAAGTAATTTCATATTTGTAATTATTATTGACTATGAAAGTCTTTACGTAGATTTGCTTTATATCAGGCCTAACTTAATAAATGAAATAGTTTGATTTCAGTTAACTCAAAGCTCTGTTGACAAGTAAAAAATCTTTGGGCCACGGTCTGTCAAATCCATTTGTATCATCTGTCTTAATGACTTATGTGAGGAAGAATATGATTGTTTCAGTTTTAATGATTAGTCTGATCATCATAACAATCTGTATTTTGGATTGGCTTTGCCATAAGTCAGTGGAACATGGTTCCACTGCAGAAAGATGGATAATCTATACACAGGTTGTCTTTATACCTCTTCCATTGTCTTCTGAAGAATGGACAACCTGATAGAGATGTAATTCCAAATGTAACAGCATTAATAATGTTTGTATTTCGGCTATGCAACATAAATAACCAGACTGAAGGAAACAAGCTAGTAAACTTAGGAATAAAATGTAAATCAGAAGAGAGATATTCACACACCACATGAGATACCTAGGTATTTAATCAGATAACTGAAGATGGTTTATACAATATCAGGTTAAGTGAGTGGCAATTGAGTAAGGTGGTGAAAACCAAACTTCCAAGGGGGGGAAATGCTCCATATGGTAATAAAGAACTTTTTAAAAATATTTAAAATATATATTGAAGACTTTTCACTTTTTAACCTCTTTCTACCTGTCAGAGGTATCCATTTTCTTCAGGAAGATTAAGATAATAATAGCAAAAGTGTAAAGACAATGGAAGAGTAAACACAGACACAGACAGGGGGCTGGAAATTAGGCTCTGTTAACAGAAGAGTGTTTCTAAACGTCAAATACCTTATCACCGTATATCGGGAGACGTTCCCATAGATCATAAAGTTTAACTATGAATCACACGGCACAGAGGAAGGAGCAAATGCAAGGGTAATTCTAACCCAACCGGAAAGAGAATGGAAAAAATGTAGCTTCCCTCTGTTTCCCTGAATGAAGAATTTCGGAAGAAGAATGGTGAATTAATCAGATACTAGAATCCTTGCCTTCTCTAGAATTCATAAGGCATTAGATTTCTCAGGAGCAACACTGATATCAGCTAAAAGACAATGATGCAAAACCATTATAATTCTGATGGAAAGAGTTTTGAACCTAGAATTCTATACCAAGACAAGCTACCAATCAAGTGTGAGAGTAGAATAGAAACATTTTTATATTTATTTCTTTATTATTTTTTTGGTGGAAAGGAACCCTTGCTTTATTTTGGATGCTGGCAACCAGAGATGGAGGTGGAGGTGGTGGATGCCTGTCCAAAGGGCAGCTCCCCGCCCCTGTCCCACTCCTGTGAATCCAGGGATAAGAGCTTTTATAGGTGAAGGGAGGGGGCTACATGCAGTACAGCACAGTCAGCTCTGACAGTCACCTTGAAATTGGTCATCAGCGGTCTGACTAGTGTCATCCTGATTGTTATAAGTACAATTAATCTTCAGTTCCAGGATTGGTTGGTTTCCATTTCTTTTTTCTTTTTTTTTTTTTTTTTAATTTTTGAATTTTATTTAATTTTTATACAGCAGGTTCTTATTAGTTATCTATTTTATACGTATTAGTGTATACATGTCAATCCCAATCTCCCAGTTCATCCCAAAACCAACAGCCCCCTCCCTGCCACTTTCCCCCCTTGGTGTCGATACATTTGTTCTCTACATCTGTGTCTCTATTTCTGCCCTGCAAACTGGTTCATCTGTACCATTTTTCTAGGTTCCACATACATGTGTTAATATGCGATACTTGCTTTTCTCTTTCTTACTTCACTCTTACAGTCTCTAGATCCATCCATGTCTCTACAAATGATCCAATTCCGTTCCTTTTTATGGCTGAGTAATATTCCATTGTATATATGTACCACATCTTCTTTACTCATTCATCTGTCGATGGGCATTTAGGTTGCTTTCATGACCTGGGTATTGTAAATACTGCTGCAATGGACATTGCGGTGCATGTGTCTTTTTAAATTATGGTTTTCTCTGGATACATGCCCAGTAGTGGGACTGCTGAGTCATGGTAATTCTATTTTTAGTTTTTTAAGGAAACTCCATACTGTTCTCCATAGTAGCTGTATCAATTTACATTCCCACCAACAGTGCAAGAGGGTTCCCTTCTCTCCACACCCTCTCCAACATTTGTTGTTTGTGGATTTTCTGATGATGCCCATTCTAACTGGTGTGAGGTGATACCTCATTGTACTTTGATTTGCATTTCTCTAGTAGTTAGTGATGTTGAGCAGCTTTTCATGTGCTTCTTGGCCATATGTATGTCTTCTTTGGAGAAATGTCTATTAAGTTCTTCTGCCCATTTTTGGATTAGGTTGCTTTTTAATATTGAGCTGCATGAGCTGTTTATATATTTTGGAGATTAATCCTTTGTCCGTTGATTCGTCTACAAATATTTTCTCCCATTCTGAGGGTTGTCTTTTTGTCTTGTTTGTAGTTTCCTTTGCTTTGCAAAAGCTTTTAAGTTTCATTGGGTCCCATTTGTTTATTTTTATTTCCATTACTCTAGGGGTGGATCAAAAAAAATCTTACTGTGATTTATGTCAAAGAGTGTTCTTCCTATGTTTTTCTCTAAGAGTTTTATAGTGTGTGGCCTTATATTTAGGTCTTTAACCCATTTTGAGTTTATTTTTGCGTATGGTGTTGGGGAGTGTTCTAATTTCATTGTTTTACATGTAGCTGTCCAGTTTTCCCAGCATCACTTATTGAAGAGACTGTCTTTTCTCCACTGTGTATCCTTACCTTAGTTGACCATAGGTGTGTGGGTTTATCTCTGGGCTTTCTATTCTGTTCCATTGATCTATATTTCTGTTTTTGTGCCAGTACCATATTGTCTTGATTACTGTACCTTTGTAGCATAGTCTGAAGTCAGGGAGTCTGATTCCTCCAGCTCCATTTTTTTTCCCTCAAGACTGCTTTGGCTATACAGGGTCTTTTGTGTCTCCATACAGATTTTAAGATTTTTTTGTTCTAGTTCTGTAAAAAAATGCCACTAGTAATTTAATAGGGATTGCATTGAATCTGTAGATTGCTTTGGGTAATATAGTCATTTCCACAATATTGATGCTTCCAATCCAAGAACATGGTATATCTCTCCATCTGTTAGTGTCATCTTTGATTTCTGTCATCAGTGTCTTATATTTTTCTGAGTTCAGGTCTTTTACCTCCTTAGGTAGGTAAATTCCTAGGTATTTTATTCTTTTTGTTGCAATGGTGAATGGGATTGCTTCCTTAACTTCTTTTTCTGATCATTCATTGCTAGTGTATAGGAATGAAAGAGATTTCTGCACATTAATTTTGTATCCTGCAATTTTACCAAATTCATTGATTAGCTCTAGTAGTTTTCTGGGAGCATCTTTAGGATTCTCTATGTAGAGTATCATGTCATCTGCAAACAGTGACAGTTTTACTTCTTCTTTTTGAATTTGTATTCCTTTTATTTCTTTTTCTTCTCTGATTGCTGTGGCTAGGACTTCCAAAACTATGTTCAATAATAGTGGTGAGAGTGGACATCCTTGTCTTGTTCCTGATCTTAGAGGAAATGCTATAAGCTTTTCACCACTGAGAATGATGTTTGCTGTGGGTTTGTCATATATGGCCTTTATTATGTTGAGGTGGTTTCCTCTATGATCACTTTCTGGAGAGTTTTTATCATACATGGGTGTTGAATTTTGTCAAAAGCTTTTTCTGCATCTATTGAGATGATCATATAGTATTTATTGTTCAGTTTAATATGGTGTATCACATTGATTGATTTGCATATATTGAAGAATCCTTGCATCCCTGGGATAAATCCCAGTTGATCATGGTGTATGAGCCTTTTAATGTGTTGTTGGAGTCTGTTTGCTAGTATTTTGTTGAGGATTTTTGCATCTATATTCATCAGTGAAATTGGTCTGTAATTTTAAGTAGTATCTTTGTCTGGTTTTGGTAACAAGGTGATGGTGGCCTCAAGGAATGAGTTTGGGAATGTTCCTTCCTCTGCAATTTTTTGGAAGAGTTTGAGAAGAATGGGTGTTAGCTCTTCTCTAAGTGTTTGATAGAATTCACCTGTGAAGCCATCTGATCCTGGACTTTTGTTTGTTGGAAGATTTTTAATCGCAGTTTCAATTTCATTACTTGTGATTGGTCAGTTCATATTTACTATTTCTTCCTGGTTCAGTCTTGGAAGGTTATACCTTTCTAAGAATTTGTCCATTTCTTCCAGGTTGTCCATTTTATTGGCATGGAGTTGCTTGCAGTAGTCTCTTAGGATGATTTGTATTTCTGCATTGTCCATTGTATCTTCTCTTTTTTCATTTCTAATTTTATTGATTTGAGTCCTCTCCCTCTTTTTCTTGATGAGTCTGGCTAATGGTTAATCAGTTTTGTTTATCTTCTCAAAGAACAAGTTTTTAGTTTTATTGTTCTTTGCTATTGTCTTCTTTGTTTCTATTTCATTTACTTCTGCTCTGATCTTCATGATTTCCTTCCTTCTACTAACTTTGGGTTTTGTTTGTTCTCCATTCCCTAGTCCCTTTTGGTGTAAGATTAGACTGTTTATTTGAGATTTTTCTTGTTTCTTGAGGTAGGCTTGTAGTGCTATAAACTTCCCTCTTAGAACTGCTTTTCCTGCATCCCATAGCTTTTGAATCATCATGTTTTGATTGTAATTTATGTCTAGGTATTTTGTGATTTCATCATTGATTTCTTCAGTGATATCTCGGCTATTTAGTAACGTATTGTTTAGCCTCCATGTGTTTGTGATTTTTACGTTTTTTCCCCCTGTAATTGATTTCTAATCTCACAGCGCTGTGGTTGGAAAAGATGCTTAATATGATTTCAATTTTTTAAAATTTACTGAGGTTTGATTTGTGACTCAAGATGTAATCTATCCTGGAGTATGTTCTGTGTGCACTTGAGAAGAAAGTGTAATCTGCTGTTTTTGGATGGAATGTCCTATAAATATCAGTTAAATCGATCTGGTCTATTGTGTGATTTAAAGCTTGTGTTTCCTTATTAATTTTCTGTCTGGATGTTTTGTCCATCGGTGTAAGTGAGGTGTTAATGTCCCCCACTATTATTGTATTATTGTCGATTTCCTCTTTTAGAGCTGTTAGCAGTTGCCTTATGTATTGAGGTGCTCCTATGTTGGGTACACTGATATTTATAATTTTTATATCTTATTCTTGGATTGATCCCTTGATCATTATGTAGTGTCCTTCCTTGTCTCTTGTAACATTCTTTATTTTAAAGTCTATTTTATCCGATATGAGTATTGCTACTCCAGCTTTCTTTTCATTTCCATTTGTATGGAATATCTTTTTCCACCCCCTCACTCTCAGTCTGTATGTGTCCCTAGGTCTGAAGTGGGTCTCTTGTAGACAGCATATATATGGGTCTTATTTTATCCATTCAGCGAGTTGTGTCTTTTGGTTGGAGCATTCAGTACATTCACATTTAAGGTAATTATTGATATGTATGTTCCTATTACCATTTTCTTAATTGTTATAGTTTTGTTTTTGTAGGTCCTTTTGTTCTCTTGTGTTTCCCACTTACAGAAGTTCCTTTAGCGCTTGTTGTAGAGCTGGTTTGGTGGTGCTGAATTCTCTTAGCTTTTGCTTGGCTGTAAAGCTTTTGATTTCTCTGTTGAATCTGAATGAGATCCTTGCCAGGTAGAGTAATCTTGGTTGTAGGTTCTTCCCTTTCATCACTTTGAATATATTGTGCCATGGCCTTCTGGTTTGCAGAGTTTCTGCTGAGAAATCAGCTGTTAACCTATGGGCATTCCCTTGTATGTTATTTGTCATTTTTTCCTTGTTTCTTTCAGTAATTTTTCTTTGTCTTTAATTTTTGTCAATTTGATTACTATGTGTCTCGGCGTGCTTCTTCTTGGGTTTAGTCTGCCTGGGACTGTCTGTGCTTCATGGACTTGGGTGGCTATTTCCTTTCCCATGTTAGGGAATATATCAACTATAATCTCTTCAAATGTTTTCTCGGGTCCTTTCTCTCTCTCTTCTCCTTCTGGGACCTCTATAATCCGAATGTTGTTGCGTTTAATGTTGTCCCAGATGTCCCTTAGGCTGTCTTCATTTCTTTTCCTTCTTTTCTCTTTATTCTGTTCTGTGGCAGTGAATTCCACCATTCTGTCTTCCAGGTCACTTATCCGTTCTTCTGCCTCAGTTACCCTGCTATTGATTCTTCTAGTGTATTTTTCATTTTAGTTACTGTACTGTTCATCTCTGTTTGTTTGTTCTTTAATTCATCTAGATGTTTGTTCTTTAATTCTTCTAGGTCTTTGTTAAACATTTCTTGCATCTTCTAAATCTTTGCCCCCATTCTTTTTCCGAGGTCCTGGATCATCTTCACTATCATTATTCTGAGTTCTTTCTCTGGAAGGTTGCCTATCTCCATTTCATTTAATTGTTTTTCTGGGGTTTTATCTTGTTCCTTCATCTGGTACAAAGTCCTCTCCCTTATCCTTTTGTCTATCTTTCTGTGAATGTGGTTTTCCTTCCACAGGCTGCAGGATTGTAGTTCTTCTTGCTTCTGCTGTCTGCCCTCTGGTGGATGAGGCTATCTACGAGGCTTGTGTCAGAAACATTTTTAGATATGTACAATCTCGGAAAATTTACCTCCTTTTCACGTTGTCTTAATAATTTGCTTCAGGATGTTTTCACATAGAAGAAAGAATAAAACCAAGAAAGGAGATGACAAAGAAAAGAAGCCCTGGAATCAACCCAGGACAAAAAATAAAGGGAGTCACAGAATGAGAAATTTGTTGTTGGCTTAGAAAGCTTGTAGTAAAGGATGGAGTAAGAGGTCTGAAAGGTACTCCCCCAACATAAGAGACTCAGTGAGAGAATTTGAAAAACATGGAAGATAAGTGCAGGGAAAACAGAAATACAACTAGAAACACCACAAAACAAAACAAAACAACAATAACAACAAACCTATTCAATAAAGGAAAGTATACCACTTGGGTCTGCAAACAGTAATATTTACGCAGTCATAAAAAAGTGAACATTTTCTATTTTTAGAATAATAAGAATAATACTATAACTCCATTCATCATTCACCTGCGCTTGGCACCGAGGTTGTTTCCATTTTTTACTATTTCAAACAATGCTGAAATTTTAGCCTTGTATGTGCACAATTTCATAAACGAGTGACAATATCTCTATTTATATTTTCTGGTTCAAAGAAAATGTGAAATATTGATAGACAGTATCAAATTATCCTCCACAGAGATTGTATCTAGGCATTCTTCCCTCAGAATGTATGAGTGTGTTTCTCTACATTTTTGCCCATGTACTATATTGTCAAACTTTTAGACTTTTGCCTATCTATTTTTCTTATTGTGGTAAGAACTTTTAACATGAGGTCTACTCTCTTAACAAATTTTTAATTGCACAATATAGTATTGTTAACTGTAAGCATAAAGTTTTCCAGCAGACCTTTAGACCGTATTAATCTTGTATATCAGAAACTTTATAGTTTTCACAGCAGCTCCATAATTTTCCCCTACCCCCAGCTCCTGGCAATCACTATTCTACTTTCTGTTTCTATAAGCTTGACTATTTTAGATACAAGTGGAATCATGCAGTATTTGTCCTGGCTTATCTCACTTAATGTCCTTCAGGTTCATTCATGTTGTTGCATAGGGCAGGGTTTCCTTCTTTTTTAAGGCTGAATAACATTCCATTTTATAAATACACCACTTTTTTAATCCATGTATCCATCAATGGACATTTAGGTTGTTTCCATATCTTGGTAATTTTGTCACAGACATATGAAAAGATCTTTAACATCAACAATCATCAGGGAAATGCAGGTCAAAAACCACAATGTGATATCACCTCATACCTGTTAGAATGACTACTGTTTTAAAAAAATAACAAGTGTTAGCAAAAATGTAGAAAAATTGGAACCCTTGTACACTGTTGGTGGGAATGTAAAATGGCGCAGCTGCTATGAAAAACCGTATAAAGGTTACTAGAAAAATTAGAAATATAATTATCATACAATCCAGAAATCCTACTTCTGAGTATATATCCAGAAGAATTGAGAGCATTGCCAATCTTGCAAGAGAAAAGTAGTATCTCAGAGCCATTTTAGTTTACATTTATTAAAAGTGAATTTAGATGTCTTTTAATATGTTTAAGAGTGATCTTATTCTTTCTTTTCTATGAACTCTGTTCACATCCTTTCTTTAATCATCACTTTGTCTTTAGATTCAACTTTGTACTTACTGATGGCAAAACAAAGGAGTGGCCTTTAAAGATTAAACAAGCCTTGTTATTTCTGCAGGACACTTGAAAAATACCAGGGTGGTTGCTTTAATATTGAATGGTTAATTCTTAATTCACAAGATCAGTGAGAACTCCCTGGGAATTAAGAATTAACTATATGGTGCATTTTAGTAATTTGTGCACTAATGGGTAAAGTAGTTGCATTGTCTGTTTATTGGTTTTTTTGTGAATGTTAAGTGAGAAAGTGTGTGCTAGCAGTTTCTATATTGAAAAAAAGACTTATCCTTGAAAAATATTAGAATCCTGAGACTTATTTAAATACATTTGAGAACTGTTTCTGTGGAAATTATACTGCAATTCAATGGACGAATCTGTCTATATATAAATACTGTTTAAAACACAACCTTTTAGAAATGGGGTCAAACACTTACCTTACCTAATCACATTTATTTTATAGCCTGAATTAATTAAGGCTGTGTCAGTGTAACTCCAATTCAGTGCAAGCAACATCGAGATTAGTTGTGATGTGTCACATAAACCCCCCAGGATGTTGTTCCCGTGCCACTTTTTAATCTTCTGGGTTAGTAACATGATGTGTCTTCTAAATAACCAGATTTTGATACTATCAAAGCCAGGAACAAACCCCTTAATTTTCAAGCTACCAATCAAACACTAGAAAGTTGGCATGAAGGTTAATTATAATTAATGTTTTCTTAATATTTCAATGAAATGGAGCACACAAAAAGTTATTTTCAAGCTTCTGATAAAGAGTAACTAGTGTATCAAGTGAACAAATCAAGATAATTTGAGAGTCGATGTACTAATATAAAGCTGTAACAAGCAAACAATAGTAAGTAAAAGGACAGGTGAACAGGATAGAAAAAGACTCTCCTGTTTGCACAGAACCAAAAGGCAGATGCGCTAGTGCAGCATTTCAGCATCATTTCAACAAACGCTTTGATGACCTCCACACACTCACAATCATAAATTAGGAAGAGTACCTGCTCTTGCACCAGGAATTCCACTAGCCACTTTAAGTGATTTTATTTAATTCTAACAACCCTAAGAAATATAATTTCGCCCTTTTTTAGATGAGAAAAACAAACTTCCTAGAGATAACACTGCAAATAAGTGAGGGACCTGAGCTCTAAACTTAAGTATGTCTGACCCCCAAACCCTATTCTACTTCGAATATATTCTACTTCTACTTCCAAAGAATTATTTGGAGCATACGATTTATTTGAATACACATAATCTTCATCCATGAATTGTGTTTCAGGTCAATGGTATCATATTTAAGACCTGCAACATTTTTGATACATGAAGATATTAAACTTTCCAGAATATATTATACTGGGAAACTGAGAGTGGTTGTGAAACAGGAGGGCACGCTATTAAGAAACAGAATGAAAAGCCAACAGCATAGACTGAAGGGAAGTTAAGAACAGCAAAGCCCCAAAAGGCATCTGAGGATTAGAGCTGGTCAGAAGCTGGAGGAGGCAGCTGTACAGTTAGCAGTGCTATGGTAAATAAATGAGCAATCATCTGCCAGGACTTGCCTAAAAAAAGATGCAATACACCAGGGCTGGTGGTTGGAGAAAACTCTCCATGAAGCTTGTGCATTTCTGCTTGTGTTGTGAGTGAGGTGCTAACTGTTCTATGTTCTGAACTACCTTTTCACACCCTTCAGGTGGTGGCCTAACCAGAAGGCGACCTAGAGAATTCAGATTTCATTCTGGCTCAGCCACCTAGATGCTCTTGTTGGCTCGATGTGGTTCTAGATCAGAAAGATAATGGCCACTGATCACTCAGCACCCTTATGACAGCCCGCCCAGCTAAAGTGACACACACAATGGGTCTCTGTAAGTTTTATTAAAAATGTGCGTGTCCTGCCTGATACCTGGATTAATTCTTCAAGTCAAGGGGAAAGGTCAGCTCAGAAACTTGGGAAAATCATCTGGTCTCCTAAGACAGACTTGGAGGCTACAGGGGATTTGCTTAGCTGGTTGGGTGTGGGATTCTGGGGAACATGGTTGAGATCAGCACTACAGGTTGGCCTCGTCTACTTGCTTGGAGTCCTGTTAATAGTAGCCCTTGTTAAATGCTATCTGAGACAGATTGAAAGTTTGGTCCCAGCCTCTTTTGGTGAGGCAAATCCGAGAGGCTGAATGAGTGGTACACTCAGGAAAATTTGCCAGAAGCTCAGACAGTAGAGCAAGAGGAGTGGCTGTTTCGGGGAGACTATGGGTCTTCCCATGGGTCTTGCATGTTTCTGTGTATCTTGTGAGGGAAGTACTAACTGCCCTTTCATTCTGAACTATCTTTTTAAGGATGTTTGTATAGGAAAGCCCTTCCTCTGGGGCACAAAAACAGTTGCACCTTTCAGGATAAATTAGGGTTTCTAGGCTCCACATCCAGTGTTCCTTTACTTCTCAAAAGTTGACTTTAATAATGGATTAGAATATATAAAGCTTCTGTTCATGTCTGCAGTATAGTGAACAGAAGGTAGAATTCTTCAACTAAGGTGATAATTCCAGCTGCCCACAAAAAACATGTTTCTCAAACTGAATTAAAAAAAAAAATCAGGGACAATAAGTGATATCAGAACCGCCATTCTGAAATTGAAAAATTTCAACATGGGAGGAGAATCCCTGCCCTAAAGTAATTAGCTTCAGCTGGAAAGAGAGACTCTTCATTATGATGTTCAAGTTGATGATTTTGTATTTTCCTATAGATATTTTAACTGTAGGATTTGGTGATATTTTGTTTTCATAATATGTCTGTCAATGAAAAATATTTGTTTCCTCTGCCTATGAAGAGGAAATATTTATTGGGTCCCTACACTGCACCAAGTACTTTTAGTCTCTGGGGCTACAGCTGTATATAAGTTAAACCAGGCTCTGTCCTCATGGAGGTTCTGCTAGAGGTAAAAAAGAAAATAGTTCAATTTAGTTTACATTTACTAGTTTTCTCAAGATGAAAGAATTCTACCCATAAAGATGACTATACAAAAGTTCTCTTTGAACATTTCTCAGCAAGTACTTCATAAAGGCCTCATTCCCATTGATGTTCATTCCTATTGATATTTTTGCCACTGAATAGTAATATAATAGTGATAAGAATACCTGCTAAAAGTTAAACAGTACTTACTAAGAGCCAGTCATTATTCAAAAGATTTTACATGTACCATTTAATCTAATCATCACTAAAACACTGTGCAACAAGAAATATTATCTCATTTTTAGAGGATGAAACTAGGGCACAGAAAATTCAAGTAACATGGTGAGGTTCAAAGCCACTGTCTGGATCCAGGGTCTGCATAACTCTTAAGCTATAATGCATGGATTTTTGGTTAGCTAAAACCAATGGAATGGTTAATTGTAATGAATATAATTCAAATACTTTTAGAGAACAATCATTTTAAAATACCACCTTATAGATCAATGTAAGGTTTCTACCAAAATTTTTTAAATGTTTAAACAGAGTAGAATTGAATTAAACTAATTTCTGTGTAGATTTATGACTTAAGTATATGTTTTTCTGCATATAATTTTTCAAAAGTCATCCATTTTATAATTTTCTAATGGCATTTGAGATACATTTTAAGGTATTTTTCTAGGTTGCTGAGCATCTCAACTTGAAATAAAATAGCTCTTTCATAACAGTCCTAAATTGCCAGTGTATAGCACTTTTAGGAAAGAAAGTTTTACTGTTGAGTTTTAAAATGCATAATTTAGAATTTTGGTGAAAACAATTTGAAATGTTTTTTGAAACAGAAGCAAACTATAAACAGAAGGGCAGAAGGAGTTATTCTCAAACCATTCATCTAATGAAAAATACATAAATCACCTCCTTGTCAAATGAGCTGATGGTAGGTTTTTCCAAAACATAAATCTTCTCTGAGGCTAAACATAAATCTTCCTAGGGCCTTAAGCATCAACTCCCCTACATTTCTGCACAGAGTCAATAAAAATAGATTTATAGTATAGAAACACCCTCTATTTTAATCAACTAATTTATTTATGTAAGCGTTTTGCCCACAAATTTTAAAAAGCATTAATTAAAAAAAAATATTTCAACTGCCTTCTTTCTACTGATCCACTAGTACCCTAACAATCCCAATATTGGCCTGGATCACCAGTTTCAGAAAGTTAACAAGAATTAACTATGAATTATGTAACTTTACTAGATTAATATTATTAATTCAAATTCAGGCAATCCATAGAAAGACCATATAAATAACAGATTTTGAAATGTAAGGAATTCAAAATAATCTTAAATTGAATTGCCTGTCACTTACTATGCTATAGTACATATTTTAATAGGTAAATATAAATATGTATAATTCATAAATGCTATAGAACATGTATTTATTCTGATAAGAACAGAAAGAGAAATTATGTTCTATGGGCATTTAACAAGAATTTTTCTACTTCATTCACCTAAAAAGAAATAGTTATAGTTCCTTAGCAATTTTAATAAGAAAGCATCATTTAGTAGTTGAGGCTGTGATTTAAATGTATTCAAAGTAAATAACTTTAAATTACAGCATGAAAATTCTAGCAAGAAAATGATTTTCTCTGAAATAATGTTTTTGTGTAGGGCCAACAGAACTACTGTTCTGTTGTGTACCAATACTTGTACACTATCTGTATATTAATTGCAAACGATCAGTTCATAAAATGATCAGCTTTAACCATCTGGTTGCTTTTTCTTAAACCAAATAGGTCCCAAGAAGGCAGTGACAATGAGTATTTCTGTGTCCCCAGATATCTAGTGTCTGATATATAATTAGCATTCGAATAAGTAAAAGTAGGTAAAAAGGGAAGGAGAAGCTAGGGAAGGGACCAGGTCATCTACTGAACTGATTTTGTATCTTGTACACACTAATTTAGAAAATAGCCTTATTCCTTAGGTGAATACTATATGATCTCTTGTGCATTAGGGCCATCTGTTAATTTGTGTCATTTGATCTATAAATGACCAGCTGAGATTGTCTCTCAGTTACTTTTGGTATTTAAGGTAGTTTTTATAGGGTGAAGTCTGTGCCCCACCCCCATGCCTATAACTCACATAAGCTGGATTTATCTGGGCCCCAGGACTGCATTTAAAGTATCATTTAGTGAGCATGCCTAAGACACTTCTGCTGTTGATTGACTTAACCTTTGGCTTCTGTGTAAACATTTGGTGCCATCTGGGTGAGAATTTAATGACTCCCCAAAGGGACATGGCCAGGGCCACACAGGCATTTTCCTGGGAACTAAAATAAGTGGATACATTGAAGTAGCACTGCTGCACCTTCCTTCACCTGTCGCTTCTGACATGAGGTGCAAAGCCCAGAAGAGACAAGAAGGAAGGAGACAGAGGTGTCAGCCTACTGCCTCATTTCAGTAACAGTCGCTGCCTTGTTTCTGGAGCTTCAGCAAAACTTTACTGAAAAAACAGTAGTCTATTATCTAGTGGAGGAGAAGTTGGTAATAGTAAGAATATAAAACATACACAACAATTTTTAAAAGTTATATATAAAGACGTACTACATTTACACAAAATTAAGATTTTAACAACAAATGACGAAGAATAAAGAAAATGTACTTTTTATACCTGCATATTTAAATGTAAGGGTTTATATCTAATATTTAAATGTAAAGAAAAAGCTAAGGTAAAATGTCATAATTCAAATAACGTGAATAAACCATAAAATACCTACCTTTATTAGAGGATTATTAGGCCAAAATCTTGGTGATTTCAGAATAATTTATCAGAATCTATTTTTAACATAAATTTGCATTATACTCTTAAATTGTATTTTGATCAAACAAGTTTGGATGTTATTATAATAAGTTTTCCTTATTCAGTGTTGGTTTTAACTCACATAAATACATATCTTCTTTGTAAGTTATAAATACCAACAGAAGAGACATTTCAAATTCATCAGTAACTCACTTTTCCCCCCGGATTTACTGGGAAACAATTGACATATCACACTGTGTAAGTTTAAGGTGCACAACGTGATGATTTGAGATGCGTATCTATTGTGAAATGATTAGCACAATAAGGTTAGTTAATAGCTCCATCATCTCACATAGACACCCTTCTTTTGCACGTCTGGTGATAACATTTAAGATCTAGTGTTTTACCCACTTTCAGGTATATAATACAGCATTGTTAACTAGAGTCACCATGCTGTATATTAGATCTCCAGAACTTATTCATCATAAAACTAGAAGTTTGTACATTTTGACCAACATTTCCCTATTTTCCCCACCCTCCACCCCTCCCAACCACTATTCTACTATCTGTTTCTATGAATTCAGCTTTTTTATCTTCTGCATACAAGTGGGAACATATAGTATTTGTCCTTCTGACTTATTTCATTTAGTATAATGACCTGAAGGACCATCCATACTGTCACAAGTGACAGGATTTCTTTCTTTTTATGGCTGAATAATTTTGTAAGTGTGTGTGTGTGTGTGTGTGTGTGTGTGTGTGTGTGTGTGTGTGTATCTCCATGTTCTTTATCCATTCATCCCTTGATGGACACTTGTTAGGTTGTTTCCACGTCCTGGCTATTTGTGAATAGTGCTGCAATAAGCATGGAAATGCAGATATTCCTTTGAAATACAGTTGACCCTTTAACAACACAGGGGTTAGGAGTGCAGTCAAATATCAGTGTATAACTTTACAACCGACCCTCAGTATCCATGGTTCCATATCCTTGGATTCTACCAACCATGGCTCATATAGTAAATTCACATATAAATGGGAATTCATGCAATTCAAACCTGGGTTGTTCAAGGGTCAACTGTACTGACTGCATTTCTTTGGGATATATACTCAGAATTCGGATTGCTAAATCATATGGTAGTCTTATTTTTAATTTTTTTAAGGATCCTCCATACTGTTTTCCATACAGGCTGCACCAGTTTACATTCCCACCAACAGGGCACAGGGCTCCCTTTTCTCCACATCCTCGCCAACACTTGTTATCTCTTGTCTTTTTTATAACAGTCCTACTGACAGGGGTGAGGTGATACCTCATTGTGGTTTTGATTTGCATTTCCCTGATGACTGGCAATGTTGAACATCTTTTCATGTACCTGTTGGCCAAATGAATGTCTTCTTTGGGAAAATATCTATTCAGTCCTTTGCTCATTTTAAAATGTGATTAATTTGGGCTTTTTGCTGTTGAGTTAAATGAGTTCCTAATATATTTTGTATATTAACCCTTTGTCAGATATACGGTTGTATATATTTCTCCCATTCCATAGTTGCCTTTTCATTTTGTTGACTGTTTCTTTTGCTGTACAGAAACTTCTGAGTTTGATGTAGTCCCACATTTTTATTTTTGCTTTTGTTGCTGTACTTATGGAGTCATAGCCAAAAATTCATTGCCAAGACCAATGTCAAGTAGATTTTCCTTATGTTTTCTTCTAGGAGTTTTATAGTTTCAGCTCTTACATTTAAGTCTTTAAATCATTTCAAGTTAATTTTTGTGAGTGGTGTAAGATAGGGGTCCAATTCAGTCTTTGGTATGTGATTATCCAGTTTTCACCCAAATCATTTATTGAAGAGACTGTATTTTCTCCAATGAGTGTTGTTGGCTCCCTCGTCAAATATTAGTTGACTGTATATGCACGGATTTATTTCTGGGCTCCCAGTTATGTTCCAGTGGTGTATGTGTCTATTCTTGTGACAGTACCATACTGTTTTGATTAATACAGCTTTGTAATATAGTTAGAGGTCAAGAAGTGTGATGCCTCCAGCTTTGTTCTTCCTTATCAGGATTGCTTTGGCTCTTTACGGTCTTTTATGATTTCATAAGAATGTTAGGATTTTTTTTCTATTTCTATAAAATATACCATTAAAATTTTGATAGAGATTGCACTGAATCTATAGATGGCTTTGGGTAGTATGAACATTTTAACAATATTATTTCTTCCAATCCATGAACACAGCATATATTTCTATTTGTTTGTGTTTTCTTCCATGTCTTTCACCAAAGTCTTGTAGTTTTCACTGCACATATCTTCTTCCTTCCTTGGTTAAATTTATTCCTAAAATGTTATTGTTGTTGATGCTATTGTGAACAGGATTGATTTCTTTATTTCTTTTTCAGATATTTTGTTAGTGTATAGAAATGAAACTGATTTCTGTGTGTTGATTTTGTATCCTGCAGCTTTATTGAATTTGTTGATTATTCCTAACAGTTTTTTGATGGAGTCTTTAAAATTTTCTATATGTAAGATCTTGACATCTGCAAATAAAGACAATTTTACTTTTTCCTTTCTGATTTGAATGCATTTTATTTCTTTTTTCTTCCCTAATTTCTCTGGCTAAGACTTCCAGTACTATGTTGAATAAGAGTTGGAAGAGTGGGCACACTTGTCTTGTTCCTGATCTTAGAGGAAAAGCTTTCAACCTTCCACTGTTGAGTATGATGTTTGCTCTGGGCCTGTCATACATGCCCTTTATTATGTTGAGGTATGTTCCTTCTATAGCCAATTTGTTGAGAGTTTTTATCATGAAAGGTTGTTCAATTGTATCAAATGCTTTTCCTGTATCTATTGAGATGATCATATGATTTTCATCTTTCATTTTATTAATGTGGTATATCATACTATTTGATTTTTGTATGTTGAAACATCCTTGCATTTCAGGGAATCACAGTGTATAATCCTTTAAATATGATGTTGAATTCGATTTGCTAGTATGTTTTTGAAAATATTTGCATTTATAATCATCTGGGATATTGGTCTGGAGTTTTCTTATAGTGTCCCTATCTGGCTTTGGTATCAGGGTAATGCTTGCTTCATATTATGAGTTTGGAAGTGTTTCCTCTTAAATTTTTTGGAACAGTTTGAGAAGGAGTGGCATTAATTCTTTAAATGTCTGGTATAATTCACCAGTGAAATATCTGGTCCTGGACTTTTCTTTATTGAGAGGTTTTTTTATTACAGATACAATTTTTTCACTCATTATTAGTCCATTCAAATTTTCTATTTCTTCATGATTCAGTCTTGGTAGGAATTTATCCATTTCTTCTAGGCTGTCTGATTTGTTGGTGTATAATTATTCATAGTACTCTCTTATGATCCTTTGCATATCTATTGTATTATTTGTAATGTCTCCTCTTTTATTTCTGATTTTATTTAGTCTTTTATCTTAGTTAGTCTAGCTAAAAGTTTGTCAAAAACCAGCTCTTAGTTTAATTGATCTTTTCTATTGTTTTTCTGGTCTCCATTTCATTTATCCCTGCTCTGATCATTGTTATTTTTTTGATTCTGCTAACTTTGGACTTTGTTTGTTCTTCCTTTCCTAGTACATTTAGGTGTAAAGTTAGGTTGTTTACCTGAGATCTTTCTTTTTTCTTAATGTAGGCATTTATAGCTATAAACATCTCTCTTAGAATTGCCTTTGCTGCATCCCATAAGTTTTGGTATGTTTTTTTTCCATTTTCATTTGTTTTAAGGTATTTTTATATTTCCCTTTTAATTTTTGACCCATTGGCTGTTCAGGAGTGTGTTGCTTAATTTCCACATATTTTTTTAATTTTCCAGCTTTTCTATTTTTATTGATTTTAGTTTCAGACTGTCTTTTCTCCATTGCATATTCTTGCCTCCTTTGTTGTAGATTGACTGTAGGTGTGTGGTTTTATTTCTGGGTTCTTTATTCTGTTCCATTTGCCTATATGTCTGCTTTTGTGCCAGTACCACGATGTTTTGATTACTGAAGTTTTGTAGTATTATCTGAAGTCTGGGAGGCTTATGCCTCCAGTTTTATTATTTTTCCTCAGGATTGCTTTGGCAATTCTGGGTCTTTTGTGGCTCCATATAAATTTTAGGATTTGTTTTAGTTCTGTGAAAAATGTCATGGGTAATTTGATAGAGATTACATTAAATTCGTATATTTCTTTGGGTAGTATGGCCATCTTAACAATACTAATTCTTTCAATCCAAGAGAAATTGATATCTTTCCATTTCTTTGAATCAGCTTCAATTTCCTTTATCAATGTCTTATAGCTTTCACTGTATAGGTCTTTCACCTCCTTAGTTAGGTTTATATCTAAATATTTTATTATTTTTTTGATGTGATTTTAAATGGGATTTTTGGGGTTTTTTTACTTTCTGGTATTTCATTGTTAGCATAAAGAAATGCAATATATTTCTGTATATTAATCTTGTATCCTGCAACCTTGCTGAATTCTTTTATTAATTCTAATAGTTTTTGTGTGAAGTCTTTAGGGTTTTCTATATAGAGTATCATGTCATCTGCATATAGTGACAATTTAATCTCTTCCCTTCCAACTTGGATACCTTTATTTCTTTTTCTTGTCTGACTGCTGTGGCTAAGTCTTCTAATTCTATGTTGAATAGAAGTAGTAAGAGTGGGCATCCTTGCTTGTTCCAGAAATTAACAGTAAGGGTTTCAGCTTTTCACCAATAACTTATAAGTTGGCTATGGGTTTGTCATAAATGGCTCTTATTATGTTGAGATATGTTCCCTCTATACCCACTTTGGTGAGAGTTTTTATCATGAATGAACGTTGAATTTTATCAAATGCTTTTTCTATGTCTATTGAGATGATCATGTGGTTTTTGTCTTCTCTTTTGTTGATGTGCTGTAATGCACTGGTTGATTTGAATATATTGAACCATCCTTGTGACCCTGGAATGAATCCAACTTGATCATGGTGTATGATCCTTTTCATGTACTGTTAGATTCAGTTTGCTAATATTCTGTTGAGGATTTTTGCATCTATATTCATCAAGGATATTCCTCTATAATTTTCTTTTTTTGCAGTGTCTTTCTCTAATTTTGGTTTCAGGGTGATAATGGCTTTATATAATGAGTGTGGGAGTGGTCCCTCATTTCATTCTTTTGGAATAGTTTATGAAGGATAGATATAAATTCTTATTTGTATATTTGGGAGAATTCTCCAGTGAGCCATCTGGTCCTGGGCTTTTGTTTACAGGGAGTTTTTTTTTTTTTTTAAATTACAGATTCTATTTCACTTCTAGTAATCAGTCTGTTCAAATGATCTGTTTCTTCTTGACTCAGTTTTGGCAGACTATATGTTTCTAGAAACTTGTTCATTTCTTCCAGGTTGTCCAATCTGTTGGCATATAACTGTTCATAGTATTTTCTTATGATGTTTTGTATTTCTGTGGTATTGGTAGTTATCTCTCCTCTTTCATTTCTCATTTTGTGTACTTGAGTCCTCTCTCTTTCCTTCTTGGTGAACCTGGCTAAAGGTTTGTCAATTTTATTTATCCTTTCAAAAAAACCAGCTCTTAGTTTTATTGATTTTTTATTGTTTTTTTATCTCAATTTTATTTATTTCCCCTCTGATCTTTATTATTTCCTTCCTTCTGCTGATTTTGGGTTTTGTTTGTTCTTCTTTTTCTTATTCTTTTAGGTGATAGGTTAGGTTGTTTACTTGACATTTTTCTTGTTTCTTGAAGAGGGCCTGTATCACTATGAACTTCCCTATTAGAACTGCCTTTGCTGCATCCCATAGATTTTTTTTTAACATCTTTATTGTAGTATAATTGCTTTACAATGGTGTTAGTTTCTGCTTTATAACAAAGTGAATCAGTTATATATATACATTTGTCCCCATCCCATAGATTTTTGTAAGGCTATGTTTTCATTGTTGTTTGTCTCAAAGTATTTTCTGATTTTGTCATTGACCCACTGGTTTTTTAATAGCATGATTGATTAGTCGCCATGTAATGGTTTTTTTTCCTGTTTTTCTTTCTGTGGTTGATTTCTAGTTTCTTACCATTGTGGTGAGAAAAGACGCTTGAAATAACTCCTATCCTCTTAAATGTCTTGATGCTTGTTTTGTGTCTTAGTATGTGGTCTATCCTAGAGAATGTTCCATGCACATTTGAAAAGAAGTGTATTCTGGGGTTTTTGGATGTAGTTTCCTGTAGATCTCAATTAAGTCCAACTGTTCTATTGTGTCATTTAGGATCTCTGTTGCCTTACTGATTTCCTGTATGGAAGATTGGTCCATTGATGTCAGTGTGGTGTTAAAGTATGCCACTATTATTGTATTCCTGTCAATTTCTCCTTTTATGTCTGTTAGTATTTGTTTTATACATTTAGATGTTCCTATATTGGGTGCATATATGTTAATGAGTATAATATCTTCTTCTTGTATTGACCCCCTTATCAATATCTAAAGCCATTCTTTGTCCTTTGTTATAGACTTTGTTTTAAAGTCTATTTTGTCTGATATGAGTATTGCTACCCCTGCTTTTTTGTTGTTTTCATTTGCATGAAATATCTTTTTCCACCCCCTTGCTTTCAATCTATGTGTGTATTTCACCCTAAAGTGAGTCTTTTGTAGCAGCATATTATAGATTCTTGTGTTTTTTATCCAATCTGCCACTCAATGTCTTTTAATTGGAGCATTTAGTCCATTGACATTTAAAGTAATTATTGATAAGATGTATTTATTACCGTTTTAAACCTTATTTTCCAGCTGATTTTGTAGTTCTTCTTTGTTCCTTTCTTTTTGGTTTTTGTGAATCTGTTGTATGTTTTTGATTTGTGGTTACTCTGATTTTCAAGTATGTTAACCCAGGGCTATATCTACTTGCTTTAGACTGATAGTCATGTAAGTTCAGACACATTCTAAAAAATATATGTATATTTTTTACTCCCCTCTTCTGCATTTTGTGATTTTGATGTCCTATTTTATGTCTTCATATTTATCTTTTTGCTGTTAATTGTAGTTATAATTGCTTTAACAACATTTTTAATTGTTTTTTAATCTTTGCACTGGCTTATTTAAGTGATGTTTAATCATTTTATATATTGGCCTTTTCTATTGTGTTTTTCCCTTTCCTATAGATTCTTGCTTCTTTTCTATTTAGAGAAGATCTTTAAACATTTCTTTTAGGTTAGCTTTAGTATTGCCGTATTCTTTCAGTTTCTATCAGAGAAATTATTTGTTTCTCCTTCTTTTTTAAATGATAATATTGCTGAGTAGAGTATCCTAGGTTGCAGGTTTTCCCCTTTCAGGACTTTGAATATATATTGACACTCCCTTCTGGCCTGCAAAGTTTCTGTAGAGAAATCAGCCTATGAGGGTTCCCTTGTAACTGACTCTTTGTTTTTCTCTTGCTGACTTTAGAATCCTCTCTTTAAGTTTTGCCATTTTAATTATGATATGTCTTGATGTGGGTCTGTTTGGGTTCATCTTGTTCAGAACCCTCTGTGCTCCCTGTACCTGAATATCTCTTTCTTTATTTAGGTTTGGGAAGTGTTCAGCCATAATTTCTTCAAATACATTTTTGATCCCTTTCTATTTTTTGTTTTTTCCCCTTCTGGAACTCTTATTATGTGTAGGTTAGCACACTTTATATAATACCATAGATCTCATATGTTTCTTTCATTTTTAAAAAATTTATTTATTTATTTTTGGCTGCGTTGGGTATTCATTGCTGTGCATGGGCTTCCTCTAGTTGTGGCAAGTGGGGGCTACTCTTCATTGTGGTGTGCAGGCTTCTCATTGCAGTGGCTTCTTTTGTTGCAGAGCACGGGCTCTAGGAGTGCGGACTTCAGTAGTTGTGGCACATGGGCTCAGTAGTTGTGCCTTGTGGGCTCTAGAGCACAGGCTCAGTAGTTGTGGCACAGGGGCTTAGTTGCTCTGTGGCATGTGGGATTTTCCCGGACCAGGGTTTGAGCCCATGTCCCCTGCATTGGCAGGTGGATTCTTAACCACTGCGCCACCAGGGAAGCCCTCATTTGTTTTTTCATTTGTCTTTCTGTCTGCTGTTCTGATTGGGTGATTTCCATTATTCTATCTTCCAAATCACTAATTTGTTCTTCTGCATTATTCAGTCTGCTTTTAGCTCATTTTTTATCTCAGCAATTGAGTTGTCTAATTTTGATTGTTTCTTCTTTATAGTTTTTAATTCCTTGTTACAGTGATCTGCATTTCTATTGAAAATCTTTCTTAATTCCTTTAGCATTTTAATTACCTCCTTTTTGAACTCAGAGGTCTAGTAGACTGAAGAGGTATGCTTCATTAATTGTTTTTAGGGGATTTCACTTGTTCTTTTTATTGAGAGTAGTTCCTCTGTTTCTTCATTTTACTTATACTTCTCTGACCCTATGAAGTTAGGAGAAACAGTTATCTACTGTGGTCTTGGAGGGCTGTTTTTATGTCGGAGCATCCCTTTGTAGACTATGTAAGTCTAATATTTTTGCTGTGAGAGCTGTTTTCATAACGGATGCCTGCCACATCTCTCCTCAGAGTGTGTTGGCTGTTATCCCCTTGATAGAGGGTACGACTGGTGTCATGGTATCCAATTCCTGCCCTGCACATTGGGTGGGGCCTCCTCTTTGCTCCGTGGCTGTCACAACCCTGTTGGAGGTGGGGTCTGCTCCCCAGTTGTTTCAGTAGAAGCCGTGAAGGTTGGGTTTGATAAGGCTCTGTTGACCTTAAGTGTGTGCTCTGTCCCAAGGAGGTGAGTGCTGAAGCAAGAGAAGCCCATGTGGTCACAGTGAACCTATGCACCACCTATTCAGGCGTCCACAGTTCTGCTCAGAAGCAGCCCAAGGTCACATCCCTTTCTCTGTTGTGTTTGTCCCAGACCTAGTGTAAGCCTGGCCCTGGGGATCAGGGCATTGTAGCTGCAGGAATTGAAGCGGTGTGCTGCCACCTGAGACCTAGGCCTCCTCTGTGGTAGGGCTCTCCCAGAGCCTCTCCCCCAAGATTCCAGCTCCAAGTTTTGTGTGAGGTGGGTGGAACTGAAGCACTCCTGCTGGGAAAGGAACCTCTGCATACTTCTCGCCAGGGCCTGTCTGCTGGAGATGTGCCATTCTGTGGACAGTGCCCCCCACTGGTGTGCACACCAATGAAGTCTGCTGCTGCAGGGCCCACCTCCCCCCTGCCCCCACTGTGGGAGTGCTGATTATGGGCTCAGGTGTCAGCCCCTGCCCCACAGTGCGTGCACGCACAAAGCCTGCCAATGGAGCAGTGCCCCACGTGGACAGGCTAATTGTGGGGGGGTCCCTATGGTGGGCCCACACTCTGCCATATGTGCACTAACAACAGGCTCTGGGGTTAGGCCTGGACTACACTCTAGGCCCTAGGAGCTGTCTACACACAGCTAGACCGAGTCCTCTCCCAGGGTTCGTCCACAGAAGCCCAAGTTTCAGCTCCTACCTCCTCTGTGTACTAGCAGCTCCACCCAAAGTGCGTTTCAGGCTGGGAGGTGGGTAAGGTGGCAGCCATCACTACCAGTCTCTCTGTGCCCTGACTGCTAACAAGCCAGCACACACAGACTCCTTGTGGGCAGAGTCCAGGCCCGCTCCGGCTCCTCTATCTGTCCCGATGGACCTCCCAGCTAGTGAAGGGTTTCCAAGGGCGAGGGGCTGCCCATGCAGGCCTTTCCTCTTTCACAGCTCCCTCCCAGGGGCACCGGTCCTGTCCCAATGCCTTTTTTATTTTGTCCTACCCAGTTATGTGGGAATCTTTCTTCCAGCTTTGGCTGTGTAAGAGATCTTCTGCTAGCTTTCAGTTGGTTTTCTGTGAGAATTGTTCCACCTGCAGAGGTATTTTTGATGTGTGTGTGGGGGGAGGTGAGCTCCACGTCCTCCTAATCTGCCATCTTGACCTCCTACTTTAGCGTCTCTCTCATATCTTTAGATAAGTGTAAAGATCAGCTTGTACTCCTTTGGTGTCTGCCAGCTGAATAGGGCAAAGAGACATCTACAAGGTGCTACCTGGCAGAAAGATGTCAGCTGTCACTAAAAATCCACAAGATAGATAGAGTCCAATATAATATTCTGGCTAAGGGGGTCAAATTTGCTTATCAGGTGAAATGATACAGATAGAGATTGCATTTTGGTCTTCAAACACAAGTTGAAAACAACTAGGTAATCAGATAACTACGTGGAATGATTGAGCACATAACTCAGTTGAAGAAAAGCAAGCATGTGATTTAAATAAAATGAGCAGGCTTAACTCGAAATCACTGTCAAATAATGTAAGAAATAAACTCCACAAATTATAAAAAATTGAATAATATGCATTTAAAGTCTCCTCTCAAATAAATAGTTTTTATTTCTGTCTTGAAAATCAAAGCTTCAAGCAGAGAATTCCAGTGTGAATTGAACTTGGATAGTCCTAAGAAAGTCATTTGTTTGGTTCCTTAGATTTTCCACTTATGAAGAGATATTTGCCCTTCAAGTGAGCATTGCAAAGATTATCTGTGTAAGACATTATTAACATAGTGTTCATAATGACATTTTCAAGTACAAAGATAAATAGGAATATTATCAAAGTCACACAGCCTTTGCAAGTCCTATGCTGCTCTGCTGGAAGACCCCCATCCAGATGCTAGACTTCTTTACACCTAACCTTCTATGATCATGACAGGTCTCGGAAAACTGATGATTTAAATTCTTAATTTATGTCATTAGATGATAGCAACATAAAATTCAAGAGACCTCAGGCTACACATGATCTTATTTAAAAGCTTTTCTTCTTTTCCATTAGGCTTAGTGTCATTCTCAGACCAAATCTTTAAGTTAAATGAGAAACCCTAATGGACGACGAAGAAAATCAGTAACAGCAAATTGTATCCAAATATAAAATCATTACATACTTATGATTAAATGTTTAATAAATGATGAACCATTTAATTGAGAACAATCCCATTATGCGCACATTATAAACTTTTCTCATAAATCTGTTTCTGAAATACTGACATATTATCATGTGCAAATCTTAGAAGCAACTCACATAGGAAAAAACAACAGTCTTGAACAGATTTTGGAGAATGTAACAGTTTAAATAGGTAGCTATATTTATACATTGGGTGATTATAGTTTATTTTGTTCTTTTACAGTTTTTAGAGTAAATAGAACTGTCTCTGCTTCCATTAACTTTAAATGTCATGTTAAGGATGTATAATCAAACTTTTAAGGGGCAAAATTATGAACCACATGGAGGGTGGAGGAAATTGCTTAGGTTAGGTACTGCTTCCAGGCTTTTCTAGAACTACCTGCATGACCTCGGGTTAAGCCCTTCAGTGTTGTGGGCAGATGCCCCATCTTTAAAATCTGGAGGTCTGCCTAGATCTATTCAAGTCACTTTCAGTTCTCAAAATATCCAGTGGCTTAAATTCTGGTTTAATCATGATGTAATGTGAACAATAAACAGGTTTAACGTATTTGTTTTGAATTTTGACTTCAAGAATACTTACAGTTAAGGCTGGCGGTCCTGGAGGTCCCAGATCTCCCTAAAATAGATGAAAAAGCTGCAATTACCAATAGTCCCTTTTTGCTCATGTTATTTATAAATTTTCTGAATGGATCAAAGCAATATCTAGATAAATCTGGAAGAAAAGAAAAGTAGAATTTTACCTTGATAAAGGTCTTTGCACAATGAAAAACTGATCATGTGCTTTTAGCTCTCATGATATAAATATCGCCTTGTGCATCCCCATGCTTTCTGCAGCGGCAGAACTTGTTTTGAAAAGCTAAAATAATCTAGTTTCCATTCTTTTGTCTACTAATCCAAAATTAGAAAGAATATCTCTTCAAATATGGTTACTTGCCAATGGAGCAGCTGGGAATTGTCACGACGACAGATTATATTTCTGACAAAGTTAGCATGGGGATCAGAAGAAATAATAAGTGGGTCTCCCCACTTCATGCCTTCCAGCTGCAAGAAGCAGTCCCACTGCCTCTTTTAAAGCTTTGCTGAACTGGCCTTGCACTTGCCAACAACTGTATGAGGCTTTGCCTATATTCATGTATTTTTAAATACTAATGTTGCTTTGCTGACCTATGTGAATACAAATTACCAGGTGGATATACTGACAAACTATTCAAAATCTAAAAAAATATAGTTAATCTAAAAGTTTATCATTTTCCAATTTATAAATATGTCACCTATATGCTTTATTGTATCAGCATCCTTATTTATTTCATGAGAACTCTTAGTCATTAAGATCAAGCATCACTGGGAAAGGCAAGATAGGGGTAAATGATTAAGAAGTACAAACTACTAAGCATGAAATAAATAAGCTACGAGGGTATACTGTTCAGCACAGGGAATATAGCCAATATTTTACAATAACTTTAAATGGAGTATAATCTATAAAAATTTTGAATCACTATGCTGTACAACTGAAACTAATATAATATTGTAAATTAACTACACCTCAATAAAAGAAATTAAGTTGTTTTAAAAGGCAAGTCTTAGAATGTTAAATTTGACAGACTCTTAGAGACCCTCCATCTCATAGAATGTTAAATTTGACAGACTCTTAGGGACCCTCCATCTCATCAAAACCCCTCATTTTGCAGACAAATAAATTGAATCCCGGAGTGCCACTGGTGAATTGAATAAAGTCATTGCTTAAAAAAAAGTCAAGCATCACTGCCATAATCCCCCTTCAAATGGACATTGTGGAACGAACACCATGTGGCATGGGGCACTGGCACACTGTATTCTCGTGTTGGGAGCATCTCTATGACGTTCTCTTTTTTCATCTAACATAATCACCTCAAAAGTGAGGACTTAGCCTTGTGTAATCATTATTCTGGGAACAACTGAATAAAAATAACCGATAGCTGTTAAAGAACATTGATGTAGCTTAAATCAGTCATTGGGGACCAATTTGCAAAGTCAATTTTAATGTAGAGGTAAATATTGAAGATAGACAAAGATTTCTAAATGTGCTGAGAATGGAGAACAAAATACAGTGCAAAACGTCTACACGTACAATTGTCATCAAACTAGTATCATCCAAGTACCTTACTCAAAACAACTTTTGCTTTTTACTATCTCATAATTCTCTTTTCAAGGTCCCTGCCAATAGGCCACTATAAAATGACATATGAGAAAAGGTGTTAGGAAATGGGGCATTTAGATTAAGACTGAGATGCACAGTTAGCCTCCTTCCCCCCAAAGGTTGCCTGCTTCACCATTGTGGTAGCAGCTCAGTGCTATTGGCAAAGGTCCCCAGTACAGGACATGGTTGCTAATTTGGTGATGCAATACTTAATACTGTTAAGCAAGGGAGAGAAAAGGGAAATCTTATAAACACAAATTAATGTCGACTAGCAATTGTGCATTTAATCTCCTCAAACTAATTAAATGAACCAAAAGGCTTTTCTTCTTGTTCAGATGCTTTTAACATAACAGCCTTTGGTTAATTTTAACAAAATTAACATTTGGCAGTTAAACAGTATCAATGAAAAGTCACTTCATAGGTTCTCGGGGTTTTCTTAAGAAAAGATTGGCACTTTCCTGGGTCAATACGGTACCTTTTCTCCTTTTGGGCCAGGTGGACCATGCGGACCCACGTCACCTTTCAAACCCTGTGCAAAGAACACAGCCAATGTGATTTCTATATACAGTTCACAGAAAGCTGCAATTTCGAACAAGTCATTAGTTGCAAAATAAATCATAATTTACTGAACTCCCAAATCTCATCTTCAGTGTGTAGTATAGAAAAACTGGCTCTAAAATGATATACCACATCTGCGCTGTGGTGGGTACAGATACATTAAATCAGTGTGAGGCCGCAATACTGCATATTTGTGCAACTTTGCTTCCTGCTAAAATTACATTAATTCACCATCTGGGAGAACATCATTTAGGTCTATGTGAGCTTCTAAGTATCCACTTGGGCCTAAATTTGTGGATGTTGTAAATACCTCTGATTTAGCATTGATTTGGCCTTTATAAAGCTTGCCCCCAAAATTCAAGATTTAAATCAAAAACATTTTTTGTCTCTATAGAGAAATCTAATTGTGGGGAGGGGAAGGGATGAAGGATGTATTCTTTTCCCATCCCTCACAAAGCTGGAGCTAAAATGCAATCTCTCTCCTGTTTTAAAGTCTGGTTTAGTTTTCTAACTCCTATTTCTTTTTTTTACCTGGATTTATAAAGCTATCAAATAAAACTATATAAGACATAGACAGCATATCAGGTAAATATATTCATGAGTCTTCTGAACTCTTGGGTGTTTTAGTAGGTATTTGGTTGATCCGATTCAGAAATGACAGCTGTCAGGAACACCACAATAGATTTCACTGGAGGAGATCAGTGCTACAGTTGAATGTATTCACAGTGTAAACAGAAAGAAAATTAGATAGACATGTCCCAACTGTATGGTAAATAGGAATAAATATCTTTGCTCAGCCTTAATTTAACACATTGGGTGAGGGAAGAACAATAATGGAAAAAAGAAATATTCTGAAGCCACAGAATGCACAGTAAATCCAAGCATCTTACTGTTCCTAGCTGAGGCATCCAGCTCTTACTGTTTTGACATTTTGTGGTGAATAAACAATGCCCAATGCCATCACTTGTAGCTACTCGATGTAGAAGCTGAGGATGAATTTAAAGCAACAAAAGTAAACGAGATATTTAAAATAATCTTGTTACAAAGAATATGTGAAAACTGTAGCCTTATACTTTAAGAAAAAAAATTTAATGGGTGAAAACATCTATTCAATCATTGGTTAAAACAAACACCTTTGTGGTGCATAAACAATTTTGTGGATAAAATTCATAGCTATGTTCCTTCCATCATTACCTCCAGATGTTTATAGAACAAGGATGAGTGAAAAATTAAATCATATTTGACATGTGATATTCTCTTTATTATTTAAAATACCCATTCTTTCCCAAATCAAGCAACACATACTCTATTTATACACGCCGCTGGAGTAAAACTTGGCATCAACATATTCTGAACACTTGTGGAAAGAAAACGGCTATTTTTGTGATTATGGTTTATTCTTAGTTCGCTCATGCATTTATTCAGTAGACATTTACTGGATACCCTCTGTGCAGTCACCCCTACAGTTGTCAGATCTGTACTGCCCAATAGGTGGCCCTGGGCCTCATGTAGCTTTTCACCCTTGGAACGTGGCTAGTCTGAATGGAAATCTGCCGTGAGTGTGCAATACCATTGGGTTTTCGATATTTGGTACAAAAAAGAATGTACAGTATAGCTCATTAATAATTTTTCTGTTGATTACGTATTGAAAAGATAACATTGTGGATATGGGATTAAATAAGATATATTATTAAAATTAGTTTCACCTGTTTCTTTTTACTTTTTACAATGTGGCTATAAGAAAGTATAGTATATTTACCTTTGTCTGGAAATAATAATATTAGATTTTAAAATATAATATATTATACTTTATTTGTATTAGAGAGTGTTATTGAGAGACACAAAAAAGAACAGGAAGTTGACAAAGAATCCCTCCTTAACGAAACTTGAGCCAGGACTCAACTTCGGCCCCATCCTGTCTGTCCTTGGCTTGCTTGGCCCAGTTTCAGCAAGAATCTTGTTAAGTTTAGAAAGAATTCCCCAGCCTTGATACCTGATCAAGTCCCTCATCCCCCTCTTTGATGCATAAGTCTTTGGTGTGCCTTTAGCAAGAATCCTCTTAAGGCAGTTTAGAGAAAATCCCCCAGCCTTGATGTCTGCTCTTAGTAATATTCCATTCGCTGACTGCATCGCTCTACTCCTTTGCCATAAATTCCCACTCATCCTTGTTGTATTCAGAGTTGAGCCCAATCTCTCTTCCCTGTTGCAATACTCATATTGCAATAATCTTGGATTAAAAACCTTCTTTACCACTTTAACAAGTATCATAATAATTTTTTCGATAACAAAGTCAGGATTCCTGCCCCAATGGAATTCACATTATAGAGGAGGGTGACCGACAATGAACAGGTCCACAGGCTGAATGTGATGAGTGCGGGGCAGACGCTGCTATTTCAGTGAGGGTAGTGGTTGGAAACAGGCTCTGGGTGGAGGAGACGTTTGTTTCACAGGATCCAGTCATGCAGTAATCCTGGAAAAAAGTGTTGGGGCAAGCGGAGGGATGGGTGGGTGAGGCAACAGCAAGCACAAAAGCCCTCTAGGTGGAAGGAGTGTCATGAGCTGGTAAGGAGGTAAAGAGCAGGAGATGAAATCAAAGTTAGTTAAGGGTCACAGCACATAGAGAACTGCAGGCCCTGGAGAGAGGTATGGGTTTTGTTCTAAGTGCAAGGGGAAGCCACTTAGGGTTTTAGCCTAGAAATGGCATGATTTGACTGTGTTTTCAAAAAAAGATAGTTTTGGCTACAACATGAAAGTAGATTGTACATAGCAAGAGCAGAAGCAGAAAAGGGGGTCTCACAGCTTTGCAGACAAGAGAGCAAGATGGCTGAGGATGGACTTGCAGAAGCGCTGGAGGTAGGGCCAGGGAAAGGGAGGGACCAAGGCTGATGTGTACTTGGCTTAAGTGACTGGCAATTCCACTCACTGACCACATCTCTCTATTCCTTGGCCATAAATCCCCACTCATCCTTGTATTCAGAGTTGAGCCCAACCTCTCTTCCCTATTGCAATACTCATATTGTGATAATCTTCAATTAAAAGCCTTCTTTACCATTTTAAAAAACCCTCAGAACAGGAGAAAGTATTTGCAAATGAAGCAACTGACAAAGAAATAATCTCCAAAATGTACAAGCAGCTCATGCAGCTCAATATCAAAAACACAAAGAACCCAATCTAAAAATGGGCAGAAGACCTAAACAGACATTTCTCCAAAGAAGATATACAGGTTGCCAACAAACACATGAAAGGATGATCAACATCACTAATTATTAGAAAAATGCAAATCAAAACTACCATGAGGTATCACCTCATACCAGTCAGGATGGCCATAATCAAAAAATATACAAACAATAAATGCTGCAGAGGATGTGGAGAAAAGGGAACGCTCTTGCACTGTTGGTGGGAATGTAAATTGATAGAGCCATTATGGAGAACAGTATGGAGGTTCCTTAAAAAACTAAAAATAGAGCTTCCCTGGTGACGCAGTGGTTGAGAGTCCACCTGCCGATGCAGGGGACACGGGTTCATGCCCAGTTCCGGGAGGATCCCACATGCCGCGGAGCGGCTGGGCCTGTGAGCCGTGGCCGCTGAGCCTGTGCGTCTGGAGACTGTGCTCCGCAGCGGGAGAGGCCACAGCAGGGAGAGGCCCGCGTACCACAAAAAAAAGAAAAAAACTAAAAAACTAAAAATAGAGTTACCATATGATCCAGCAATCCCACTCCTGGGCATATACCCTGAGAAAAAACCATAATTCAGAAAGAGTCATGTACCACAATGTTCATTGCAGCTCTATTGACAATAGCCAGGACATGGAAACAACCTAAGTGTCCATCAACAGATGAATGGATAAAGAAGATGTGGCACATATATACAATGGAATATTACTCAGCCATAAAAAGAAACGAAACTGAGTTATTTGTAGTGATGTGGATGGACCTAGAGTCTGTCATACAGAGTGAAGTAAGTCAGAAAGAGAAAAACAAATTCTGTATATGCTAACACATATATATGGAATCTAAAAAAAAAAAGATTCTGAAGAACGTAGGGGCACGACAGGAATAAAGACGCAGACGTAGAGAATGGACTTGAGGACATGGGGAGGGGGAAGGGTAAGTTGGGACTGAAATGAGAGAGTGGCATGGACATATATACACCACCAAATGTAGAATAGATAGCTAGTGGGAAGCAGCCGCATAGCACAGGGAGATCAGCTCTGTGCTTTGTGACCACTTAGAGGGGTGGGATAGGGAGGGTGGGAGGGAGGGAGATGCAAGAGGGAGGAGATATGGGGATATATGTATATGTATAGCTGATTCACTTTGTTATAAAGCAGAAACTAACACACCATTGTAAAGCAATTGTACTCCAATAAAGATATTAAAAAAAAGCCTTCTTTACCATTTTAACAACTGTCAGAGTGCCATTTACAGCTGAGAAATTTACTAAAAAGAGGTATTCTCTCTTCTTGCTGGTAGAACATCATCCAGAGAAAAAACAAACATGAAGAAAGAAATGGTGGAGAAAGACACCAACTTTCTATTTACGCAACCAATATTATGGAACATCTACGCACATGAAAGACTAAACCCAGTACTCCTATGAAGAGATAAGTAGGAAGTCATTGTTTTATTTATTTATTTACTTTTTGAATTTGATTTTTTATACCATAGGTACCTATTAGTCATCCATTTCATACACATTAGTGTACACGTGTCAATCGCAATCTCCCAATTCATCCCACCACCAGCCCCCCCGCCCGCCCCGCACTTTCCCCCCTTGGTGTCCATACATTTATTCTCTACATCTGTGTCTCTATTTCTTCCCTACAAACCAGTTCATCTGTACCATTTTTCTAGGTCCCACATATATGCGTTAATATACAATATTTGTTTTTCTCTTTCTGACTTACTTCACTCTGTATGACAGACTCTAGATCCATCCACGTCTCAACAAATGACCCAATTTCGTTCCTTTTTATGACTGAGTAATATTCCATTGTATATATGTACCACATCTTCTTTAGCCATTCATCTGTTGATGGGAATTTAGGTTGCTTCCATGACCTGGCTATTGTAAATAGTGCTGCAGTGAACATTGGGGTGCATGTGTCTTTTTGAATTATGGTTTTCTCTGGGTATGTGCCCAGTAGTCGGATTGCTGGATCACATGATAATTTTATTTTTAGTTTTTTAACGAACCTCCATACAGTTCTCCATAGTGGCTGTATCAATTTACATTCCCACCAACAGTGCAAGAGGGTTCCCTTTGCTCTATACCCTCTCCAGCATTTTCTGTTTGTAGATTTTCTGATGATGCCCATTCTAACTGGTGTGAGGTGATACCTCATTGTAGTTTTGATTCACATTTCTCTAATAATTAGTGATGTTGAGCAGCTTTTAATGTGCTTCTTGGCCATCTGTCTGTCTTCTTTGGAGAAATGTCTATTTAGGTCTTCTGCCCATTTTTGGATTGGGTTGTTTGTTTTTTTAATATTGAGCTGCATGAGCTGTTTAAATATTTTGGAGATTAATCCTTTGTCCGTTCATTTGTCTGCAAATATTTTCTTGCATTCTGAGGGCTGTCTTTTCATCTTGTTTATGGTTTACTTTGCCATGCAAAAGCTTTGAAGTTGCATTAGGTCCCATTTGTTTATTTTTGTTTTTATTTCCATTACTCTTACTGTGATTTATGTCAAACAGTGTTCTTCCTATGTTTCCTCTAAGCGTTTTATAGTGTCCGGTCTTACATTTAGGTCTCTAATCCATTTTGAGTTTATTTTTGTGTATGGTGTTAGGGAGTGTTCTAATTTAATTGTTTTACATGTAGCTGTCCAGTTTCCCCAGCACCACTTATTGAAGAGACTGTCTTTTCTCCATTGCATATCCTTGCCTCCTTTGTCATACATTAGCTGACCATAGGTATTTGGGGTTATCTCTGGGCTTTCTATCTTGTTCCATTGATCTATATTTCTGTTTTTGTGCCAGTACCATATTGTCTTGATTACTGTAGCTTTGTAGTATAGTCTGAAGTCAGGGATTCTGTTTCCTCCAGCTCCACTTTTTTCCCTCAAGACAGCTTTGGCTGTTTGGGGTCCTTTGTGTCTCCATACAAATTTTAAGATTTTTTGTTGTAGTTCTGTAAAAAATGCTGTTGGTAATTTGACAGGGATTGCATTGAACCTGTAGATTGCTTTGGGTAGTATAGTCATTTTCACAATATTACTTCTTCCAGTCGAAGAACATTGCATATCTCTCCATCCGTTGGTATCATCTTTAATTTCTTTCATCAGTGTCTTATAGTTTTCTGCATACAGGTCTTTTGTCTCCCTAGGTAGGTTTATTCGTAGGTATTCTTTTTATTGCAATGGTAAATGGGAGTGTTTCCTTAATTTCTCATTCAGATTTTTCATCATCAGTATATAGGAATGCAAGAGATTTCTGTGCATTAATTTTGTATCCTGCAACTTTACCAAATTCATTGATTAGCTCCAGTAGTTTTCTACTAGAAACTACTAGTTTTCTAGTAGTTTTCTAGGTGGCATCATTAGGATTCTCTATGTAGAGTATTATGTCATCTGCAAGCAGCGACAGTTTTACTTCTTCTTTTCCAATTTGTAGTCCTTTTATTTCGTTTTCTTCTCTGATTGCCATGGCTAGGACTTCCAAAACTATGTTGAATAATAGTGGTGAGAGTGGACATCCTTGTATTGTTCCCGATCTTAGAGGAAATGCTTTCAGGTTTTCACCATTGAAAATAATGTTGCTGTAGGCTTGTCGTATACGGCCTTTATTATGTTGAGGTAGGTTCCCTCTATGCCCACTTTCTGGAGAGTTTTTATCATAAATTGGTGTTGAATTTTGTCAAAAGCTTTTTCTGCATCTATTGAGATCACATGGTTTTTCTCCTTCAATTTGTTAACATGGTGTATCACATTGATTGATTTGCATATATTGAAGAATCCTCGCATTCCTGGGATAATTCCCACTTGATCATGGTGTATGATCCTTTTAATGTGCTCTTGGATTCTGTTTGCTAGTATTTTTTGAGGATTTTTGCATCTATATTCATGAGTGATATTGGTCTGTAATTTTCTTTTTTTGTAGTATCTTTGTCTGGTTTTGGTATCAGGGTGATTGATGGTGGCCTCATAGAATCAGTTTGGGATTGTTCCTTCCTGCACAATTTTTTGGAAGAGTTTGAGAAGCATGGGTGTTAGCTCTTCTCTAAATGTTTGATAGAATACACCTTTATGCCATCTGGTCCTGGATTTTTGTTTGTTGGAAGATTTTTAATCACACTTTCAATTTCATTACTTGTGATTGGTGTGTTCATATTTTGTATTTCTTCCTGGTTCAGTATTGGAAGGTTATACCTTTCCAAGAATTTGTCCATTTCTTCCAGGTTGTCCATTTTTTTGGCATAGAATTGCTTGTAGTAGTCTCTTAGGATGCTTTGCATTTCTTCGGTGTCTGTTGTAACTTCTCCTTTTTCATTTCTAATTTTATTGATTTGAGTCCTCTCCCTCTTTTTCTTGATGAGTCTGGCTAATGGTTTATCAATATTATCTTCTCAAAGAGCCAGCTTTTAGTTTTATTGATCTTTGCTATTGTCTTCTTTGTTTCTATTTCATTTATTTCTGCTCTGATCTTTATGATTTCTTTCCTTCTGCTAACTTTGGGTTTTGTTTGTTCTACTTTCTCTAGTTCCTTTAGGTGTAAGGTTAGATTGTTTATTTGAGATTTTTCTTGTTTCTTGAGGTAGGCTTGTATAGCTATAAACTTCCCTCTTAGAACTGCTTTTGCTGCATCCCATAGGTTTTGGATCGTCGTGTTTTCATTGTCATTTGTCCCTATGTATTTTTTCATTTCCTCTTTGATTTCTTCAGTGATCTCTTATTTAGTAATGTACTGTTTAGCCTCCATGTGTTTGTGTTTTTACATTTTTTTCCCTGTAACTGATTTCTAATCTCATAATGTTGTGGTCGGAAAAGATGCTTGATATGATTTCAATTTTCTTAAATTTACTGAGGCTTGATTTGTGACCCAAGATGTGATCTATCCTGGAGAATGTTCCGTGCGCACTTGAGTAGAAAGTGTAATCTGCTGTTTTGGATGGAATGTCCTATAAATGTCAATTAAATCTATCTGGTCTATTGTGTCATTTAAAGCTTGTGATTCCTTATTTATTTCCATTTTGGATGATCTGCCCATTGGTGTAAGTGAGGTGTTAAAGTCCCCCACTGTTATTGTGTTACTGTCGATTTCCTCTTTTATAGCTGTTAGCAGTTGCCTTATGTATTGAGGTGCACCTATGTTGTATGCATATATATTTATAATTGTTATATCTTCTTCTTGGATTGATCCCTTGATCATTATATAGTGTCCTTCCTTGTCTCTTGTAACATTCTTTATTTTAAAGTCTATTTTATCTGATATGAGTATCGCTACTCCAGCTTTCTTTTGATTTCCATTTGCATGGAATATCTTTTTCCATCCCTTCACTTTCAGTCTGTATGTGGCCCTAGGTATGAAGTGGGTCTCTTGTAGACAGCATATATATGGGTCTTATTTTTGTATCCATTCAGCAAGCCTGTGTCTTTTGATTGGAGCATTTAATCCATTCATGTTTAAGGTAATTATCGATATGTATGTTCCTATGACCATTTTCTTAATTGTTTTGGGTTTGTTTTTGTAGGTCCTTTTCTTCTCTTGTGTTTTCTACTTAGAGAAGTTCCTTTAGCATTTGTTGTAGAGCTGGTTTTGTGGTGCTGAAATCTCTTTGATTTTGCTTGTCTGTAAAGCTTTTGATTTCTCCATCGAATCTGAATGGGATCCTTGCTGGGTAATCTTGGTTGTAGGTTCTTCTGTTTCATCACTTTAAGTATATCATGCCACTCCCTTCTGTCTTGTAGAGTTTCTGCTGTGAAATCAGCTGTTACCCTTATGGGAGTTCCCTTGTATGTTATTTGTCATTTTTCCCTTGCTGCTTTCAATAATTCTTCGTTGTCTTTAATTTTTGCCAATTTTACCACTGTGTGTCTCGGCATGTTTCTCCTTGGGTTTATCGTGTATGGGACTCTCTATGCTTCCTGGACTTGGGTGGCTATTTCCTTTCCCATGTTAGGGAAGTTTTCGACTATAACCTCTTCAAATATTTTCTCGGGTCCTTTCTCTCTCTCTTCTCCTTCTGCGACCCCTATAATGCAAATGTTGTTGTGTTTAATGTTGTCCCAGAGGTCTCTTGGGCTGTCTTCATTTCTTTTCATTCTTTTTTCTTTATTCTGTTCAACAGCAGTGAATTCCACCATTCTGTCTTCCAGGTCACTTATCCGTTCTTCTGCCTCAGTTATTCTGCTATTGATTCCTTCTAGTGTAGTTTTCCTTTCAGTTATTGTATTGTTCATCTCTGTTTGTTTGTTCTTTAATTCTTCTAGGTCTTTGTTAAACATTTCTTGCATCTTCTCGATCTTTGCCTCCATTTTTTTTCCGAAGTCCTGGATCATCTTCACTATCATTATTCTGAATTCTTTTTCCTGAAGATTCCCTATCTTCACTGCATTTAGTTGTTTTTCTGGGGGTTTTATTTTGTTCCTTCATCTGGTACATAGCCCTCTGCCTTTTCATTTTGTCTATCTTTCTGTGAATGTGGTTTTTGTTCCACTGGCTGCAGGATTATTGTTCTTCTTGCTTCTACTGTCTTCCCTCTGGTGTATGAAGCTCTCTAAGAGGCTTCTGCAAGTTTCCTGATGGGAGGGACTGGTGGTGGGTAGAGCTGGCTTTTGCTCTGGTGAGTAGCACTCAGTAAAACTTTAGTCCTCTTGACTGCTGATGGGTGGGGCTGGTTCCCTCCCTGTTTGTTGTTTGGCCTGAGGCAACCCAACACTGGAGCCTACCTGGGCTCTTTGGTGGGGCTAATGGCGGACTCTGGGAGGGCTCATGCTAAGGAGTACTTCTCAGAACTTCTGCTGCCGGTGTCCTAGTCTCCATGGTGAGACACAGCCACCCACCGCCTCTGCAGGAGACCCTCCAACACTAGCAGGTAGGTCTGGTTCAGTCTCCTATGGGGTCACTGCTTCTCCCCTGGGTCCCAATGCACACACTACTTTGTGTGTGCCCTCCAAGAGTGGAGTCTCTGTTTCCCCCAGTCCTGTCAGAGTCCTGCAATCAAATCCCACTGTCCTTCAAAGTCTGATTCTCTAGGAATTTCTCCTCCCGTTTCTGGAACCCCAGGTTGGAAAGCCTGACGTGGGGCTCAGAACCTTCACTCCAATGGGTGGACTTCTGTGGTATAAGTGTTGTCCAGTCTGTGAGTCACCCACCCAGCAGTTATGGGATTTGAATTTACTGTGATTGTGCCCCTACTACCGTCTCACTGTGGCTTCTCCTTTGTCTTTGGATGTGGGGTATCTTTTTTGGTGAGTTCCAGTGTCTTCCTGTCAATTACTGTTCAGCAGTTAGTTGTGATTCTGGTGTTCTCGCAAGAGAGAGTGAGAGCACGTTCTTCTACTCCACCATCTTGGTTCAGGCTCAATAATTGGAAGTGATTGTTTTTAATAATGGCAGGGAACGTGAAACAAAACATTCGGGAAAATGGTTAACTCTACAGTTAACTCTACAGTGGGCATGGCATTAGGTAGATCGGTGTTCCAGTTACTTCTATAATTCATAATCATCATATATGTGACATGCCACAAAAATATTATTTGAAGCATAAAATAATACATTAAAAACTTTAACATTCCTGCCTGACAAACTAACCCTAACTGCACCTTCTAGAGGAGGGACTTACTTGCTGATGTGTCAGCTAACTACCCCTGGTTTAATCAACTGCTCGGGGAGGAGGTGGGGTAATAAAGCAACCAGCTGCTGGTGGACGTGAGCAGTGAGGACTATGATAGACATGTGCACAGCAGGCACGATGGAAGCAGGTCTCGGAGACACCTCATTCTCCTGGAGGTGCTCAGGACTTCAGACACGTGGAGTTCAGGACAGTCAGGAAAGGATTCGTGCATTATTGTGGGTGCATTATTTAAGCCTCCCTATACAATAGGTATAAATAATAGTTGTCTTCATGGAAACAACCTAAATGTCCATCAACAGAGGAATGGATAAAGAAGATGTGGTACACGTATACAGTGGAATATTACTCAGCCATAAAAAAGAATGAAATAATGCCATCTGCAGCTACATGGATGGACCTAGAGACTAACATACTAGGTGAAGTAAACCCAACAAAGACAAACATCATATGATAGTGCTCCTATGTGGAATCTAAAATATGATGCAAATGAACCTATCTATGAAACAGAATCACGGACACAGAGAACAGACTGGTGGTTGTCAATGGGGAGGGGTTTGGGGGAGGGAGGGAATGGGAGGTTGGGGTTAGCAGATGTAAGCTTTTATATATAGAATGGATAAAAGACAAGGTCCTACTGTATAGCACAGGGAACTATATTCAATATCCTATGATAAACCATATGGAAAAGAATATATATAAAAAAAGATTGTGTGTGTGTATTATATGTATAACTGAATCAATTTGTTGTATAGCAGTAATTATCACAACATTGTAAATCAACTATACTTCAACAAAAAAAGAAAAAAGTAATAGTTGTCTTGAAGAGTTGTTCTAAGACTCATATGTTGCAAAAATTACTTAGCACAGCATAGACACTTAACAAATGTTTCTTTAACTTTTCAAGCCCAAGTCTAAGGGATAGTTAATTGTTCTGTCCAGTTCTGTACTCAGTTTGATGGATATGTAACAACTGTGCTTTAACTCACATAGAATACAACGCAACTGGGGGGCTTCCCTGGTGGCGCAGTGGTTGAGAGTCCGCCTGCCAATGCAGGGGACACGGGTTTGTGCCCCAGTCCGGGAAGATCCCACATGCTGCGGAGTGGCTAGGTCCGTGAGCCATGGCCGCTGAGCCTGCGCGTCCGGAGCCTGTGCTCCACAACGGGAGAGGCCACAATAGTGAGAGTCCCGCGTACCGCAAAAAAAAAAAAAAAAAAAAAAATGTAATTGGGAAGTACTGCACTCGTCGAGCTTCTACTTTTATTGGCCATTGACGTGGGACAATGGAGCTCATGTCCTCCTGTGATCAAGTACTATGTTGTTAAGGCCATGGCATCATAATAGGCTCTGAGAAGTAGATCAGTAATGCTTTCCTCAAGTGCAATTTGTCTTCTCGTGTGACATTAGTGTTCCTATCAATGGACATTGAGTACTGGGGAGAAAAAGACACAGCACTCACCATAAGTGAGTGAGAATCAAATGGAACAGACTCTGAATTTAATACTGAATAAGGTGGGCATCTATTATCAAGTTTCTTAATAAAATTTGTGTATATAAAGATGCTCAAAAGCACAGTAGTGGGCTCTGTATGTTATGAGATACAGGCACTCTCATCCAAATGCAAAATGAACTTATTTACAAACCAGAAACAGACTCACAAACATAGAAAAAAAACTTACGGTTACCAAAGGGGAAGGGGGGAAGTGATAAATTAGAAGTTTGGGGTTAAAATATACCACCACTAAATATGAAATAGATAGCCAACAAGGACCTACTGTATAGCACAGGAAACTATACTCAATATCTTGTAATAACCTATAATGGAAATGAATCTAGGAACAAAAAATATACAGATATATGGCTCACTTTGCTGTACACCTAAAACTAACACAACATTGTAAATCAACTATATCTCAATAAAATAATTTTTTAAATGCAAGCTGAAAGCTGAAGGACATTATCACAACTAAAATTATAAAAGCAGGTAGACCACGAATTAATTTTTATTGGAGGACCTCCTTACTGGTGGTATGTAGCATCTTTAAACATCATTTGATACAAGGTAATGTTATTTTTTAAAATTTTTAACCCATCTATTCATTGTTTTCCCCATCTTCCACCCACTGCATCTTGTTCCCTAGGAATGGCACCAGCTGTCGCCAGCCGATATCGCAGCTTTGTGATTCCAGTATTTTTGTATTCAGTATACAGATTGCACTGGTGTAAGGAGATTAACGTGACCATTTTAGAAACATCAGATGCTGTAATTCTGATAAGAGTTGTTTGAAAGACAATAACAAAGATGCAAAGGAGAAGACTAAACTAAATAATTGAAATCTACTTTTCCAAGATTACATAACCCCACAAAAAATAAATTAAAAGATCTACCTATCTCTATATTAGAGAAAATGTGCTTTATTTAAGTTTCTAATAATAGCAAATGTTTATATAGCTCTTACTGTATGCAAGGCACTGACCTAAATGCTTTATGTATGATGACCCCTTTAATCATAAAAAAAAAGACTATGAGTTAGTGCTATTAATATTATCATCCTATTGAGCAGATGAAGAAACAGGCACGGAGACAATAAATAATGTGCTAATTAGTACGCCAGCTGGGCAGTGGTAGAGCTGGGATTTGAGCCCAGGTAGTCTGGCTTCGAAGGTCATGTTAACAACTTTCTAAGATTCCCCCTCAAGTCTGTTTTAAGATGCATTGTTGAATGCATCTCATAGTAGGTCACAGTCAAAATCACTTAATTATAAACTAGAATATGTGAAGCTGAGGTCTTATATTTTGAAGGCTAAATTCTAGTAACTCAAAGTTTTGACAATTTCAATATATATTTGGTATGCATTATTTAAACTATAAGGGAAATATGAGCATGTATAGTCCAATACCTTTAGTCCAATACCCCAGTACCTTGAAGATCAAAGTTTAAACACACACACACACACACACACACACACACACACACACACACACACACGGATGCATTCAGAAAGATATCAGAACATTTTTTTTTTTTTTTGTCCTAATGACTAAGAGCTGCTACTGGTGATTAGTTGGTGAGCCTCAAGGACACTATGCATTCTGCTCTTGCAAGATAGTGGCAAAGAACCATCATGACCAAAATGCCAAGAGTGTCCCATTAAGAAAGCTGAACTGGCATACTTCCCTTTAAAGGAGGTTTACATTGTCTGAAGTGAGCTTGTCCACTTTGCGGGAAAGCTGGCACAGATGAAATTATTAAAAGATACATTTACATCAAGATATATTTAATATATAAGAATAAAGACTATAAAAAGGCTTTGAATCTGTTTCACAGGAATATTAAATTCTTCCAATTTTCTCTGACTTGGAAAGTAGCTGCCATGACCTGGCCCACTGAGGTTATTCACCCTGCATTCCAACAGAATGTTCCTGAAGTTAAAATGTCCATCATGGCTTGACTTCAATGCAAACTGAGACAGCTATTATAATGCCCTTCATTCCCTAAGAATGTGTACCTGCTCTTATTGAAAGGCAGAGCAAACTGTCATAAATGCTGAATGATTTTGGTTCGTGGAGTCAGTTTATTTTACCATTGAAAAATAGACAATGAGAAATGTGGCATGACTTAGTGGGAAAATTAAGAAACTTTTCGGTCAAACAAGGGATAAAGGCTGATTTTACCATTTTCTAAAAGAAAATTTCTTAATTTCATAAGCTCTTATTTCTTGACTCTAAAAATAGGGATGCTATCACCCCTTGCACCTTCTACCCCATAAAGTTGGGGTAAAGACTGAATTTCAAATTCCTCATGAAAACAGTTTTTTGGACTATGGCACAATATTAAAACCACCACCGATGGAATAAATAACAGAGCACGTGATTCTTTACCCCTAGTAAGAGTAGAGGGGTAAAAAGAGAACTTTCATTACTTTTTCTTACTTCTCCTTAGTCATGACCTCTGAATACCTTTGGCAAAATTAAGGGAAGGAATATTAATTAAGTAACCAAGTGAGAAAACTTAATGTGCTTTGTCACGCTTTATAATGTACCTAATGAGCTATATGAGACAGTGATGGTGCTAAAGGAATAACACACCCGTGTGTGTGTGTGTGTGTGTGTGTGTGTGTGTGTGTGTGTGAAGGACTCTTCCCAGACCCTTGTCAAAGAGGAAAGGTCACACTACCCACTAGGCTGGGGGCTCTCTCAGCAAGACGGTCTTTAGATCTGGGCAAGTAGAAGGCACTCATATCTATGTGTGTACAAACTGATTAATTCTAAAAAGCCAAATCACCTTACTTTCAGACAACATAAGAAAATTTCCAAATCTCTAAGTTAATGTGACTATATTTCAGGCTCCAACCCCTCAAATCTCCTTCCAGTTTTACTCGAGTGTTTGGATAAATCCTTTCTCTATTTCAATTCTAACACTATCTTAATTAACTTCTAAAAATCCTTGTTTTGGGAATTCCCTGGTGGTCCAGTGGTTGAGAGTCCATGGTTCCACTGCAGGGAGCACGGGTTCGATCCCTGGTTGGGGAACTAGGATCCCGCATGCCACGAGGCGCGGCCAATAAAATAAAATAAAAATCCCTGTTTTGCTCTTGTATCTCGGGGAGCGGCATACATGCAGCTTGGTTATCTTTTGCAAAGCTGTAGTTAATCTCTCTCAACACTCTGACATTTATCATGAGATAATATCCTTCCTGTAATGAATGGTCAAAACCTTGGGCTATTTTTGAGTTTTCGCTGCAATCAAGCACCAAGTTGCATGTATTTTACCTCTGCAATATCACTGTGCACTCCCTTTCACCTCTGTTTTCCTAGTTTAGGTTCTAATTACTTATATTTTAGACTATTATAATAATCTCTCAAGTTTTAACATGAAAATTTAGCAACTAATTATTGAGAACTTACTCCAAACATCTACTAAGTACTAGCGACTCCAAGAAATGGTCTTTGCTCTCATAAAGAATATGATAGAAAGAACAAAAGCACAGGCAAAGGCCTCAATTCTATGCATTTTGTAGAACACGCTGTGAAAGGAATCTTCCTTTAAACACAACACGACCCACATCACCCCACGCACCCAGCCAGAGGAGGAAAGTGCTCACACAGAGCACTGCCCATGCCTGGGCTCCAGCTGTATTCCCATCGTGTTTTCCCTACATTGCCTAACATGCATCTGGAAGTCCAAACACCTGAATGAATGGTTCAAGTTTCATCGTGCTTTTCAAGACCGTAATCCTAATTAATCTTAGTAATCTCTTTGTACTAAATGATAGGGCATTGCAGTGATGGGGACCTTAGAATCTATTCTAAGGCTATCACCTTACAGACTCTGAGAAGTGATTTCCTCAACTAGTGACAGAACGGGGACATACACTGGGCTCTAACTTCTCACTGGAGATCTCTTCCCACGACACCAGGATCTCCCGTGACAGGGCTGGGGGCTGGGGGGAAATTAGATGCTCTATTAAGTGTATGGGCCAATGGTCAGGACATTCAGCATCCTGATGTACTGTAAGGAGGCAGAGAAAATGCAGAGACTCCCTTAGCTCCAACCATTGGTGTAGCTCCCAGTCTCTGGTGGAGAAAAATCCCTTCGAAGAAGACAGAAACAAGAAGGATATCATATTAAAGATGTGAATGGGGCTTCTTAGGAAGTAAGAGAGTAAAGCTGTGGAGGGCTAGAACCTCAAGCCGGAGTAACTCCTGGGGTGTTTCTCTCCTGCTCCCAGAATCCCTCTTACTTTGTCCACAGGCCCCAGGGACTACAATGTTCAGCCTCCCTTCCCACTGTGTGCAACCATCTACTGCAGACCAGGTGGATTTCATAGCACCTCTAGGGCATTAGGGAACTGGATCTAGCTTCCTTATTCTTTTATCCAGAAAGTAAGTAGTATGGTCCTTCAGAACCTTTCTGAAACACTTTTATGCAGATGAATAAGGGAAACTGTGAGGAAAAAAAATTTTCATTGTGGATACCTGCCTTAGTAAAGTTAGTATATCTACAGTAAATGGTACATCTGATGTCCTGAAGGGGGAGTAATCTACACTTAGAGGAAAGCCCAGATTTGGTCTATCCTCCAAACTCCATCATAAGAACCCAAGTGAAGCTCCTGGGGGACAGCTGTCCTGGGCAGGGCTCGGGGGCAGGGTGCAGGAGAGGACTCAAGGATGCTCCCTGGGACAGGGACAGGAGCCCTGAGGTTGCGGAGTAGGTGCAACGGAGGGGGAGTGACACAGATACACATGGTTCCCTCCCTTCTGCCCTTTCTTCTCATCACTGAAATCGACCTCTGCAGACCCCTCAGTAGATGGAGATTGGGGGTAAGATGAAAAGTAACCTGGGTAAGAACACAGGTCACAGCAGAATACAGGCAAGAAGAAAAAAGAAAGAGAAAGGAAGATAGAAGAAATGCAAGCCAGAAATAGCAAGGAAGAAAGGGCTGTGAAGGATGAGTACACGTACAAGGCATCTAAAGCCAGGGAACTACCTGGTCATTACGAAACTGAAAATACTGGTGCCACATGTGTCCTTCAGCCTTTCCTAAGAAGGTCCTCATTTTTCTTTAGCACCAGAAGCTGGGCGAGGACCACATAGCTCCCCCTACCCGGTCTGTTTCATGCTCTTTGGCCCTCTTTTGGGCGGGACAGTCACTGTCTCTGTAAAGTTTTTTTAATCAATAAAGTCAGTGGCCTTTAAAAAAAAAAAAATACTGGGGCTCCACTGAGCCACGTAAAAAACGACCTTGATTCTTGACTTTGCAATGACTGTGGCTAGTTCTTCCAAGCATAGTCAAGTCTCAATAGCATTAGATAGTTAGCATATTTCAGCGGCAAAATGTTAACACAATGTTAGAAAAAAAGTTAGGCTTACATCTTGCCCATTAACTCCAGCCAAACCTGGATCTCCTTTTTCTCCTTGTGCACCCTAGAAAGAAACAATTTATACAATGAAAAATGTTACAACTGAAAACCTTTACTAAGAAAAAACAAGGGAGTTGCATTGTTTGGCTATTTATAACAACATGATTACTTCACTAATCTCTTGAAAGAAACATTTATTAAAAAACAATTCTGAGTCCTAAAACCGAAGAGAAGTTTAAAGGTTCAAAAAAAGCCACATAAAAATGATTAAAGAGTATAAATAGAACAAGGATTATTTATTTTTTTCTATAAGCAACAAAGAATTTCCTGGAGGGCAATTTGGCAATATATATCAAGTGTCTTAAATCTGCTCATGTCATTGGGCCCAGTGATTTTGCTGATAAGAATGTATCCTAAGGAAATAATCAGAGATGAAAAGTTTTAGGCAGTAAGATGTAGAGTGCAATGCTATTTATAGTAGTAAAAAGAAACATACTAAATATCCAATAATAGGGAACTGGGTAGATAAATTGTGGTATATAGATACAGTGGAATAAGCTGCAACCATTAAAATCATGTTTATGAATTTTATTTTATACTATAGGAAAGCTCTCACAATATAAAAAAGTAAGATACAAGTATTTGATTACCAAATTTAGTGAATAAATGTTAATCAATATCTATTTTTATTACTGTAAAGTTACAAATGTTCAAAATGGCCACTAATACCATTGTTGATGACACATCTCATAGCTCCATATATTTTTGTCTGATTACTATCTGAAAGGTATATACTTTTATTGGTTCACCCTGCATAGCTATAGTATAATTCAAAAACTTAAAAAGAAATGCTTGTCTACCTGAACATCCACCTACCTACCTGTGTATAAATCTACCTATGGGTCTTAGAAACACTATTGGAAGAAAACAAATCAGAAAAATAAAAATAAATAATCTATGCATGCTGTGACTATGGACGATTTTATTTCCTTCAGTATACTCTTCACTGTTTTTCAATTTTTAAACAATAAACATGTATTATTTGTATAATATGTAAAGTGTTTAATAATAAAATATATATTATGTGTAGAAAGAACCCATTCAAGTTCCAAGTGGATCACACATCACTCTGTGTGTGTATAGTAGTAATAGTAGTAGTAGTAGTTATCTCTCTCTGCTTTGTGCCACTAGGGTGATTTAATTCCCTTCTTTATATATTCCTTTGCTCTTCATTTTTTAAGGCAATAAACATTATTATTTTTATTTGCAAAAAAGAAAAGCAAGCACCTCCTGGGCCAAGACGGTGGAGTAGGAACATGAGCTCACCTCCTCTCCTGGGTACAACAAATTTACAACTATTTATAGAGCACCTACCAATGAAGACTAGCAGAAGGGGTCTTCTACAACTAAAGATATAAAGAAGGAACCACAACAAGACAGATAGAAGGGGTGGAGACCCAGACCCATACCCCTGGGTAAGTGACCCACAAATGGGAGAATAATTACAATTACAGAGATTCTTCCCAAGGAGCAAGGGGTCTGAGCCCCACGTTGGGCTCCCCAGCCTGGTGGTCCTGCACTGGGAGGACGAGCCCCAGAACATCTGGCTTTGAAGGACAGTGGGGATCACGTTGGGAGAGCCATGGGGGCTGTGGGAAATAGAGACTCCACTCTTAAAGGGTGCACACAAAATCTCACATGATCTGGGACCCAGGACAGAAGCAGTAACTTGAAAGGACCCTGGGTCAGACCCACCTGCTGATCTTGAAGAGTCTCTCAGAGGAGAAGGAGGCAAGTGGAGCTCACCCTGGGGACACAGACATCAGCAGCAGCCATTTGGGGGAGCTCATTCTACCATGATGACACTGGCACTGGGAAGCACAACTGTGGAATCCTCCTCCTAGCTTATTAGCCCCAGGACCCAGACCCACACTGGCTCAATAGCCTGTAGGTGCTAGTGCTGGGACATCTCAGGACAAGCAACTAACTGGGTGGGGGCAAAGCTCACCAGCAAGCAGGCTGCCTTAAGACCCCCTGAGCCCACAGCTGCCCCTGGATACATCCCTGCCCACCAGAGGGCCGAAGATCCAGCTCCACACACCAGTGTGCAGGCACTAGACCTGGGACTCCCAGGGCCCTGCAGCCAGAGACCTGGGGCCTGGCCCCGCCTACCAGCCAGCCTGCTCTAGCTTCAGGACCAGCCTCACCCACCAGTGGGCAGACACCAGTTACAGGACCCCCTGGGATCCAACCCCACTCACCAGCAGGCCAACACCAGCTGTGAGGCACCATGGGCCACTCAGCCAGCTGCCCCAGGATCTGACCCCACTCACCAGCAGGCTGAAACAAGCTTCAGGACACCCCAGACCCTAAAGCCAGCTGTGCCAGGAATTGGCCCACTCTGGGACGCCTGGGCTCTGCACTTAGAGACCCCAAGACATGGCTCAGCCTGCCAGTGGGCAAGACAAGGGTATGGGATTAAGAGATACAAACTACTATGGGTAAAAGAGAAAAGCAACAAGAATATAGTGTACAGTACAGGGAAATATAGCTCTTGTTTTGTAATAACTTTAAGGAGAATATAATCTGTAAAAACACTGAATCACTATGTTGTACACCTGAAACTAATATAATATTGTAAATCAACTATACTTCTATTAACAAAAAGGAAAGCTGGGGTGGCAATAATTTTTCAGACAAAATAGACTTTAAAGCTATAAACAAGAGACAAAGAAGGACATTACTTAATGATCAAGGGATCAATCAAAGAAGAAGATATAACAATTGTAAATATATATGAACTCAACATAAGAACACCTATATACATAAAACAAATATTAACAGGCATAAAGGGAGAATTGTAACTAACACAATAATAGTAGGGGACATTAACACCCACTTACATCCATGGGCAGATCACCCAGACAGAAAACAATGAGGAAACACTGGCCTTAAATGACACATTAGATCAGATGAATTAAATAGATATATACAGGACATTCCATTCACCAAAAAAAGGAATACACATTATTTTCAAGTGCACATAGAACATTCTCCAGGATAAATCACATTCTAGGCCACAAAACAATAATTTTAAGAATGAAATTATATCAAGCATCTTTTCTGATGACAATAGTCTGAGACTAGAAATTAACTACAAGAAAAAAATACAAAGAGACCACAAACACGTAGAAGCGAAACAATATGCTACTAAACAACCAATGAATCACTGAAGAAATCAAAGAAGAAATGAAAAGATACATGGTGACAAATGAAAATGAAAACACAACAATCCAAAAATCTATGGGATGCAGCAAAAGCAGTTCTAATGGGGAAGTTTATAGTGATATAAGCCTACCTCAAGAAACAAGAAAAAGCTTAAATAAACAACCTAACCTTATACTAAAGGAACTGGAAAAAGAAAAATGATCAAAATCCAAAATTAGTAGAAGGAAATAAATCATAAAGATCAGAGGAGAAATAAATGAAATAGACACTAAAAAATAATAGAAAATATCAATGAAATAAGAGCTGGTTCTTTGAAAAGATAAACAAAATTGATAAACCTTTGGCCAGACTCATTAAAAAAACCCCAAAAAGATGGAGGTTCTAAATCAATAAAATCAGAAATGGAAAAGGAGAAGTTACAACCAACACCACAGAAATATAAATAGGATCATAAAAGATTACTATGAACAACTATATGCCAATAAAATGGAAAACCTAGAAGAAATGGACAAATTCCAAGAAATGTATAATCTCCCAAGACTGAACCTGGAAGAAATAGAAAATATGAACAGACCAATTACCAGTAATGAAATTGAATCAATAACAAAACAAAACAAAACTCAAGTCCAGAACCAAATGTCTTCACAGGTGAATGCTACCAAGCATTTAGAGAAGAGTTAACATCTATCCTTCTCAAACTATTCCAAAAACTTGTAGAGGAAGGAATGCTTCCAAACTCATTCTATAAAGCTAGCATCACCAGATAAAGATATCACAAAAAAGAAAGAAAACTACAGGCCAGTATCACTGATTTAAAAATCCTCAACAAAATATTAGCAAACTGAATCCAACCATAGATCAAAAGGATCATACATCACGATCACGTGGGATTTATCGCAGATGCAAGGATGGTTCAGTATTTGCAAATCAGTGTGACACACCACATTAACAAATTGAAGAATAGAAATCATATAATCATCTCAATAGATGCAGAACAAATTTTTCAAATTCAACATCCATTTATGACAAAAACTCTCCACAAAGTGGGAATAGAGGGAACATACCTCAACATAATGAAGGCCATATATAATAGGCCCACAGCTCAAATCATACTCAACAGTGAAAAGCTGAAAACATTTCCTCTAAGAAGGAAAAAGCCAAGGATGTCTTCTATCATGACTTTTATTCACGTAGTATCGGAAGTCCTACCCACAGCAATCAGACAGAAAAAGAAATAAAATCATCCAAATTGGAAAGGAAGAAGTAAAACTGTCACTGTTTGCACATGACCTGATACTATACATAGAAAACCCTAGACGCCACCAAAAAACTACTAGATCTCATCAATGAATTCAGTAAAATTTCAGGATACAAAATTAATACACAGAAAGCTGTTGCATTTCTATACACTAACAATGAACTATCAGAAAAAGAAATTAAGGAAACAATCTCATTTGCAGTTGCATCAGAAAGACTAGAATACCTAGGAATAAATACAACTAATGAGGTAAAAGACCTGTACTCTGAAAACTATAAGACACTGATGAGAGAAATTGAAGATGACACAAAGAGATGGAAAGATATACCACGTTCATGGATTGGTAAAGTTAATATTGTTAAAATGATCATACTACCCAAGACAATCTACAGATTCAATGCAATCTCTATCAAAATACCCAGGATATTTTTCACAGAACTAGAACACCTAACGCCCAAATTTATATGGGATTAGAAAAGACCCCAAATTGCCAAATAAAGCTTCCAAAAAAACAAAGCTACACATATCACATTCCCTGACTTCAGATTATACTACAAAGCTACAGTAATCAAAACAGCATGGCAATGGCACAAAAACGGACACACAGATCAATGGAACAGAACAAAAAGCCCAGAAACAAACCCACTAACTGATCAATTAATCTATGACAAAGGAGGCAGGAATATACAATGGAGAAAAGACAGTCTTTTCAATAAGTGATGCTGGGAAACCTGGACAGCTATTGTATATGTAAAAGAATAAAGTTAGAACATTTTCTCACACCGTATAGAAAAATAAACTCAAAATGGATTAAAGACCTAAATGTAACTCTGGAAACCATAAAACTCCTAGAAGAAAACATAGGCAGATCACTGACATAAATAATAGCAATATCTGTATGGATCTGTCTCCTAAGGCAAAGGAAACAAAAGCAAGGGTAAACTAATTGGAACTAATTAAACTTAAAAACTTTTGCACAGCAACAAAAACAAAAAAAACAACATAATGAATGGGAGAAAATATTTGCAAATGATATGACTGATACGGAGTTAACATCCAAAATACATAAACAGTTCATATAACTCAATATCAAATAAAAAAACAACCCAATTAGAAAATGGACAGAAGACCTGAATAGACATTTTTCCAAAGAAGACATACAGATGGCTGACAGGCAATGAAAAGATGTTCATCTTTCAATGAAAAGATGTTAGAAAAATGCAAATCAAAACTACAATGAGATATCACCTCACACTTGTAAGAAGAGCTATCATCTGAAAGACCACAAATAATAAATGTTGGCAAGGATGTGGAGAAAAGGGAGCCCTTGTACACTGTTGGTGGGAATGTAAATTGGTGCAGTCATTGTGAAAAACAGTGACTGTATGGAGGTTCCTCAAAAAACTAAAAATAGAACTACCATATAAGCCAGCAATTCTACTCCTGAGCATATATCTAAAGAAAACAAAAACACTAATTTGAAAAGATGCATGCACCCCAATGTTCACAGCATTATTTGCAATAGCCGAGATATGGAAGCAACCTAAGTGTCCATGAACAGATGAACAGATATAGAAGATGTGGTGTACACACACACACACACACACACACACACACACACACACACACACTGGAATACTACTCAGCCATAAAAAAGAATGACATTTTGCCATTTGCAGCAATATGGAGAGGTCTGGAGGGTATTATACTTAGTTAAATAAGTCAGATGAAAGACAAATACTCTATGTTATCACCTATATCTGGAATCTAAAAAAATAAAATGAATGAATATAACAAAACAGAACTAGAAAACAAACTAATGGTTATCAGTGGAGAGAGAGAAGAAGTAAGGGCACCATAGGGCTATGGGATTAAGAAGTACCAACTACTATGTATAGGACAAATTAACTACAAAGATATATTATACAGCACAGGGATATATAGCCATTATTTTGTAATAACTTTAAATGGAGTATAATCTATAAAAATATTGAATCACTATGCTGTACACCTGAAACTAACATAATACTATAAATCAATTATACTTTAATAAAAAAAAGAAAAAAAGAAAAGCAAGCACCTGATTTTAAGAGATAATATTTTAAATATTTTACAAGTAGAAATACACACGTACAGTCCCAATTAAGTGCCAGCAGCACAAACCACCCCAAAATGTGCCACTCTGCCGTGTGGACTGCATTGGGCTAAAGGCAATTAAGCCCCATAAGACTCCGGAACAGCTTTTTTCCCTCTGCCTTAATTGCCTAAAAGAATTTAATAGGGGGCTTGGCCCAGAAACAGAACTATTACCAGGGATAACTTTGTATCTAAAGAATTGTCTACATGATAGGCAAACATCTGCTTACCACACATATGCCCTTCTCATCCTTCGGTGAGTTGTCTTCCTCCCCTTGTAAGCCTGGCCCGTCCCACTCCTTAGGTCTGATGGCAGATAAGCCTCAAGTGCCTGACTGCCTTTGGGTGTCATATTTTTATGGGGCTCTGGTACTAAAACTTTCTTTTTCTCCTGTTAGTCTATCATATGTCAATTTAATTATTAGACCAGTCAAAGAACCTAGAAGGGAAGAAGGGAAAAGTTTTCTACCCCTACGCAATCATCTAAGACTATGTGTTATTACCATATTGAAAACACAGGAAATGAAGTAAAAATAATTTGATTACTTGCAGTACAAGAAATGCATATAATACATAGGATAAACAAAGGCCACACAAACATATTCAGTGAAATACATTCAAGAAATAATGAAACTGAAGCTGTTAAACTGGAAATGGAGGGTAAGGAGATGCTGCAGAGCTGGGCTCTCCAGGCTCGTAGCCGCTGGCCACACATGGCTATTTAATAAAATTTAAAATTCGGTTTTTCAGTTTCCCTAGCCACATTTCAAGTGCTCAGTAGTGCCGACTATATTGGACTGCACAGGATAGAATATTTACATCACCACAGAAAATTCCACTGGACTGTACTAATCCAGAGAGTGGCATATATGACAGAAAGCAAAATAGAAATTAAGAGGTTCAGAAATACCCAGAAGAAAATATCTAGTAAGGGGATCCAAAACAACACAGTGTCTAGATATCGATATGAAATGTATTCCGCACAAGTTAATAGAATAAACTGAATTCTTTGACACAAGAAGACAAATATAATTCCATAGATAGCATCATTGACTTTCAGAATGTAACTAAAAATGAATACAGTCTTTATTCAAAATTAATGGTTCTCATAGACAGAAAGCATAAGCAACTCTAAATATTAAAGAGATATGTGTCTACAAGGAAACCTGCAACTTGTCAGTTATAAAAGTTAAATAATAACAACAATAATACAGAGAACAGAGCTGATAGTCTGATGGGGTTTATGCGGCATGGCAAGGGCACAAGAAATGTGGCAGATGGCTAAAGAAGAAACATGCCGCTTCAAATTGATCAGTGGCAAAAATCTGCAATCAATTTTAAAAAGTATTACTTTTAATATAAGAAGTAGGGACCATGGTGATTAAATAAGGTTCATTTAAAAAAAGTCATTTACTTTATTATTATCACTGTCACCAACCCTTCTATAATGTTTACTATGTGCCAAGCACTGCTTTAAGCATCCTGCAATTCTATGACAATCTGGGGTAAAGATACAATTATTACCCTCATTTTACAGGTAAGGGAACTGAAGACAGAGTGGTTAAATAACTTGCCCAATGTCACACAACTTAAAAGGGGCAGGATCCTGATTCAACCCAGGCACTATGGCTCCACAATCTGTGCTCTAAAACTATTAAGCTCATTTGTTTTTAAAACAGACTGGGGATAAGCAAAAATACAATGCAGAAATCTGGTTTTCTGCAAATCAGGAGGCAAAGTCTCTGACAATGCCCCTCAGGGTAGGAAACAAATATCAGCCAGGTACTATCACTATTGATGAGCTTGTAACTGGCAGAGGACCTCCCAATCGATCTCTCTCTCTCTCTCTCTTTCTCTCCTCTCTCCCATCAAGTTCTCTTACTCTTGGCATCATTGACAATTCTTCCTTGCGAGGGCTCTCCTGTACATTATAGGATGTTTAGCATCATCTTGGCCTCTATTCACTAAAGGCCAGTAGCTAGCCTCTTCTGCACCCTACCTACCTTCAGTCTTAGTAAATAAAATATCTCCAGATATTAAAATATCTCCAGATATTGCCAAATTTCCCATAGAGGGCAAAATTGTCTTCAGCTGAGAACCACTGATATATATTATGAACATTTTTTCATATTCATGATATGAAATGTTAGACTGAAAAATATGCTATATAAACACCATGGACTTTATTAGGAGTAAGTGCGATCTTGCATTAAAGTGAATTCTGGATGGGTTAGATAGCCCACTTAAAAATAAAAATGTTAAAGGAGCAGAAGAAAATATAAGTGAAACATAGCTTAGAACTCAAAGTATAGAAACAAAAAAAAGAAATTCATAAAAAATAATACATTTGACAAAACACTAATTATAAACTTGTAAGGCAAAAATATAAACTAAACTAAAGGGCAAGTGACAAAATGGGGAAAAAAAGCATCATATGGTGGCTTAATGCTTAACATCATTAATACACAGAGCTTTTATCATTCATAAGAGAAAGAATAATATACCAACTGGTAATTGAGCAAAGGACACATCAGGCAATTACCCATGAGGAATACAAAAGAAATGCTAGATGACAATTACTAATATTTTAACTGGTATTAATTCATCAGGTTATATACTGGGACTAGGTGAGCTCTAAAGCTTCGTTATTGTAAATTCTATCATTCTTTGAAAGCAGTGGGAGTTCTATATCCAGATAGAAAAAAAAAAGATATTCAAGCATTGCATACTTAAATCCCAAACAAAGTTGACAATAGTAACCAGCTGTTCCTTTTTTGTTCATTGAGAAGAAAATGATTGAAAACAAAACTACAGCATTAATAAGCCAGAATTAAAGAAAATTTATTTGACATCAGAGGTTGTTAGAGAGTAGTTGCATTTAGATTGTTTCTCAGTGTTAGGATAAATTCAAATGCAAAAGATTCAAAAACAAAACCAGTAGAACATTTCTGGAGATTTCTTTGAAAATACAATCATTCTAGTCTGACAAAACTTAAATGCAATCCCAACCAAAGGAAAGAGGATAAATGGAAATCAGATTACATTTAAGATTTTTCCCATACCCATTCTTTGATGAAACTATTTTCAAAACTATACCAAAATTTATGAAATAATGCCATTTGCAGCAACATGGATGGACCTAGATTATCATATTAAGTGAAGTAAGTCAGACAGAGAAAGACAAATATCATATGATATCACTTATATGTGGAATCTAAAAAAATGATACAAATGAACTTATTTATAAAACAGAAACAGACTCACAGACATAGAAAACAAACTTACAGTTACCAGAGGGGATAGCAGGGGTGGGTACCGGGAGTAGATAAATTAGGAGTTTGGGATTAACATGTACACACTATTATGCATAAAACAGATAAACAGGGACCTACTGTATAGCACAGGGAACTATATTCAATGTCTTGTAATAACCTATGATGGAAAAGAATCTGAAAAAGAATGTATATGTAACTGAATCACTTTACTGTATACCTGAAGCTAACACAGTACTGTAAATTAACTATACTTCATTAAAAAATGGTTTAAAAACACTATACAAAAATTTAATATCCTTCGAAACAAAATCACAATGCCTTGGTATGCAAAATATTGTGTTCAGGTAAGTAGTAAAACTCTTTTACAGAGTTTGGATTAATCTATTATTATCCACAATACAGGTAGTTATTAACATTACTGATATTTCAATAGACAGTAGCAATAATACACTGGCTTCTATTCTGTGTGCTTTACTATATGCCAGGCTCTGTGCCGCGCACTTTACATAGAAAGGGCTCGTGATACTTGTAGCAGTAACTCTGCAAGTTGCATGTTCTCATCCCCTTTTACTGATGATAAATCAGTAGCTCAGAGGACATATGTAACTTTCACACACCCAAAGAACTCCTCCTACTATCCCAAGTTATTTGCTCTTACTCTGACCTCATAGGGACTTTCCTTCACTTGGTGTAATTTACCTTGTACCACATGCCCTAGGCTCAACTCTCAGCTGAAGCTGTGTTCAGTTCCTATGGACTCTTAGATACTGTCAACATCTAAGGGGGTGGGGGGAATTCAAGAGCCCTTGAAGCAATCCTCCACCAAAGGGTAACTGGAGTTGATGGATTAATGTGTCAGCTTCCTGTCCTATAGAGAGACAACTGTAAAGCACATTCTACAGGGTTCCTCAGGGATCCCCAGCATGTCTCAGCCTCAGTTGCCTACAATGATAAGTGGCTAAAAATGTGCCTTTTTAAATTAGCTTTTCCTCATCCCTTTACTCCTGCTTCTTGAGACCCCTGTTAAATAAACTACCTGCTTCTAAGTCAGGAGAACCCAAGTGAAAACAGTGTCCATCAGACCCCAGTGTCTTCATTTTTGTCTGCATTCTTACTTCATCCACTCTTCTACCACTACTCTGAACACACTTGTTCTTCTGTCTCTCTGACGGAGCCAACCTCGAGTCCAACTGCCCACCTTCTCTCTTGTTCTTCAGCTGCTGAACAATCCTAGAGAAAGTCACACAACTGGGCCGATAATGCCATTATAAAATCATGACCACTAACCTCATCCTATGTCCTTACACTACTCCGTTTCCTTCAAACCCTCGGGTGAGCATGGTGCCCATGGAGAAAACAGACGCTGTCACACAAACCTTCCCTTAATGCCTTGAAATCTACGAATTCACTTACATCGATACCGTCCTCTCCTCTATTCTAAAGCATGGAAGAATTGTTTCATCCTCTCTTCCATCCCCCTGCTCCCACTGAAAGAGGTTGTTGAATCTTCTATTAAAACAAAACCTCTCACTTCCCTCTCCTGTTGGTTTCTGCTTCATCTGCTCCTTCTATTTTCAGATAAGCTTTGGAAACAGGCTCTGATACTTCTTGTCTGCATTCTGTTACTTCTCACTCACTTTGCAGGCCACTCCAGATTGACTTGGACCCTCCCTGTTACTCAAAACCCGCTCATGCCAAGGTCTCAGGTGACCACCAGATGCCGTACAGTCTTTTTTCTCCTTTGACCCATCGGTAGCATTTGATATCTTTTTGACCAAACCCTCCTAGAAATAACTGCTTGCTGAGACACTATATTTGTTTGGTTTTTATTCTACTTCAGTAGCCACATTTCCTCATTTTCTTTTTTTGCTGCATCGTCTAAATGTTGCTCTTCCACAGGAATCTGCAGAAAACAGCTTCTTCTGTTTCCATTTTCAGCAGACTTTCCCGGTATAATCTCTACTTTTATAGCTAGCTTCACCATCTATATGCTGATAAGCCCCAAATTTCTACTTTCAGCCTAAATATCTTTTTAACAGATTTATTAAGGTATAATTTATACACCATAATATTGACATGTTCAGTTCACTGAATTTTAGTGAATTTATATAGTTGTGCCATCACCACCACAATTCAGGATTAAAACACCCTCACCCGGAAAAGTTCCCTTGTACCCATTTGTAGTCAGTTGCCCATCATAGCTACAGCCCAGACAACCACTGATGTGCTTTTTGTCTATATTTTTGCTTTTTTTCTAGAAATTTCATATAAACAGAACAGTACAATATGGAGGTTTTTTATTTTTTGGCCTGGCTTCTTTGACACAGCATAATTCTGTTGCTACATGGATAAGTAGTTCATTTCTTATTTCTGAGTAGTGTTCTTTGTATGCATATATCACATTTTGTTTATCCACTCACCAGTTTCCCATTTTTAGCTATTCTAAATAATTCTGCTATGGACAATGGCATAAATATCTTTGTGTGGACATGGTTTTTATTTCTCTTGGGTAAATACCTAAAAGTATAATAGCCAGGTCACATGGTTAAGTGTATGTGTAACTTTTTAGGAAACTTCCAAACCAATTTCCAAAGTGCCTGTATCATTTGCCATTCCCATCCTCAGTGTAAAGGTGTCAAGTTACTACTCCTCCTCACCAGTAGTTGGTATTGTCAGTCTTTTTAATTACAGCCATTCTAGTCAGTGCATACAGTTATCTCATGTGGTTTTCACTTGCATTTTCTCAATAATTAATGATTTTTTTCATGTGCTAATTAGCCATTCACATATCTTTTTTTCTTTTTTTTTTTTGTGGTACGCGGGCCTCTCACTGTTGTGGCCTCTCCCGTTGCGGAGCACAGGCTCCGGATGTGCAGGCTCAGCGGCCACGGCTCACGGGCCCAGCCGCTCCGCGGCATGTGGGATCCTCCCGGACCGGGGCACGAACCCGTGTCCCTTGCATCGGCAGGCAGACCCTCAACCACTGCGCCACCAGGGAAGCCCACATATCTTCTTCAATGAAGTATCCATTCAAATATTTTGCCCATTTTTAATGTTTGCCTGTCTTATTACTGCATTTTAAAAGTTCTTTGCATGTTACATATGCAAGTCATTTATCAGATACAATTCGCAAATATTTGCTCCCAGGATGTGGTTTGGCTGTCTATTTTTGTCAAGGCATTTTCAAATTTAAAAACTTTAACATCTTTATTGAGGTATAATTAACATACTGCACATATTTAATGTGTGCAATTTGATAAGTTTTGACATATGTGTACAGCCATGAAACCATCACAACAATTAAAATAACAAACATTTGTGTGGTCTTTTAAAATTTGTTTTTGTTTTTGCATTTCGTTAGTGACTATTTTGAGCATTTTTTCATGTGTTTATTTGTGATCTTTATTGTCTGAGTGTTCTTTTCAAATCATTTATTCATTTTAAAATTTGGATTGTTTAATGTTATTTATATATTTTGGATAAAAGCCCTTTATCTTATATGTAATTTGCAAAGATTTTCTCCAGTGTGTAGCTTGTTTTTTCATTCTCTGAGCAGAGTCTAAGAGACAGTTTTAATTTTGATAAACTCTAATATAACAACTTTATCTCTTATGGATTGGACTTTTAGTGTCATATCCAAGAATTTATAAACTTATTTATAAATAAATGGATAAATGTAATAGATAACATGGAAGATATGGATTGAAATTCTTCCTTTTTGACATGAATATCTAATTGTTCCAAAGGTTTTGTTGAAAAAACTGTCCATTATCTGCTGAATTGTTTTTGTACCTGTGTTGAAAATAAGTTGTACATATATATGTGGGGTTATTTTTGGATTCTATACTTTGCCATTGGTCTATTTGTCGGTCATTACACTAACACTACACTTTCTTAATTACTTTATCATAAATGTTGAAACCAGGTAGTTTTAATCATTCCGTTTTTTTTTCCCCCCATTGGCTATACCAGGTCATTTGTATTTCTGTATGACTTTTAGATCATGTTTAATGTAATTATCAATAATTACATCCTTCTACCTTATAGATGTATTTTATGTTTCATATAACATAACCTTGAACAGCACAGGTTTGAACTGCCTGGGTCCACTTATACGCAAAGTTTTTTCAATTGTAAATATGTACAATACTACAAAATCTGTGGTTGGTTGAATCTGTGACTGAGGAACTGCAGCTACAGAAGGCTGACTATAAATTTATACCAGAATTTTCGACTGCACAGAGAGTCGGCACCCTTAACCCCTAGAGTTGTTCAAGGGTCAACTCTGTGTGTGTGTGCGTCAGTGTAAACCTTTAACAAAATAAACTTAATATGGGGACTCTCTGATTTGTGTTATTATCTGGTCTATTGAAATGGAGATAAATCTACTCAATATAGGAGAACAGAAACAATTAAACACACTTCTTTTGTGAATTGTTAAGGGTCAAAGGTTTCAAATAAATTTTCAATATAATTAATTTTTCAGTTATTTAAACCGTTAAAATATCTTGTTTTCCATTCACTATTAAGAATCAGTAAGTTAAGAAATATCATTTTAAGCAAAACCCCTTTGCCTAAATGTTGTAAATTTGAAAATTAAAAGAATACACCTGCAACATTCACTTGACTCTTGAACAACGAGGGAGTTAGAGGCACCGATCCTCTGAACAGTGGGAAATCCACAGATAACTTCGAGTTGGCTCCCCATATCTGCTGTTCCTCCATATCTGAGTTTCCGCCTCCGTGGATTCAACCCACCACAGATGGCATAGTACCATAGCATTTACTGTTGAAAAACTCCGCAAGTAAGTGGACCCACACAGTTCAAGGGTCAACTGCACTACTAACTCACATATATATAGATTAGTTAATGAAAGGCAGTTACAAAAAAGAACTTTTCTTTTCCAAATAAGACATTCTTTTCTAACTTAAAGATATCTGTGACTTATCATCTTAATATAGCTTACAATCAGTACTAATTTAGTGGTTTGTTATTAGGGATAATGAGGATGATAAAGATGTGACTGATTATGTCTCTAGCAGCTAAATATATACTGAGAAACATGATAGATTCTCAGAAACTGCCAAGCCAGAGCTTAATGTTCCAATTGTGATCTAGTGAAGTGAGTCTGGTGCTAGGAAACAGGAGGCCTGAGTCTAATTACACGTGTCTCTACAGCTGTGTAAAGTCTTTACCATTATCGGCTTTTGGATTTTTAACTAAGAAAAGCAAATAACTTCTAAACCTACCTGAATACTACTGTTGCAATGCTGAGATGGAAGAATGTATATGTAAAGTGTTACATTATGAATTACATTCCCAAGATTCTTTTAAAATAATGACTTCCTGAGGCTCTAAGAATGAATAGAGATAAAGGCTGAGACAACTTCTCATTCAGAGACAAGTGGCCCTGCTTTTCAAAGTCTCAGAAAGAGTCTGTCTTGGTAAACTTATTTGTTATGTCACAGATTGTTCAAAATTCTTTTATCTAAATGGATAGGAGCCAAGATTACTCACCTAAGTGCATTTGTCACATAAACCTAATTATGTTATCTCTCCAAGGAGGAGAAAGAACTCAATCTAACAAAATAACTTTTATAAAATCAGCTTATATCAATTTCCTTTAATAACTAAAAATGCAGATCTATTGATAATTATATTGTAAATTTAATTTGGCTCATATGTCATATAAGAAGAGCAAATCCTCGTTCAAGAAACACTCTCACTGATGTATCACAAACCATTTCCAAGGTCTAGTTGACAGTCCACTATTTCAAATAATTTTAGACACAAAATGTTAATATAATTAAAGAATCTAGATGGTCCTTGGAGTTCAAAATAGCAAGAAGTGGCCTATGCTTTGATTTACTAACAAAACAATGGCATAATTCTGGTTAAACAAACATGGTTTTACATGAGCTTAAGTCATCCATTATTAAGTTGCCTTAGCCGTGGCTGCCCAGTTAACTGGCTAATTGCTATGGTAGGAAAGCCACCCAACTGACATTTGTATGAGGTCTAAATTCAAGACTCTCTTCTTGAAAGCTAAATCTTTGGAAAATCCACTACTAGGCAGTGGTGTTTATGTTTGCTAATGTAGCCTCTGAATTTCCAAGTTTCTTAGAAACTGATTCTGTGGTACAGGGACCAAGGAAACATTCAAAGAACTGTTGTCATGACTTCTACAGATACTAACATATGACAGTAAACTAAAGCATCTGTAGAAATGGTCCCAGTGTACCATGATGACAAGATGGTATGCCACAGCCCACCCTTCCCACTGTGCCTAAAATTGTGGTGACTACGTTAGGAATGACCATTAAGAAGACACAAGTTATTCTCATATTGACTGATGGGGGTTGAGGGGGAGGGGGAGGGGGGAATATGAATGAATTTGATTATAAAGAGGAGGGAGGCACCACAGCAGAAATAATCCTGGGTGATGTGACATACCAAGAGATGCATCTTTGGGGAAGCCAGGCATGAGGTGATGTGTGAGCAGGTGGACAGAGCATAGGCAAGAACATGAGGCTGGGTGGGATGGGAGATGGGCCCAAACTGAACGGCCTCGTCTCAGATGCCCATGGGCAGAGGCACACAGTGGGTTTCCCACAGATGTCTCCCAAATGAAGTATCATCAGGAAGAATTCTGAGTAAAATAATGGCATTTTAAATGACAGTCTCTAAAACTGATTTGGAATTCAAGTACAATGAATTCTCAAAACTGCCACATCATCTGTGTGTTAGCATGAAAATTTCCAAATTGCAGCAATATCTGCAATAGTATTACAGGCCTTTTCAAAATTCTACATTTCATTTCATTTTGCTGATGAGGAAAAGAGCTGAAACTTTACACTCATCTGGGAGAGACAGCTCAGTCCATTGCAGCTGCTTCCTGGGAATCCAGTGAGAATGACAGATCTACAAGGAAACCCTCTACAGTCATCACAGGCAAATCTCAACCAGACCAATGAATCACTGCTTCCACGGCTGTCTCTACCCTGCTCTTGGTCTGACTAGGATGCAACCCTTCTTTGCTTGTTTTGGAAGTAGATCTTCTATAAACTTTTCTAGGAAGTCTCACTTAACTGGAGTTAGCAAGACATAAAGAGCAAAGAACTAAACAGTAGCAAAATTATAACCTTTCTGAGCTTGTTTCTTTATCAACAAACAGCCTAATGGTATCTTCTATCTCTTGGCATGATGTCGACCTGCTGCCTGCAAAAGGTGCTTACAAACTGCCAGTAAATGTTACTTAGTTTTCTTAAAATCTAAACATGTAATAAATTAATGTAAACATATGAAACTGTTACTTGTACTGTGGTTATATAAGAGAATATCCCTATTCTTAGAAACTACACAATCAAATATTTAGAGTTAAGAGGCCATGATTTAAGTAACTTATTCTCAAATCATATGAAAAAAGTTATATGTAAATATTATTATATAAATATGTATAATATACAAATATGTATGTTATGTATAAATATATAATATAAAACATAATCTATTACCTATATATTATATGTAATGTATTATGTATATTATTATGTAATATATGATATTAAATATGATGTTATATATATTTTATAGAGATATATATTATATGTATACTTTATAGATAGGTAGGTAGGTAGATAGATATGAAGAGAGAAAGAGAGAGAGAGGAAGAGAACACAAATGACCTAACATATGAGGTGAAAGATATATGGGTGTTTTCTGTACTATTTTTTTTTATAATTTTCCTGATATTTTATAAAGTTTGTGGTTTAATGTTACTCATTGAATCTTGACTGAAGAAAGCACGTCCAATAATACACACAAGATCAGAAAACTACTTGATTCTCAAATCCCACAATACGCAAGATTATTCCCATTAAATTCTTGAAGGGTTACATAACTTTAAGTCTACTTAACAAAAGCAACATTAAGTAATCAAATCGATTTCATCAGGACCTACGTGAGGCCTTCTTCCAAGCACTGGGGATGTGAAGACTGAACGTTGCCGTCTGGGGAAACCAGCCTCTGATGACTGGCAAAGACCCTACAACTTTGAGGCTGCAGGGCTTCAGTGGTGAGGTGAGTACTATAAGCAGATGTGGGCAGGAAGCCTTCAGGTTGGAGGTAAAAACTAAGGCCCTGCAGCATGGTTAGGCCTTAAATCACACGCAGGAGCATGGAACATGTTATCCATGGAAGCTGTCCAAGATGCCTGCTTCACATCAGAGGGATTAGCAGGCTCACTGGAGAGGTTCCTACTGACCACGAAGAGGACAATTTGAGAATCAATAAGGGTAACTACAATGGAAGAAAAGCAGTTCACAAAACTGAAAAAAACAAACAAAATAAAACATAAGTGGTAACCACTGTAAGATACTAGAGAATTAACTCATTATTTTGGAAAATGGTATATAAATGGAAAGAATCAAGCATTTAGCAGGACTTTCCTATGTGAACCATACCACTGAGTAATCAGAGAGCAGATGAGGGGAGGTTCTTCCCTATAGAAATATTCCAGCCAATAAATGTAGAGGAGATGAGGAAATTAAAATAGTACCATTTTGAAACCCTAAATGAATTAATGGATGTAGGTATTGATGATCAATGGCTGCTATCATCACAAAAAGAGAGATTTCTGGACATTAGGTCCCTTCTGATAGAAGAATACCACACCACTTATGAAGTGATCGTGCCCAGAACAGCATACCTAAGGCTTATCTAACTCCCCATTTAAAGGGAACACAGAGGAGACAGGAACATATTAAATTACACCACGGAGATGTAATCAAATCCACACTGGCAAACCCTTCGGTACAAACAGCCCTGCTTCCTTAACAAATAATATAATGAAAACAAGCAAAATAACAGAGAGATAGAAGGGAAATTACAGATTAACACACCTAAAAGCACAGCAACCAACTGGAATGTGTGAGCCTTTATTTGGATCCTGACTAAAGCAAAATGTTAAAAAAAAAAAAGTTACGGTTTTTATACCATTCTTGAAATCTGAACACCATGTGATTACCTAATGACGTTAAGAAGTTATTGTTTAAAATTTTAAGTGTGAAATTGGTATAGTGGTTATGTTTTTAAAAAGTTCTTCTTATTTGGAGACACGTACTGAACTGTTCATAGATGAAGAATAGGGGTCACTCCCACAGGAACACGGATGGGGTCGAGTGGAGACAAGATCGGCCGGGAGTCGAAGCCAGCTATGCACATGTAGGTATTCACAAGCCTCCTTTATTGACTTTTATGTTTGTTTGAAATTGTCCTTAATAATTTCTTTAATATGCCTGAGCACTAGTTCTTTATTTTACCTGAAGGTAAGCGAAGTGTATTTTTCATGCCCACAATTATAGAGATAAGTTATATACACATACTCATTATTAAACTTCCTGATACCTATATAAGAATCTGCTTAAAGGGTAAAGCCCTAGAAATGAAGAAAACAGTTACTCATTCACAATTGGTGTCTAGCATTTATATAAGATCTTACATGCATGAGACTATTCTCAGAGCCTTAACTTCAAGTAAATAAACTTCGCCACAGCACCATGCATTAGATGCTACAGTTTTCCCCATTTTCTAGATGAGGAAACTGAGGTAGAGAAAGAGTATCTTGACACACCAATAAGTGGGAGAGCCAGGGTTTGAACCCCGGCGGTTTCATTCTAGGGCTCAGGCTCTTCAACTTTAGTCTGTATTTAATTCTGTCCCTAATTCCCGGGCAGGTTCTCATGTTCTAGGCACAGTCTAGATCAAAAGAAATGAGGGGAGGCTATTCCAGAACAAGGAAAAGGTAGAAGTAAAGGCACAAATCTGAAGGGCCAGCAAGTTACTTGGTTTCAGTGAAGCACAGGATTCTGCACAAGAGCAATGCTATGAAAAGAAGCCGGCCGACAGGGAGGATTAAGTGTGAAGGACCGTGATGGGTAAGTTAGGGAGCGAGGACGTCCTCGTGTACCCATGGCGGAGGCACTGTACTTCTTGGAGATGAGCGGAGCGAGGCCTGTAGGACACACTTTGGGGAGGGGAGAGGTTAGAGGTAGGATTCAGTTAGGAGGCTATGCCAGCGGTCTAGCAAGAGCGAGGAGGGCTGGAACTCGGGACGACGGCATGGGAATGAAAACGCAGGGCAGCTACGAGAACTGAGATGCGACCGAATAAAGAGAAATAAGAGTTAACGAAAACTACAGGTTTGGGCCTACGCAAAGCTCGGGAGGATGGCGAGGTCATCACCACAGGCAGAAAAGCGCAAGTGCAGGAAGAGGGGCAGACAGCAGAGGAAAGAGGGAAGGGGATGGGTTTCGTTTGAGACACTGACATCCAGGAGGACGGGTCTCGGGTAGTTTGGAAAGGGAAGCAAACTCCAGGAGAGAACTCAGGTGCAGGACACAGGTTTGGGAATCATCCTTGCGAGGGGTGATGGTTGAACTGACGACAACTTGAGTCTGCCAAGGGGGACAGGAGGTAGGCTTGGTTTGAGTCTCCAGCAGTGTTGTGAGTCTCTTAACACATGGGTCTTTTTCCTTCAGTTGTTTTTATTGAATGAGTCTTTAAATTATATAGTGTTTTACAATTTTCAAAAGTTTCACACACATGATTTCATATAATTCCATAATAATAATTTTTCCTACCCCTATCGTGCCCCTCCGCCTTTCCCTCTCCCCACTGGTAACCACTAGTTTGTCCTCTACATCTGTGAGTCTGCTTCTTTTTTGTTTTCTTCACTAGTTTGTTGTATTTTTTAGATTCCATATAAGTGAAATCATACAGTATTTGTCTTTCTCTGTCTGATAATACCCTCCAAGTCCATCCATGTTGTTGCAAATGGCAAAATTTCATTGTTTTTTATGGCTGAAACCATTCCATTGTGTGTGTGTTTGTGTGTGTGTGTATTAATTACATCTTCTTTATCCATTCATCTATTGATGGACACTGAGATTGTCTCCATAACACATATATTTTAAAAAATTCCTCCAAATCATCTAGCACAAAACTAAGCAAACTCTCTTGTCAGATTCATGAGAAGATATAAGAGGTGCTAGGAGTCTTCTCATAATCAGAGTTCTGATCACCCAAATGATCCCAGTACAGCATTTATTTATTGGTAGTGTGGATGGTGTTTTCCTTACTGTGTCATCTGGGAACAAACTAATAGGGAAAGACCAAATCCCAAAAGCAAACTTGTAGCGGAGGACTAAGAATTCAGACACACAACTCTGCTCTAGACTGAGGATCTAGATCTTCATCTTCCGGCCTTTATTACTCAAAAGCCGTTCATGTCAGGACTCACTATTGAATTGTTAGTCAAGTCCAGCCCGTGGGAAAAGTAGATGAAATGATGTACGTTTTCACCTGTCTCTAATGTAACAAATCACTCACAAATAAGACTGCAGTTAGTTGAGAACGAAACTACAGGAATGAGAGAAAACTGTAAATCATTTCTGCACATTTAAATCATTTTTAATTTAAGTTTAAAAACATTAAAAACTAAAATAAAGTTGTTTCTAACAGCAAGGCCAACAGCATATCACTTCTGAGTGTTTCCTAGAACCTATAAGAGCCAGATAATTTAGTTTAAAGCTCTAAAGATCCAAATAATTATCCTCTTTTTTTTTTCACTTATTCAGTTTATTCTTCCCATGCCAGAACTCGATGTTCATACTTAATCTCAAGCTTTTCACATTTTCCATTTACTGCAACCTTGGGCTAAGCAAGTCCACGACTTCACAAGATTTTATAGGGCACTTTTATGGTATTAATAACTGTATTCCGGTAGGGGTTCTCTACAGGGGAACGAAGAGTATTAGTCAGAGGGCTCCTAAGTAAGCACAGCTGGGAATCCTTCCCCACAATCAAGAACCCCCACCCGCCCCCGCCAAGGCCATTAAGCACAGCTGGGAGGCATTTTGTTCCATCCAAGTCCTGGAAGCCTATGAACTGAAGAGCTTTTGGTGCTTACGACTCTAACTTTTAGAAAACTTCTCAAGCACATGAGCACCTCTAGGTGATTCTATGTGTTACAACCGCTGTGCTGTGAGCGAAACCAGTAGCCAGGCAATCCTTTTAAGGACTTTAAGCCATTAGTGTGAGATTCGCTTCAAATTTATTTCAACTACCAGAGTTGATACTTCTTGGTAGCACATGAAGAATTTTCCTTCAGTGCATCCTTGTAGCTGGGCCACAGATAACTGCAATCTTCACTGGCTCAAGAGGCTACTGTTTGTACCTCTAAAAGAAGAGAAAATAGTGAAAAAATTTAGAGATAGGCTTATTCGTTATTAATATAGTTCTGTTTTTGAGGAAGACAACAATGAGACAATACGACAGAGGGTTTTGTTTCGTTGTGTTTTTGGTGTTGGTGGGTCCAGTGTTGTGCTGTAGGTGAGGGTCAGTTACTATCACTGAGCATCCCTAGGCCTTGAGGGGTTGATGCCTTTAGATTCTGAACAGTCAACATGATACGTATTCCTTGAAGAACGTTTAAGGAGTTATAGCATACACTGCGCAGTTCGAGTGTACACCCAGGCAGCAGGGTTCAGTCTAGATAGGACTCCAGGATTTGATTACGTTATAGGTTTATAGATGAAAATTACTACTGCTCTCAAATTTTTCTTGGTGTGCAAGAATCTGTGAGGGAGCTGATTAAAATGCAAAAACCTAGGGTGGGACTCAGAAGCAGGCATTTTAAGCACCTAGGAGATTCTGATGTAGGTAGTTTGCAGACCACATTCTGAAAAACACTGGATATAATTTACACTCAGCGCTTTTCATTAAATATATCTGTTGATAACTAACAATTAATAACCTCAGCTTAACCAGAAACACATATACCTTCACATTTCTGACACAAAAAGTTTTTTTTTTTTTTCAGTACGCGGGCCTCTCACTGTTGTGGCCTCTCCCGTTGCGGAGCACAAGCTCCGGACGCGCAGGCTCAGCGGCCATGGCTCACTGGCCTAGCCGCTCTGTGGCATGTGGGATCTTCCCAGACCGGGGCACGAACCCGCGTCCCCTGCATCGGCAGGCGGACTCTCAACCACTGCGCCACCTGGGAAGCCCGGAAGATTTTTTTATACACAGTAATTTGTAAGTCATTAAAAACTTCTACTGGCAGCTATTATTCTTAACTGACACTTTTCTCTGTATGTGATTTGAAACTAAAAACAATTCAATTAATTGCAAAATTTGCTTTCATCCTGACTCAGTAGACTGTCTCACTGAAAAAAACTTACTTTTCAATTTTTATTTTTAATTAAGCAAGACAAACACATTCAAGCTCTAGGTTACTAAAGCAAATTCCCTAAGTAGAATATGACACCAAGAGAATATATGTTTTAACAAGACCCTGAACTATGTTTTCCTAAGACCCTAATGGTCCCACTGAAGTTGTTACAATCTATTAAATTCAATTTATGTAAGTGGAAGCTCCTTAAATATGCATTTTACGATAATATGCATTTTAAGATGTCCCCTGATATGTATTATACACACTGCTAGACCATAATGGCTATAAACTCAGTAAAATTAATAATATGCATTTTTAAATAGCCTGAACTTTCAAAGACTCCCAGAAGAGACTTTTTTGAGCAAAGTTTTTGAAATAAGGTAAATTTTTACAATTTTGTGGACAAAGAAACGTTTCAGGAACTTTTGAAGATGTTCCGTGATGGTGAAGGGAACGCAGGCTCCAGGGCCCCTGTCTCCACTCTCCACTGTCTTCACTCACTTAGCAGTGGTCCAGGTTCTTCTGATTAAGCTCTCTCTCCAACCGACCTAACTGCAAAGTCTCTGCAACTCCTCTCGTCCTCCTCTTCTTTTCTAACGGTGCTGAACTCACACAGGACCATGGAACCATGGGTATCTGGAAGGGTGTTTCTACTCAGAGGAAGGAGTAAGGCAGTGATTGTCATGCCTCCATATTTGGCTTTAGTCCTTCCTCACTGATTCACTTGGAGGCTCTTCCACTGAAAGCTAGAACCTGGCTACAAGTGGAATCAGTAAGCTAAAGATTCCAAGACCCTCCCACACAGCAAAACTCAGGTTAAATATATCTTTTAACCTTGTACTATCAAAATTTTAATAGTGAGGAGTTCTTTTTCAAGTATTATAATGCCCAGGGGAAATAATACCTTCCCTAAAAGACATGTCTGAGGTATACTTTATGTTCTGACCCCAACTCCTCAGGTAGGGAGACTTTTTGTACTTAGCTGAATTAAGTCTAAAAAAATCAATTTCCCTCAAATGCTACCAGCTCTTAAATGAAGCCCTTAAATTACACATTTGATTATTGTATTTGCATTAACTCCTTCTTTAAAGTGAAGAAAATTATCAATCTCCTACAAAAGGTTTTAGGCTGGTCACACATAACTCCACGGCAGCATTCAAAATTCAATGTTAGTAGCAATGGCTAAAATGTCCCCCAAGGAAACAAGGAGTGTCCCAAGAACTATAAACCCAACTAAATTGTCATTAAAGTATAAAGTAAAAGAAAATTTGTGGTGATCGCCACATACTCCATATGTTTTTTTTCATAAACTTTTTGAGAAGGAACTACTAGAAGACAGACATCACCCAACCGAAAGAATATAGAAGCTGTAGGTAAAGGACTAACAATGAACACAGATTCCATTTAGGTGCAGGACTGAAATAAAAAAGAAAAATTATGAATTGTGATTAAAGAGCAACATGTAATTATTATAAATACATGTTGAAAAATGTTGAAATTGTACATCTAACAAAAATTAGAAGAAGAGAGATAGAAAGAGAATGGTAACGTGGGTGTAATAATTCCTTTACCTTTTGTGATGAGGTATTAAAAATTGTCTTTAAAGCTAAAAAATTAACAGAGATAAGCAAATCAATAATACCAATGTAAAAACTAAGAAAAATAATAATTCATTGAAGTCAGACAGTGGCAGGGATGGAAGTGGAAATACATTAATTCTGCCATTCCAGAGAAGGAAATCAATAGATACTGAGTGGAAAAATAGATATCATAGTTTATGAATATAACCACTGGAACAAAAGTTTTCCAAATTTTGAGGAGACACGCAAAACAAAGCAATTAAGTAATACAAAATAACTAAACCCATAAATTAAAATATTTCACAAAGAAACCTCCAGATCCTGCTGGCTTTTCTGGTGAATTCTTAGAAACATTTAGGAAGAATTAACACAAATAGTATACATACTCCTTCAGAGAACAGAAATAAAGGTCACAGTTTTCATCTCATTTTATGAACCCAGCATAAATCTAATACCAAAATCTGACAGGGAAATTACAAGGAAAAACCTCTCAAGTTTTCATAAGCACTGCTTCGAAAATCCTAAAAAAGATATTAGTTAATTGAATCCAGTGATATACAAAAAGGGATAACATATCATGAACAAATAAGTTTTATTCTAGTAATCCAAGTCTGGCTTAACATTTAAAAATCAATCAGTGTAGAAAAGAAGGAAAATCACAGTATCATCTCACCAGCTGCTGAAAAAACATTCTAAAAATTAACTATCTGAATGGGTATTCAGGAATAAGCTCAGAAAACTATATTCTTGATATCCTTATTATGATAAAGGGTCTCTACAAAAACCTAAAGCATACTTAATGATAAAATATTGAATTCTTTCCCCATGCATTCAGAAAAAAAGACAAGGATGTCCACTATAACCACTTCTATTCAATAGTGTACTAAAAGTCCTAGGCACTACAATATGATAAGAAAAAGAAATCCAAGCGATAAGAACTGGAATGGAAGAAATAGAACTATTTATTCACATACAATGTAATAATCTACAAACTAATAGAATTTAAATTAGTTAATTAAGCAAGGTTGCTGGATACAAGGTCAATAAACAAAGCTCAGTGTATTTCAATATTCTAGCAAATATCAATTGGAAATTAAATATCTAAAATTATCAAAAATAGTATTAAAAACATCAAATATCTAGTGATAACAAAAATTATGTAAGAAGCCTACAGTGAGAATTAATTACTAAGAGATTATTTGAAAAACCTAAATAAACAGATATACTATAGATTTGATGACTCTATTATTAAAAGGTAAACTCCTCCCAAACATTCTATAGATTGAAAGAAAACTAAGTCAAAACCTCAGCAGGTTGTATGTATGTGAGTGTGGAAATTGACATGTTGATTTAAAAATTAATATGAAGATGCCAAGGTCCTAGGTTACACAAGACAATCTTTTTATTTTTAACGTCTTTATTGGAGTATAACTGCTTTACAATGTTGTGTTAGTTTCTGCTGTATAACAAAGTGAATCAGTTATACATATACATATGTCCCCATATCTCCTCCCTCTTGAGTCTCCCTCCCTCTCACCCTCTCTATCCCACCCCTCTAGGTGGACACAAAGCACTGAGCTGATCTCCCTGTGCTATGTGGCTGCTTCCCACTAGCTATCTATTTTACATTTGGTAGTGTACATATGTCCATGCCACTCTCTCACTTAGATCCCAGCTTACCCTTCCCCCTCCCTGTGGCCTCAAGTCCATTCTCTATGTCGGCACCCAAGACCATCTTAATAAGCAAGTTGAAGGACTCACACTACTGGTGCTTTCAGTGCAATACTTACTATAAAATGTCAGTAACTTAGGCAGTGTTGTACTTCTACAGGGGTAGACAAACAGACCAACGGATTAGAAGAGAATCCCTCCTCCCTTCCCTCACTCTTCTTTCTTTGTGTATTTTTGTTTATATTCTAGTTAAATTGCCCCTGTTCTGACTGATCCTGCCATTATCATTATCATAATCCTAGTTCAATCTCATTTATGTATTATCGTAGCAGTTAGCTAGATGTTTTTCATTCTTCGATCTATCTCTCTTGTATTTGTTTTTTAAAATTAAAAAGTCACCTAAAACTTACAGAAATTTTACATAAATTCCTAAACATGATCACATAAAATATATATTTTAGTAGATTTTTAAATGTTGTCTTATAAAATATTTGATACATTCTCAAGAAAATATGTATCTGTGGATGTATATCGTATATGAATATATTTATACATATATCTTATGAATGTAAAATTTATGAATATGATATATTAAATTCATAAATACAAACTATTGCATAGATAGAAAATTTTTTAATATAAATATATATAATGTAAGTAATGAAGCATAAAAATAAATCATACTCTTCTTCCCATGCTTTTTTATTTGTTTTTACCCCTTCTTTGAATGCCAGACCTTCGTTATCAACTTTGTAGGTATCCTTCCAATTTTTTTCTCCAAATTCATATAATCATTGCTGGATAAACACACACACACACACACACACACACACACACACTATGGATTTAAATTTTTTTTTTTTGGTTTGCTTTAAAAATTGGTTATATCGTAGTCTGAAGTCAGGGAGCCTGATTCCTCCAGCTCCGTTTTTCTTTCTCAAGATTGATTTGGCAAAACGTCTATTTCACCAAAGCAATCTTGAGAAAGAAAAATGGAGCTGGAGGATTCAGGCTATTTGGGGTCTTTTGTATTTCCATACAAATTGTGAATTTTTTTGTTCTAGTTCTGTGAAAAATGCCAGTGGTAGTTTGACAGGGACTGCACTGAATCTGTAGATTGCTTTCGGTAGTACAGTCATTTTCACAATATTGATTCTTCCAATCCAAGAACATGGTATATCGCTCCTTCTATTTGTATCATCTTTAATTTCTTTCATCAGTGTCTTATAATTTTCTACATACAGGTATTTTGTCTCCTTACGTAGGTTTATTCCTAGATATTTTATTCTTTTTGTTGCATTGGTAAATAGGAGTGTTTTCTTGATTTCACTTTCAGATATTTCATCATTAGTGTATAGGAATGCCAGAGATTTCTGTGCATTAATTTTGTATCCTGCTACTTTACCCAATTCATTGATGAGCTCTAGTAGTTTTCTGGTAGCATCTTTAGGATTCTCTATGTATAGTATCATGTCATCTGCAAACAGTGACAGCTTTACTTCTTCTTTTCTGATTTGGATTCCTTTTATTTCTTTTTCTTCTCTGATTTCTATGGCTAAAGCTTCCAAAACTACATTGAATAATAGTGGTGAGAGTGGGCAACTTTGTCTTGTTCCTGGTCTTAGTGGAAATGGTTTCAGTTTTTCACCATTGAGGATGATGTTGGCTGCTACAAGACCCATATATATGCTGTATACAAGAGACCCACTTAAGACCTACTGACACATACAGACTGAAAGTAAGGGGATGGAAAAAGATATTCCATGCAAATGGAAACCAAAAGAAAGCTGGAGTAGTAATTCTCATATCAGACCAAAATAGACTTTAAAATAAAGACTATTAGAAGAGACAAAGAAGGACACTACATAATGATCAAGGGATTGAACCAAGAAGATATAACAATTGTAAATATTTATGCACCCAACATAGGAACACCTCAATACATAAGGCAAATACTAACAGCCATAAAAGAGGAAATCGACAGTAACACATTCATAGTAGGGGACTTTAACACCCCACTTCCACCAATGGACAGATCATCCAAAATGAAAAAAAATAAACAAAAGCTTTAAATGATATATTAAACAAGATGGAATTAATTGATATTTATAGGACATTCCACCCAAAAACAAGAGAATACACATTTTTCTCAAGTGCTCATGGAACATTCTCCAGGATAGATCATATCTTGGGTCACAAATCAAGCCTTGGTAAACTTAAGAATATTTAAATTGTATCAAGTATCTTTTCCGATCAAAACGCTATGAGACTAGATATCAATTACAGGAAAAGATCTGTAAAAAATACAAACACATGGAGGCTAAACAATACACTATTTAATGAAGTGATCACTGAAGAAATCAAAGAGGAAATCAAAAAATACCTAGAAACAAATGACAATGGAGACATAATGACCCAAAACCTATGAGATGCAGCAAAAGCAGTTGTAAGAGGGAAGTTTATAGCAATACAGTCCTACCTTAAGAAACAGGAAACATCTCGAATAAACAACCTAACGTTGCACCTAAAGCAATAGAGAAAGAAGAACAAAAAACCCAAAGGTAGCAGAAGGAAAGAAATCACAAAAATCAGATCAGAAGTAAATGAAAACGAAATGAAGGAAACTATAGCAAAGATCAATAAAACTAAAAGCTGGTTATTTGAGAAGATAAACAAAATTGATAAACCATTAGCCACACTCATCAAGAAAAAAGGGAGAAGATTCAAATCAACAGAATTAGAAATGAAAAAGGAGAAGTAACAACTGACATTGCAGAAATACAAAAGATCATGAGAGATTACTACAAGCAACTCGATGCCAATAAAATGGACAATCTGGAAGAAATGGACAAATGCTTAGAAATGCACAACCTGCCAAGACGGAATCAGGAAGAAATAGAAAATATGAACAGACAAATCACAAGCACTGAAATTGAAACTGTGATTAAAAATCTTCCGACAAACAAAAGCCCAGGACCAGAAGGCTTCACAGGCGAATTCTATCAAACATTTAGAGAAGAGCTAACACCTATCCTTCTCAAACTCTTCCAAATTATAGCAGAGGGAGGAACACTCCCAAACTCATTCTACGAGAACACCACCACCCTGATACCAAAACCAGACAAAGATGTCACAAAGAAAGAAAACTACAGGCCAATATCACTGATGAACATAGATTCAAAAATCCTCAGCAAAATACTAGCAAACAGAATCCAACAGCACATTAAAAGGATCATACACCATGATCAAGTGGGGTTTATTCCAGGAATGCAAGGATTCATCAACATACACAAATCAATCAACGTGATACACCATATTAACAAATTGAAGGAGAAAAACTGTATGATCATCTCAATAGATGCAGAGAAAGCTTTCGGCAAAATTCAACACCCATTTATGATAAAAAACCTGCAGAAAGTAGGCACAGAGGGAACTTTGCTCAACATAATAAAGGCCATATATGACAAACTCACAGCAAACATCATCCTCAATGGTGAAAAACTGAAACCATTTCCACTAAGATCAGGAACAAGACAAGGTTGCCCACTCTCACCACTATTATTCAATATAGTTTTGGAAGTTTAGCCACAGCAATCAGAGAAGAAGAGGAAATAAAAGGAATCCAAATCAGAAAAGAAGAAGTAAAGCTGTCACTGTTTGCAGATGACATGATACTATACATAGAGAATCCTAAAGATGCTACCAGAAAACTACTAGAGCTCATCAATGAATTGGGTAAAGTAGCAGGATACAAAATTAATGCACAGAAATCTCTATCATTCCTATACACTAATGATGAAAAATCTGAAAGTGAAATCAAGAAAACACTCCCATTTACCACTGCAACATAAAGAATAAAATATCTAGGAATAAACCTACGTAAGGAGACAAAATACCTGTATGGAGAAAATTATAAGACACTGATGAAAGAAATTAAAGATGATACAAACAGATGGAGCGATATACCAGGCTCCTGGATTGGAAGAATCAATATTGTGAAAATGACTGTACTACCCAAAGCAATCTACAGATTCAGTGCAATCCCTATCAAACTACTACTGGCATTTTTCACAGAACTAGAACGAAAAATTTCACAATTTGTATGGAAACACAAAAGACCCCGAATTGACAAAGCAATCTTGAGGATGAAAAATGGAGCTAGAGGAACAAGGCTCCCTGAATCCAGACTATACCACAAAGCTACAGTAATCAAAACAGTATGGTACTGGCACGAAAACAGAAATATAGATCAGTGGAACAGGATAGAAAGCCCAGAGATAAACCCACGCACATATGGTCACCTTATTTTTGATAAAGGAGGCAGGCATGTACAGTGGAGAAAGGAGAGCCTCTTCAGTAAGTGGTGCTGGGAAAACTGGACAGGAACATGTAAAAGTATGAGATTAGATCACTCCCTAACATACACAAAAATAAGCTCAAAATGGATTGAAGACCTAAATGTAAGACCAGAAACTATCAAACTCTTAGAGGAAAACATAGGCAGAATACTCTATGACATAAATCACAGCAAGATCCTTTTTGACCCACCTCCTAGAGAAATGCAAATAAAAACAAAAATAAATAAATGGGACCTAATGAAACTTCAAAGCTTTTACACAGCAAAGGAAACCATAAACAAGACCAAAAGACAACCTTCAGAATGGGAGAAAATATTTGCAAATGAAGCAACTGACAAAGTATTAATCTCCAAAATATACAAGCAGCTCATGCAGCTCAAAAAACATACAAACAAACACCCCAATCCAAAAATGGGCAGAAGACCTAAGTAGACATTTCTCCAAAGAAGATATACAGACTGCCAACAAACACATGAAAGAATGCTCAACATCATTAATCATTAGAGAAATGCAAATCAAAACTACAATGCAATATCATCTCACACCAGTCAGAACAGCCATCATCAAATAATCTACAAACAATAAATGCTGGAGAGGGTGTGGAGAAAAGGGAAGCCTCTTGCACTGTCGGTGGGAATGTAAATTGATACAGCCACTATGGATAACAGTACGGAGGTTCCTTAAAAAACTAAAAATAGAGTTACCATATGATCCAGCAATCCCACTAGTGGGCATATAACCTGAGAAAACCATAATTCAGAAAGAGTCATGTACCACAATGTTCATTGCAGCTCTATTGACAATAGCCAGGACATAGAAGCAACCTAAGTGTCTATCAACAGATGAATGGATAAAGAAGATGTGGCACATATATACAATGGAATATTACTCAGCCATAAAAAGAAACGATATTGAGCTATTTGTAATGAGGTGGATGGACCTAGAGTCTGTCATACAGAGTGAAGTAAGTCAGAAAGAGAAAGACAAATACCATATGCTAACACATATATATGGAATTTAAGGGAAAAAATGTCATGAAGAACCTAGGGGTAAGACAGGAATAAAGACACAGACCTACTAGAGAATGGACTTGAGGATATGGGGAGGGGGAAGGGTAAGCTGTGACAAAGCGAGAGAGTGGCATGGAAATATATACACTACCAAACGTAAAATAGATAGCTAGTGGGAAGCAGCCGCATAGCACAGGTAGATCAGCTCGGTGCTTTGGGACCACCTAGAGGGGTGAGATAGGGAGGGTGGGAGGGAGGGAGATGCAAGAGGGAAGAGATATGGGAACATGTATATGAATAACTGATTCACTTTGTTATAAAGCAAAAACTAACACACCATTGTAAAGCAATTATACTCCAATAAGTATGTAAAAAAATAAAATAAAAGCTAAGTTGTTTCTAAAAAAAAAAAAAAGACAGTATGGTAGTGGCAGAAAAACAGAAATATAGATCAGTGGAACAGGATAGGAAGCTCAGAGATAAACCCACACACATATGGTCACCTTATCTTTGATAAAGGAGGCAAGAATATACAGTGGAGAAAAGACAGCCTCTTCAGTAAGTGGTGCTGGGAAAACTGGACAGCTACATGTAAAAGAATGAAATTAGAACACTCCCTAACACCATACACAAAAATAAACACAAAATGGATTAAAGACCTAAATGTAAGGCCAGACACCATCAAACTCTTAGAGGAAAACATAGGCAGAACACTCTATGACATAAATCACAGCAAGTTCCTTTTTGACCCACCTTCTAGAGAAAAGGAAATAAAAACAAAAATAAACAAATGGGACCTAATGAAACTTCAAAGCTTTTGCACAGCAAAGGAAATCATAAACAAGATGAAAAGGCAACCCTCAGAATGGGAGAAAATATTTGCAAATGAAGCGACTGACAAAGGATTAATCTCCAAAACATACAAGCAACTCATGCAGCTCAATATCAAAAAAACAAACAACCCAATCCAAAAATGGGCAGAAGACCTAAGTAGACATTTCTCCAAAGAAGATATACAGACTGCCAACAAACACATGAAAGAATGCTCAACATCATTAATCATTAGAGAAATGCAAATCAAACCTACAATGAGATATCATCTCACACCGGTCAGAATGGCCATCATCAAAAAATGTACAAACAATAAATGCTGGAGAGGGTGTGGAGAAAAGGGAAGCCTCTTGCACTGTCGGTGGTAATGTAAATTGATACAGCCAATATGGAGAACAGTATGGAGGTTCCTTAAAAAGCTAAAAATAGGACTACCATACCACCCAGCAATCCCACTAGTGGGCATGTACCCTGAGAAAACCATAATTCAAAAAGAGTCATGTACCAAAATGTTCATTGCAGCTCTATTGACAATAGCCAGGACATGGAAGCAACCTAAGTGTCCATCGACAGATGAATGGATAAAGAAGATGTGGCACATACATACAATGGAATGTTACTCAGCCATAGAAAGAAACGAAACTGATTTATCTGTAGTGAGGTGGATGGACCTAGAGACTGTCATACAGAGTGAAGTAAGTCAGAAAGAGAAACACAAATACCATATGCTAACACATACATATGGAATCTAAAAAAAAAGAAAAAAGAAAAGAAAAATGGTCAGAAGAACCTAGGGGCAAGACGGGAATAAAGACACAGGCCTACTAGAGAATGGACTTGAGGATATGGGGAGGGGGAAGGGTAAGCTGGGACAATGTGAGAGAGTGGCATGGAAATATATACACTACCAAACGTAAAATAGATAGCTAGTAGGTAGCAGCCACATAGCACAGGGAGATCAGCTCGGTGCTTTGTGACCACCTAGAGGGGTGGGATAGGGAGGGTGGGAGGGAGGGAGATGCAAAAGTGAAGAGATATGGGAACATACGTATATGTATAACTGATTCTCTTTGTTATAAAGCAGAAACTAACACACCATTGTAAAGCAATTATACTCCAATAAAGTTTTTAAAAAATAAAATAAAAGGATGTTACAAAGGAAAAAAAATTGGTTATATTATATACATTTTTCTGCTTTTTTATTTTCTCCCCCAACGTTACTTTCCATAAACCAATTTAGATTACCCAGTATAGTCGTAATTTATTCTCTTCAATAGTTCCATAATATTCTATAGCATAGATGTACCATAATTTGTTCAAGTGTTTTTCTGTTAATGACTATTCTGTTTCCACTTTTCTACAAATTATGCTGCAATAAACATCATGCATGCAATCTACTTTACATAGATCAGAGTCTCAAGATTATGCATTAAAATTTTCTTTTCAATAGATGTTGCCAACTTGCTTTCCACAAGAGTCTGTAGCTCTAAACATCCCACCAGCAATGTATGGGAATGCTTTGTCCTTGAATCACATAGAGCAACAAGTGTCAGGCTGATGGTGTAAAGTCATAATTCCTAATTGCTTTAAATTACATATCACTGTCTACTGGTGAATCTGAGCCTTTTATATGTTTGTTAGTTTTTTGAGTTTTCTCTTTACTAAACAACCTGTTCATACACTTTGTTCACTTTTAAAAATTAAACTGTTCATCCTTTCTTGTCCATTTTTAAAAACTCTCTGAAAAGTACAAATGTTAACTGGCTGCCTGTTAATTACATTATAATATTACCAGAACCATCATTTTCTAATTGATTTTGACTATAGTCCTTCACCATTGAAATGTTTAATCTTTATGTCTAATATATTTGCCTTTTACTTTATAGTTTTTGGGTTTAAAATCTTGGTTAGATATACCCTTGTCCCTAGCTTGTACAAATACAAAATATATATTGTTTTGTTTGGATTTTTACATAAATCCTTTGTCCATCTGGGATTTATTTTTGTATAGGGTATAGGGTATTTTTCATATGTATAGAGTCAGTGGTACCAGAACATCTATGGAATAATCCATCCATTTCCACTGAATTGAAATACAATATTTATTAAATTCTCATAAATTCAGGGGTCAATTTCTAGATTCTCAGTTTTGTTCTACCTATCTTTATACTACATGGCATAACATTTATATTATTATGGTTACTTTAGAGAATGGTATAATGTCTGGCAAAGCAAGTCAACCCTTACTATTGTTCTTAAAACATTTTTGACTCTTTTCAGGTATTTATTTGGCCCTATAAATTTTAAGCAATCTTATCCAACTCCAAAACAAATTTTAAAACAGCTCAGCATTTTTATTTGTATTGCATTAAATTTACATATTGATTTTGAATGACTGAACTTTTAATATTGAAGCTTTTAAGGAAATGGTTTGTATATTCATTTAGATCTTCTTCATATGCTTTGATTTTCTTTGTATACACCATATTCCTTTCTTATTCAAAATTTCCCGAATTCTTATTGCTTTATAACTTACATTCAATATTAATAGAATATTTCCTATTTACCTTTCTAGACGTTTATGGCTAAGATAAAGAAAATCTATTGTTCAATACATCTCTGATATCTAACCCAATTCCTCAAATCTCTTAGAAATTGAAAATTTTTTCCTAGCAAAGTCGCTTAGGCTTTCTACATATGCAATCCAATAAAAAGGTATAGGTTTACCTCTTTTTCCAATTCATACAAGTTATTTAATTTTCTTATGATGAAGTGGTGATGGCAATTTTACCTCAAGTCTTAATTTTGCTTATTTAACAATTTCTAGCATAGTTTTGCCTTTTTTAAGAATATCTGTGGTAGGATTTTAGTAAAAATATTCCATCAATTCCTGTTTTCCTTGGAGATTTGATTATGAATGATCATTGCATTATCGTGTATTATCAAAAGCTTCTGCATCTATCTATATGATCACAAAAATTTTACACTTCACATGGTTGATGTCATGTAGTATGCTGATAAAATCCCTTAACTTGAATCATCCTTGACTTCCTAGTATTGAACTTCCTTTTGCTGAACTGTTGAATTCTATTTGCTAATATTTTTTTTTAAAATATATTCATAAACAAAATTCGGTTACAGTTTTCTTTTTTATTAGACTTGGCATTAAAGTTGTGCTGACATCTTAGAAGCTGTCCATCTTTTTTTTTTTTTTTTTTGCAGTACGCAGGCCTCTCACTGCTGTGACCTCTCCCGTTGTGGAGCACAGGCTCCAGATGCGCAGGCTCAGTGGCCATGGCTCACGGGCCTAGCCGTTCTGTGGCATGTGAGATCTTCCCGGACCGGGGCACAAACCCGTGTCCCCTGCATCGGCAGGCGGACTCTCAACCACTGCGCCACCAGGGAAGCCCCCTGTCCATCTTTTCTTTGGTCTAAAATACTTTAAACAACATGAGCTAGGTAAACCCTGCTGAGAAACCACTTAGTCCTTGTCCTTTATTCGGTGGTAGACCTTGAATCATCTCTTCAATTTCTTCCACATAATTAGTGAAGTCATATTTTCCAACGATTCTTTGTCTATTTTTTACATTTTGGGAGGAAATCATCCATCTTTCTAGGTCATCAAAATCCTTTCTTTAGAATCACACATAGTAGTCTCTCGGAATCTTTTAGCCCACACACTATCTGTGGTCAAATTTATGTTTATAAATTTCTTTCTTCTTTCCAATTTGTCTCATTTCTAATTTTTATTTTCTGTTTCCTTAACTGAATTTTATTTATTTTATTGGCCATTTTATTAAACCAGATTTTGGATTTGTTTATACTTTTAACAATTTTTTAAAAAAATTCTGTTGGAATGAAATTCTGCCATTTGCAGCAGTGGGGACGGTCCTAGAGGATATTATACTTAGTGAAATAAGTCAGAGAAAGACAAATACTTTATGGTATCACTTATATGTGGAATCTAAAATATAATGTAAATGAATGTATACAGCAAAACAGAAGACTAACAGACATAGAGAGCAAACTAGTGGTTACCAGTGGGGAGAGGGCAGGGGGGAGGTGCCAGTTAGGGATATGGGACTAAGGGATAAAAATTACTATGTATAAATTAGATAAGCAACAATGATATATAGCACAGGGAATTATAGCCATTGTCCTGTAATAACTTTTAATGGCATATAACCTGTAAAAATACTGAACCAATAGGCTGTACACCTAAAACTAATGTGATATTGTAAGTCAACTATACATCAATAAAAAAATTCTGTTTAGGGCTTCCCTGGTGGCGCAGTGATTGGGAGTCCGCCTGCTGATGCAGGGGACACGGGTTTGTGCCCCGGTCTGGGAAGATCCCACATGCCGCGGAGCGGCTGGGCCCGTGAGCCATGGCCGCTGAGCCTGCGCATCCGGAGCCTGTGCTCTGCAATGGGAGAGGCCACAGCAGTGAGAGGCCCGCATATCGCAAAAAAAAAAAAAAAAAATTCTGTTTAACAATTTTATGATTATACATATTAATTCTCTTCTACTATTTTATTTTGGTTTATTTGTTGCTCTATTATTGTATGAGATAAAAACTTATTCCCTTTCTTTTTATATTTTCTCCTTTATACTTAAACATGTTTTGCACTCTATATTTTCACCCACAGTATAGCCTTTTCATGCTTCATTTATTTTGATATATTTTCTTGTTCATTAATTTCTATGAATTCCCCTTTTATTTACTCTTTGGCTCAAGGGTTATATTTAGGAGTATTTTTTTTCATTTCTTTATTTCTTTATTATTGTTTATATCCAGGAATGTGTCCTGCAAGAGGTCTGCTTTTTAAACTTATTTGTTTTCCCAAGGAATCATAATTTTTTCTAAATATTCTATGAACATACAAAATAACTGTCTATTGGATAACTGATTCTCCCCCTCTGTCTCTCTGTCTGTCTCTGTCTCTCACTCTCTCTTTATAGGTACCAGCAATCAACCTAAGTGAATGGAGATACAGCATAACCTGCAGGTGCCAGCTCAAATTAGACCTGAAATGTCTTCCTCTTCTTCTCAAGAACCAAAAGAGGGAATGGCAGCATTAAGGCCTACTGCTGATACACACACTGATCAGAGGTAACACACACAGAATCCCTGAGAATTCTTGTGACAACTTGAGCAGGGAGATTACAAGAAAAGACTCAACATCTGGCTAGTAATTTTTGGAATTCAGATCAGTAAATTGGGTTCTTCTATAAATACAACCGTGGCTATTTATTACCACATAAAGCCAGGAATTCACCCCTTAGATGTTATGATCAAATTCTAAATCTCATTTGACTCATAAAAGAGGTGGCTATATCTCATGCTCTTTTCTTTCTTTAATTGAATAAAGGATAAACTAATTCAGATTAAGTAGCCTTAGGACAGCAACTAGCAGAATAAACCAAGACTACAGCTCAAATCCATTTTCCCTCTTAGGCTAAAATTTTCAGTTTCTATAAACTGCAAGAATAAAGAAAATAGAGAGCTTCAGAAATTCCTAGTAAATGCCAAGCAAAAGGCTGAACTAAAGTCTTATTTAAGCCAGCCTGAGTCTTTCATAGGAACACTGGCCTTCAGATGGGTTTTCTTGTGGGATGACTCTTCTAGAATATCAAGGTTCTTCACCTTATTGACTGCTTGCTTGGGGGTCAGGTGGTGGCCCTACCAGGGGAAAGCGAGCTGAACTGGCTGCTCAGAGGGCACCTCTTGATATTCCTTCCTGGCAATTCTCCTGAAGGGTGCTCTGCCTGAAGCTGTACTTTAGTCAGTTTTTTTAAAGTTCTTTCCTTCTTTTTCCCTCTGGTGGTCCCTGCTTTTCATTTTGTTGTACAATACACTCCGTCTGGTTCCCCGTATAGCTCATACTTGTCTCACTCTGTGCCTTTGTAAGTGGACTATTCCATTTGCCTCTCCCTTGTTCTAGAGAACTCCTACCTATGCTTCAAGACTCACTAAGGAGCCCTTTCCCAGCTCACTTCCCCCTGCCAGGCAGAGTTTTCCCTCCCTCCTCTTCCTTCCCACAGCATCCTTTACAAACCATCCAACACCTCACGCATGCTATCTGAAAGAATGTTTTCTCTTTCATCTCTGTTACACTAGCGCTGCAGAGTGTCTGGTACAGAGTAGAGAGTAAATGATCAAGTAAATGAATGCCTGAACAAGCGTGTTCTAAACCTAGCATGTGTTCAGAAAGAAACTTCAGTATCAAGCTGGGTTCTAGTTGGCATCAAACTGCTTTGAAAATAAATTCAAGGCTTTTTAATTCATTGATTCTAGTTAACTACCCTTGAGACAAAGACAGACATTAAGATAGGAGAGGACAGATTAAGCACAGATAACTAAGAGCTCATGGAAATTAGCCACTCACGTGAATTTCTGAGAATCTCGGAGAAGAAAAGGCCTAGATCCAACAATGTTTCCTCATTTAAAGAATACACATGAGTAATGAGTAAGTTGAATATCGATCCTTGGCAAAATTCTACAATTAGTTATTAAGCAAATTGGTTTTATGCTCTTTGTAAAGAATAAGATGATTTTCAAGAAGGTACATCATGTCAAAAAACAAAAATCATTCAAATGTTATGAGATTGGTTTATTTCATGCAGTAAGACATTTAACAAAATTTCTTAGCATGTGTTAGATAAATGTGGGTTAAACTTCAGTGAAGTAAGTGGTTAAATATGCTAATTTTATATCCATTTATGTTTAGTCGTCATAGAAAGATTTCTCCAAGGGTGTGCCACAGAGCTGTGCCCTAGGCCTTGTTTTATTCAATATTTATATCAGTTACTCAAAGACTCAGAATTTATGTATACAAAATTTGTGGCTGTTAGAAAGCTAAAAAGTGACTGTCGTAAAAGATGTCAGAATCAAGGGTTAAAGTTTCCAAGTAGAAACACTAGGGGAAACCCCCACAATAATAGTTGGCACATATAAATGTCAATGCTTACATTCTGATTCAAGGAAACAACTGCCTGACAATAGTACAGACCTTTCATATTTTGAGATTCATTCTAGCTCTGAACATCTGTGCTTCCAGAGGTAATCTAGCCTTGCCCTCTCCTTTTACAGATGGAGATTCTGAAACAGCCAGGCAATCAGCTAAGCTGGAGCCAGGATTAGGGCTCAGCCCCACTAAACCCCCTTCACTCTATTATATTGCCTGCATTATCCACTCCTCAAACGCACCAAAAGATCTTGCCCACTTGTGAGCATCCCACTAACAGCACCCTGATAAGCTGGCACATCACAAGATGAAGTCTGTGAGGACCAGTAGGGGCCTCTGCATCCACGAGGCACAACAGAAACACCTGAGATCCTAGCGTGCAAATGTTCAGGAGAAGACATCTGCCATTGTCAACCCTCCAAAAGCCTGTCAGTCACTTGAAGAAACAAGGGGACATCTCAAGGGGATAAACTGGTCAAAATAACAGGGAATAGATTTTGACTTAAAACGAAGAACTTAGAATTGTCTGTTATTAGCATTAGTGAGCAGACCCTGGAAGCTGTCAAAATCCAAATAACGGATGAGGGTCAGTGGAGATGACCTCCTGAGTTTCCTCTAAAAGGAAGAGGCCTTGGTTTGACCTCTGTCTCCTGGGTGCTCCTGTGTGGCTCAGCCCTCGATTTTCACCAGGACGTCAACACCATGAATCATCTGTACACACAAGTAAACCTTAAGTGGGAGGAAGGACCACTGCCAGTGAGTCCTGGAACACGGACAGCGGGTGACGCCATCTGCATCACCACACTCCACCCCAGGGCGGGACAAGTGCGGGGACTTAAAGTAACATTCCACAAAATGTTTGCCCAAAGCGTTTGTGCTTTACCATTTTGTCATTATTTTTGATCTTATGGTATGATGACCTCATGATCAGCTGGACATAGAGAACATCACGGAAGAATGCAGAAAAGATGAAGCCAATATTTGCTTTCTGTGTCTTGCCTCGTTCCCCCTCTGTTGCTATTAGAACAGGTGATGGGAGTTACTTTTATGGCTTCAAGAAGATTGTGAAGATTAGCAAGCAAAATAAGACCCCAAAATAAATTCTTTAAGATATTAAACTAAGAAGCAATAGACGATCCTAAGTCCAGACAGTAACTTGTCACACAGGCGGTTGTTTGTACAATGTCCACTAGGACAGCAGCTGCATCACACCTCTGCTTTCTGAGCAGTGGAATTTTGCTATGTAAGTCTGGTGGGACACTTGTTCAGCAACGACTATACAGTGAATTGCTTTTACATTGACTGTGAAGGAAGCTCACATGCCACTGGGCTCTAAATAAAAATGATGCACCTGTCATCTAATATTTGGTGACCATGAATTTATGATTCCCCTACCATCTGGAATCACCTCCAACAAAGAGATGCGGTTATGTGAGGTATATTTATTAACTGAGATCTAGTGAAAACAGTGAGATATAATGAATATTTGGTGATTATATGAAGCAGAAGCAATTGCCAGATAAATTTTTAAGTCCATTTCTTTTTGTAATTTTTAAAAATCACATCTTTTCATTACACTAACATCTCTGTCACCAAATGTGAGGGTTGCCTCTACCTTCCTCTTAACTTAAAATCCAGTCTGATTCAGGAATGCTCTCATGTGAGAGGGGAACCGCATAACAGATCTCTTCCTTGTTACTGAGTCCACAAGATACTCAAGTCACCTGTTCAGGAATTTTTATGTTTATATTAAAATTTATCTTTCCTCCTCAGAGCTACCTGAAATAAAAATGGAAGGAAAGTAACTCGAAAAGGGAACTAGGCTTGGATGGGATGGAAGCAAAAGAGCTGGGAAAGAAAGCCGGAGGGGCGGCAGGATTACCAAGAGGCTGTGGAAAAAGGAGCCCGGGGAAAGTGGAGGAGACTAAGTCTATAGCAGAGGGTGACCCTGAGCAAGGCGGAGGGGACTAAAGCACAGGAGTGGGCACCCGAGACAGCGCCGGAGCCTGGAATGAAGAAAGAGGGTAACTGGAATAAAGGTCAAAATAAGAGCAGAATTCAGACAAACTGTAAACCACCCTTTGAGAATACTCAGCCCCTACTAAAGAGAAAGCTATCCAAAGTCAAGTTGTCTTAACAATCATGTGAATGAGGGTCGTGACTCTTCTACTTATCTCTCATTATGTGCCCCGAATTTCCATATTTCTTTGTCCTTAAATTACATAAAATAGTTCCTGAATAAACTTCCATGCAAAACCAACCTAAGGTTACTGCTGTCAATAGTTCCAAAAATTCCACTGTAATTGCAACTAAAAATTATGACAGAAGACTCAACAGACGACCCTTCACACTACCACAAAGTTAAAAAGACACTGTGTAATATCTGGTATTAAAAGAACTGTATTATTTTGTTTTTTAGAGTAAGGAACTGAATAGTGGCTTGCCAAAGGCAAGGTCCTTCACAAGTAATGAAAAATGGAACTATGTTAACCGATTATTACTTCTCTGCACATTTTAGTATACTATTAAATATAGTTTACTATTAAATATATGTTTTATATATTGTCTTTTTTTGAGACAAAACTTATTTTTTTAAATTTATTTTATTGAAGTACAGTTGATTTACAATGTTGTGTTAGCTTCTGGTGTGCAGCAAATTGATTCAGTTATATATATATACACACACATTCTTTTTTCATATTCTTTTCCCTTTTGTTTTATCACAGGATACTGACTACAGTTCGCTGTGCTATACAGTAGGAGCTTGTTGTTTATCCATTCTATATATTACAGTTTGCATCTGCTAATCCCAAACTCCCAATCTATACCTCCCCCTACCCCCCGCCTTGGCAACCCCAAGTCTGTTCTCTACATCTGTGAGTCTGTTCCTATTTCATAGATACGTTCATTTGTGTCATATTTTAGATTCCACATATAAGTGATATCTTTTAAAGACAAATACCATATGAAACAGAATTTCAAGGATCATACATGTGAAACTAATTTTGGTCTCTCACTCACAAATTCAATAGCCAGAATCTGAAAAAACAGGGTTGATACTGAGTTGAACAAATCAAAATAACAATTATCGAATACTTCAGAAGGTTGAAAAGAAACACTAAGCCTTTTCTACACTAATCTCCTTCAGCATTGAATTAACCAATTGAATTCTTCTATGTGCTCGGCATTATGTTGGTTGTCTGAGATAAAGACGTAAACAGATACAGTCCCTGCTCTTATGAAGCTACTGTTCTACTGGGGAAAATAGAAAAAAAAAAAAACCCATGTCAGTAAATTTATAATTATAAATTGTGATAAGTGGTATAAAGGTGAAGTGTAGTATTAAAGGTACAATGAGAAATTAAACAAAAGGAACTGAATTTGATTGGAGTATCAAGAAAGCCTCCCCTGAGAAAACGACTTTGAAGATGTAGATAGAGGTTAACCAACGGAAGGGAAAGAGTGTTCCAAACAGAACCAACAGACAGTTCCGAGGCAGAAGACAGACTGGCAAGTTCAGGGAAGTGCGGCAGGAGCAGAAGTACAGAAGGGGAGTGAATGAGAGATGAGAGGCAACTACAGGGACTGGGGATTTTCACTTAATGGGAAGCAACTAAATGTTTCAAGCACAAAGAGCCCATGAGTAGTTTTGTAAAGATCCATCTCTATAATTGGAGGATGGATGAGCGAAGAGAGAGAGTGAAAACAGGAAGATTAGGCAGGAGTTGATAATAAATGATTACAGCTTGGTGGTATTGGGGGCTATGGAGAGAAACAGATAGATGCAAACTATAATTTGGAAGTAAAATTGACACTGGCTGGAAATTTCAGAACACTGTTAAATAATAATGGTGATACCTTTGTCTTGTTCTTGATTTTCATGGGAATTTCTTAAATATTACATTATCATTGGCATAAGTCTGACATGCCTTATGAAATGTTAGACATTTGCAGCTCTCTGTGTAAGTGAGCTTGGTCTGTACTATTCTTTGGGGTTCTATCTTAATCAAGAAGATTTTGCTCTCAAGGACTCAAGCTTGCTTTGGATGTTGGTGCATTAAAGTTTCTTCTTCTACAATCCACACCCCTTGGCTATGGCTGTACCCCCTCACCCCTCACAGACAGTTCTTGAGAGGGTTCTCTGCATGTTCTCTTTCCTTGTCCGTCACTCTTCAACATACTGCACTTGATGTCTACCCTTATTATTCCACCAAAATGACCTTTGCCAAAGTTGCCAGTGACCCATAGCAACAATTTTACTTGCTCATCTAGGGAGGCAGTGAATTAGGGCTCTGGTGTTCCTTCTTAATTTTTCACCTTCTGCCCCTGTTTCCTCATCTACAGAGTGGGGATAATAACAGCAGAGAGTTGCTGGGAGGATTAAATGAGGTAATTCATATAAAGCTCATAGAAGAAAAATGGCTGAGCATAGTAAACGTTCAACAAATATTAGCTACTGATATTGCGACCTCATTTGACTTCTAAGCACATTTTGAACTTGTAAACACTCACTTTCTTCTACTTGGCAACACATTCTACTGGTTTTCGCTGCACTTCTCCGGATGCATCTTCTCTACGTTCTTCTTCTTCCTCTACTCAACTTCTGAATGTTTAAGTTCCTCAGCTCACAGGCCCAGGCCTTCTCCTACTTCCAACCCCTCTCCTTATGCAGTCTCGCCCACTCCCATTGCTAGGTGCCAACCACCCCTCACTTGTAACTGGAGTATGGACTATTTTTTCTGAACTCCAGGCTCAGACCTCATTAGATGCCTCACGCACACCTCAAACTCATGGTATAAACCCCTACCCAAATTTGTTCCTCTTCCAATGGACAATGGCCAGAATGTGACAGTTATCTCTTATCACCACCTTCTCTCTTATACCTACATCACTAAAATCAGTTGGTGCTATCTCCAAGTTATATGTGAAATCTATCCACTTCTTTCCACCTCCAGGAAAATTACAAGCTGCAATCATCTCTTGCTTGACTACTGCAGAGCCTCCTAGTAGGCACCCTACAGCAAGACGTGACACATGAAGGAAGCTAAAGCAATTGGAACGAAGAAGCCAGAATGCACATTTCCTATGACACCGTCATGTACAGCCCACTGCTTTCAATGGAAAAACTAGCAGAATTAATAAAATTAGGAACTAGATGGAAGAAAAGAATTGGGTAAAGTGACTAGATACTAAATAGAGATACAAAAATCAAGAGCTTTCCCATATATCAGCAATACTCACAGACTTACGGCTGCTTTTTTTTTTCTCACCCCCGTACCCCTTCTTATAAATCTCATGCACTCTCTGTAAGTCAGCCGAGTTGGCCGCAGGGCTTTCCAGACTCAGGTGATGGAACCAGAGGTGAGTCAACTAGATTCTCTGTACTCGGAATGTGGGTATGACGCCTGGTGATGGCAGTGTGTTATTGGCATTGGGATTATGAAGGTGTGCAAGCTGGGGACAAGGCTGCCACTCTGGTGTGGCCTCCTAATACTAAGTTTACCAGTGAGCAAGCAGAGTCAAGATGTAACACAAGAGAACAGAGTGGTTTCACAGAAAAGAGAGATCATGTAGCCAGAGAAGAAAAGAGAGGATGCAGAGGCGTCTCAGTTCCTGAGTCCGCTCCTCTGAGGCTCAGCCACACTCTGCTCTATCCCAAAGCAATGTGTAGAGTTAACATAAAACCAACTGGTAGTTATACCAACAGTAATATTGATATTTTGGAACTAGGAGAACTAAACTAAATTCATAAAGAAGACAAAAATAAAAGCAAACGGGGCTTCCCTGGTGGCGCAGTGGTTGAGTCTGCCTGCCGATGCAGGGGACGCGGGTTCATGCCCCGGTCTGGGAAGATCCCACATGCCGCGGAGCGGCTGGGCCCGTGAGCCATGGCCACTGAGCCTGTGCGTCCGGAGCCTGTGCTCCGCAACGGGAGAGGCCACAGCAGTGAGAGGCCCGCCTACTGCAAAAATAAATAAATAAATAAATAAATAAAAGCAAACACTTTTTCAACATCTTACTCTATGCCAGGCACTTGTTTGGATCCTTTGATGACAACATCATTTAAGTTTGACGCAAACCCAATAAAATCAGTATCATTATTATTCTCGGTTCAAGGATGAGGAAATCAAAGAGTGGGTAACCATCCAAATTTAAACATGTAGCAAGTAGCACTATAAGTGGGTAAAAGTATGCAAGAAAACATTTTAAAAGAAGAGTAATGAAAATGTGTTCCCAGTGGTAGATGTTAAAATGTATTATAAGAGCTAAAATAATTAAAATAATGTGGCAGCAATACAGTAATCAATAGACAGAATACATACCCCTAAAATAATCTTAGTATATAAGAATTAGTATATGATAAAGAAAGCATCATGAACAAACGTGTAAGGAAATCATTATCAGACACGGTTTTGAAGGAAAAGTCAAGTTTCATCTTTATCTCATAACATCATCAAAATACATTTAGGTGGAAGAAAGGGTTACAATGTGTAAAAGCAAAACTAGAAGAAAATGTGAGTGAATATTTAACTGATTTCTTGAAAGCACAGGATATCAAAATACAGAAGGAATTAAGGAAATCATTAAAGAAACACCAACTGTCAACAAAGAAATTTAGAATTTCTGTATATCAATTCACAGTAAACATTAAAGACAAACCTTAAGATGAAAATAATATTTATAATATATATGACATAATTGTGTGTATAAATGTTTAATGTGGTGTAAAGAAATACAAGAAATAAAGAAATAAAATTTTAAAGGGAAATAACGTTTATTGATTAAAAATTGTAAACATTTGAAAAACTTAATACTTAAAGCTAGTGAGGGTGGAATAAGGATGCAACCACTACTTATGAATGTGTAAACTGATTGAAAAAAAACTTTGGAGAAAGTAATTTGAGTATATGTATCAAGAATCTTAAAACTTTCAATACTCATCAACCCAATAATTCTAATTCCAGAAATCTAGTTTAAAGGAAGAACAAGAGATATATTTAAAGATGCTTATCAAAGTATGCTGAGTCTGCATTACATGTACTAGCTAAAACATTTAAAAAAACAGAAACAAAAAAGGAACAAAAACAAATAAGAAGGACTTAAATTTCCAACAAGGGAATGGTCAAATAAAATATTATATATCCATACAGTGAAATATTAAGCAATTATTAAAAATAATACTTTAAAAGACTAATATTCATGAAATAGTACAGCCCTTGATGGTTATTCTCCTCTTTTTCATGTCTCTTTTTTTGACATTTCACTTTTTCTATAACCACTATTAAAAGATGTAGCAACATATTTGACATAATCTAGAGTTATTCACTAGCCCCGTAAAGAATGAAGAAAGTGACACACAATCAGTGAAGACTAACGTCAAGCCTCCAGCTTGGCTGTGGGATTTTACCATTACACTTCCCCACTGCCTGCTACCATGGCTAATTGAAAGTTGGCATGGTTGCTCCCATACCACTTGGCATTGGCCACAGATAAATTGCTGTGTATTTTGAAATCATAGTTATTATTCTACTCCATCTGTTCTCTTCATTTTTCAAGTCAACTGTCAAATTAAACAAGTAAGCCCTTCCTAAAAGTTGCAGAAGTGTTACATGTTACCAGGATAAATGAAACAATTGTCCAATATGCTGATGTTCAGCAAATTCTACGAGGGGAACCAAGAGAGAATTCACAGGAAGTGAGGTGACATGTCAACAGTTGTTTTAAAGTGATGATGGGAAAGGCTATATTTATAATAACAGTATTTAACATTCTTGCATTCATTCTGAATGCTAAGCATAATTGCCCAGAAAGCTTTAATAGTGAAATCCTAAAAATACATTTCAACTCTGACCTGCTTTTCCCAGTTGTTCTGGTCTCAGTATTACTTTAGCTAAAATTAATAAGCACATGGGACTATGTAAAAGTACTAAGTCATTCCTTGGTTTAGCTATTTGACACCTTGTATCTCTCCCTTCCCATTCTAATTGAGAATTTCATCTTTCTATAATATTTTCCTATTACACATAAAGCATCTCTACCATTTCAAATATGGAAATATCTTTTGACCCAGTCTGAGTCCCACTATGTAAACATAACTTTAACGATTACTATGCAAGTCATGGGAGAAGAAGGGGAATGAAGTCGCTAAATTATTCACCCTTTTTGCTCTGAAGTAGAGTTCAACTGTTATACTAAAATAAGGAAATTTTATCTCATTTGTGTTCAATTTATTACAAAAATGGCCCCATTTTTCACCCCTCTATGTAGCCATACCCCTTGCAATGCGACTTTGTCGCTATCAAGAGGTGGCATTTGTTTTCCCACCCCTTGAATCAGGGCTCGGTTTGGGACTTGCTTTGGCAACACAATGTGGCAGAGTTGATGGCATGCTGGCTCTGAACCAGGGGCCTGGAGAGGCCTTACGTGCTTCTGCCTGCTCTCTTTGGACCCCTGCCATTACCTTGAGAACAGGGCCATCGTTGGAGGATGGGAGACCATCTGAGTAGACATGCTGTCCATCAGAGCCCGACCTAGACCAGCCACCCTCAGCCAACCCATCAGCTGAGCACAGATACACAGCAAACCTAGACAAGACCAGCTGGGAGCAAAGTCACTGAGCTAATAATCCCAGTCTAAACTGCTAAACCACAGGAGAACAAGCTAGACAAATGAATGTGTTAAGCCACTGAAGTTTAGGGTGATTTGTTACACGCCAGTAGCTAACTAATATATCCTCTCGTCTTTTGCTTACTTATTTAGAAGTAAAATTAGGAAGTAATACTAGGCAAATAAAAAATTAGACATAGTAATTATATCAAATCTATTTTCCTCAAAATATCAATATTTACATTTTGGCTGTTGGGGATATTAACATTTACTGAGCACCTTTTAGTTACTAGGCATTTGTTTTACTCCTACAAAAATCCCATAAGTATGAATTATCTTTATCTTATAGAAAAGGAGAGTAAGGTAAAGATAGCAAGGAACATGTCCAGGTTCACATAGCTGGCATGGCAGAGCTGGATTAGAACATGGGACACAGGAATGTGAATCCATTTATTCTACGATAGGTCACCATCATTTCCACGATGAACTGTTAAGTCTAGGCTCTCCCTGGAGTGGTTCTCCAGAAACTAGGAATATGTGTTCCCTCTCAAATGACCAAGATGCTACCCCAGAAGGTTCTGAAGAATAATTTATGCATATTATACAGGCATACTCACTTAGGCTTTTTCTCATTCTCCAACAAAATCTTAAATGGCAAAAATAGCACAGCTATGCCTTCAAATTCTCAACTTAAGTTCTATGTGCAATTACCATAACAACAATTGGATGGAATATTGACTAACGAAAAGTGAAAATATCTTCCGGTGTAAAAGGTCTTGATTTATTTGAAGCCAAAATTGTTGTTTCTAGTAGCAAATGATTACTATTGATTGCCTTATTGACTATAATCTCATGATACTTAACGCTAGAAGGCAAAAGGCCGCACATCATTCATAAAATCAACACTAAGCCTAAATGTATATTTTTCTAGGATGGCCAATGAAAATTTGAGTTATGTCATCTGAAAATTAAGAAATACAGATGATCGGATGCATGCCTTAATTATAAATAACCGAGATAATTTTGGATTAGTAAAGCGTACTTGTACTTAACCATACATTACAATAGATATTTTAATAATTTTATTCATTTGAATATCACATTTTCTACAAAATTATATTACAAATTATACTACCTTATATTGCAGTAGTACAATACAATAATACGTGGTCAAATAAATCAACTAAATAGGCATCAGTTAGATGTTTTTCCAGTGGATTCTGTCAGGTAAATTATTTGCAACAGCTATAAAACCAGAGTAATAAATATTTAAATATAATTTTCTGATTTAAATAAATATATGGCATTTCAGGACCTAGACAACACTCTGGTAAGAAGACAATAAAAATCACAAGTCACTGGAAATTTATAGCAACCAGTTTTCCAAAGTTTTCAGAGATAAATTAAAGCAGGAATCATATGCATTTGTTAGTATTATGGTTATGGTTATTGTTATTAGTTTAACTCAGGGTGAAAGAAAAGATCATTGATCAAGATGACGAAAGTAGGTAATGCCCGTAAGTCAGAAACTGTTGAAACATGAACACTCTAGACTATAGAACACGTGAACTGTTGCACACTGTCCACATCTCCTGGAGCCACATGGTTCATGACAAAAAGCAATTTGGTTGTTCTCTTTTCTTTTCATTAAACTTAAGAGATCTTGAAGAGACCAGATAATCTCAATATCAAATGGAAAAGTTTCACAGTTGCTGAAACATCTTAGATCCCTGTAAAGATTTGCTGCCATGGGTGCCCATATTATCTTAAACGTCACTCTTGAATGAACCAAAATCGACAACGTTTTAGCTAGAAAATGTCAGGAACACTGTGGCGAGAGTAACAGTTGCCACTGGATGTTTCTCTCTCACGACTAAATGATATGTTAACAGTAAAGTGCAGCAGAATCAAGTTTAATGCTGAAGAAATTAGTTTTTAAACTTTAAGTCAGTTAGGGTTTGATTGACAACATACAAGAATGAGAATTTTAAAAGCAAACTAAATTACGTGATCTGAAGCAATTACTTAAAATATCGAATTCTATTATGAAGCAGATGTTTACATTTGCTTTTCTATTTGCTCCTTTTCATAAATGCAACCGAGTAATACTCCTATTTTCTCAAAGATCTAAAGTAAAGATCTGGGCTCAGTGTTTAGGAATGGTGATCACTTCATTGAACCCCTGCCAGATGGCCTTTTTCTAAAGTGATATTCAGAGCCTAGCTCTTGCATCTACCTTGGTTGTATAACAAGAGTTGGTTTGGCTATGTCATTATGAGGAAGGCTGACAGTGGGGATAACTGTCATCAAGAGTGGACTCTTGGAGCCTGTGCTCCACAACGGGAGAGGCCACAACAGTGAGAGGCCCGCGTACTGCAAAAAAAAAAAAAAAAGAGTGGACTCTTCACCACCTCACACTAGTCAGAATGGCCATCATTAAAAAATCTACAAATAATAAATGCTGAAGAGGGTGTGGAGAAAAGGGAACCCTCCTACACAGTTGGTGGGAATGTAAATTGGTGCAGCCACTAGGGAAAACATAATGGAGGTTCCTCGAAAAATTAAACATATAACTACCCTATGATCCAGCAATCCCACTCCTGGGCATATATCTGGACAAAACTATAATTCTAAAAGATACATGCACTCCTATGTTCACAGCATCACTATTTACAACAGCCAAGACATGGAAGCAACCTAAATGTCCATCGACAGATGAATAGATAAGATGTGGTACATATATACAATGGAATACTACTCAGCCATAAAAAAGAATGAAATAATGCCATTTGCAGCAACATGGATGGACTTAGAGATTATCATACTAAGTGAAGTAAGTCAGACAGAGAAAGACAAATATCATGTATCGCTTATATGTGGAATCTAAAATATGACAGAAATGAACTTATCTACAAAACAGAAACAGACTCACAAACGTAGAGAACAGATTTGTGGTCGCCAAGGTTGGGGAGAGGGATGGAGTAGGAGTTTGGGGTTAGCAAATGCAAACTAGTATATATAGGATGGATAAACAACAAGGTCCTACTGTACAGCACAGGGAACTATATTCAACATCCTGTAATAAACCATAATGGAAAAGAATATGAAAAAGATTGTATATATATGTATAATTGAATCACTTTGCTATACAGCAAAAACTAACACAACATTGTAAATCGACTATACTTCCATAAAATAAATTTTTAAAAAAAGAAGAGTGAACTCTTCGTTTTGTTTACTGCTAGTAGTAGCCATATAACATCTACAGTAATACTGAAGGAACCTAAGGAAAATCCCCCAAAGAAGGGATGTTTAAGACCACTCTTATAGAAACAGAGAAATCAGAATGTAGACCTCAGCTGGGGGTCTATTCCTCAGCCAGAATATAGACATCCCCTCTCCTGCCTCATGGGCTATGCTGTCAGGGATCCAGGGATCCCTGAATGATCCTCCAGCCAGTAACAGGTCAGTGGGGCGAGGTCGTTCCTAAGATAAACCAGAACGTGGCAAACCTGAAGAGAGCTGTCCTCTGGGAGAGTCTTGCCAGCATCAGAAACTAATCTTTGAGAGAAAGAACCACCCCTTCAAATAATTTTCACTTTAGGACTGACTTGGCTGAACTGTGTTTGCTTAGGTAATGAGGCGTGAGTTTCTGCCCTGTTATAAGCTGCTGTAGACAGACTCAGGAATATGCTTTCAGATGAGGTCTGCTATACTTGCTCAAGTTCCATGGGTTCTTTTCTGGAATGAGGGCAGCATCTTCAATACACTGAGGAACCCCGTGATAGTCCAGCTTGGGTCAAGCTGGCCTGAAAGCTAGTTTTCTAGCCATAAAGAAAAGCAGCAGATTTCTTTACGTGGTTTATACTGGATTATAGAAATATCACCTGAAAACCATCATATGGTATTTTCTCTTTGACAGTTGATAAACTTCCTTTTTTGGTCAGTAGCCACGTGGCTTTGGTAGATATGATATCTCTGAACAACAGCAACTTCCTGAATTATTTCATTTTGCAACTCATGAATTTTGTCATTTATAACAGTCAAATTTTAAACACAGTAGAGGCCACATTAAGGTAATTAAAGAAGAAAGGTGAGCCTTATTTTCACTATATATTCAGTTTTCCACAAAGAATTGAAATTCAAATGAGATTGTCTTTATTCAGAAAACAAAATGTGTTGCAAGCAGTCCAAGAATCTCATTCTGGTGTCACACAGAGATGAGTGCCTCACATACTTTTCTTGTTTAATCTAGAAACAAAAGGTTTCTAATCTAGAAATGAATACTTGGATATCAACTATTTATCTTATGGACAAATATGTGTGGTCATGTATCATAATACACAGCATGTAACACTGAAGAAACTCAAACATCCCATATATGGTAAATAAAAATCAAAGCAGAACATATTTTTAACATAAGCGTTATGTGAATCTTACATTTGACTATAAACCATTTAAGCTGTAATTCTCATTCAAGACATTGTCTTTTCTACTTGGTGCTTTATTTCTTCCTGATAACCATATTCTCCATAAATATTTTCACCTCTTGGTGACAGGGACTATTTGAAGGCAACAGTTAACAGATATGAGGAATTAGAAGGGAAATCTTTGAAGCCAGATGTACTGAATGTTTTTCAATACCTCATAGCCTGTGAGAATCTATTTATTACTAAGCAATACCAACCATATATCTAAAATATCAAAATAGCCACTAAGATTCTAGTGAGATGGCGACTTTAAATTACAGAGAATATATCTGTTTTCCTTGCTTATTCTTACTTGTTCCTACAGGTAAAGTCCCATTAATAAAACAGGAATATGCAAAGCATTTATTTAAAGCCATGGTCTTGCAATGATGGTTATTCTAAAGGAAAAATATTCAAGAGATTCCTAAGAAGGAGGATCCTCTTAAAAAACAGTCATCTCTCAATGGACTTCTCTTCAATTATACGATAATTATATGGCTATCCTTCCTTCCCCCTCACTGTTCTGTGAGGAAAAGTAATTAGCAAGTAGCTTACAACATGTGTAATTTGTCTTATAATAATAATGGACGCTCATTCTGTCTATAAATACTTACTGAAGAAGCAAATACCTGACAACGGCTCAGCAAACTCAACACAGGCCACACAGTCTAATCTGAGATGATCTCTCTGGCTGTCCAATTACATGGCAGTTCATGAAACAAAGGAATGGTGCTGTTTTTGTTCTATTTGAAAATAAAACTAGACACATGAAATGCAGAAGGATGCAAATGATTGTGTGAAGGGAAATTCTAGATGACTAAGACACTTCTATCCTCTACACTTTGAGTACAAAGCTGTGAAACGACTGCTTGAATGGAGGGGTTAACAGCTTCTCTCAGCTGCAACCTGCAGCCCTCTCCACATGGCTTTCTTTACCTCTGAGTCTGGTAACCAGTAATCTGGCGGGGTTTAAGGCGTTCCCTATAACCCAGTCTGGAATATTGCGCAATCCTTACGGTTTTCCTAAATGTTGCCCCTGCCTTTTAAACATTCCCTTTATTCAACTCTTCCACACTATTCTATTTTGAATGTGCCATCCCTTTTCTGTTGGACCTTGACTATTACAATTAGTTCTACTTATTTATTTCCTCAGGAAAAACTCCACTGATAAACTAGGTGTACATATAAACAAAGCATTTATTTAGACTTGGACATTTCATAAGCACATCAATGATGTTGCAGCACAAAAATATAATGCTTAATAAATGTCTGAATTATTTATGATTTAACTAGAAATATGTAGAAATAACTACCACCTAAACAAGTGTAGAAAGATTTATGACAGTCATCGATATGGTAAGTCTACCTTAGGTGAAGCACATATTTTAAATTATTTCTATAAAATCATTGAATTGCTTTTATGGAAAGCACAAAAACAAGTTAAATATTCTAGTTCAAAATATTTTCAAGAACACAATTTAGTTTTACAAATGAGTATGAAAAGTGATCTTTACCTTTCCACCAATTTCTCCTTTGCTACCTTCGAAGCCTTGCTCTCCCTGTAGAAGAGGAATGTGACGTGTATAATAACGGGCACTACTTTTAACACAAGTAATAATGATAATCGTAGTTTCTAATATTGAAAAATCAATAATTGTATATATTAAAACCATTTCTGAAATGTAAGCTTGAAGCCAATATTAACTTATACAAAATTTAAACATTTCTAAACACTGAAGGAATAATTTTCTAGGGTAAAACCTATATAGCTTCACTACTTGCAATGCAATTTAACCTCCATAGACCGGAATTTCTGCAACCAAAGTACCTTTCTCATAGGTGTTTTGAGAACTGAATGCATCAAATAACGTGCCTGGCACAGACTCATTTAGCCATTACTGTTGTTATTACTACCACTATTTATTCCACCAGATCCAGTAGAAACATCCTTCTCAAGCTGACTTCCACGGAAGACCGTCCCAGGGAGAGGTGTGTGATGAACGAGGCCAGGGTTCGGGCTCTGGCTCTGACACCGGCGCCAGGCTCTTTCCCACCCAGATGGCCCGCCTCTCCAGCACAGAACGGGTGTGGGCTCTCACTCATCATGTTGTTTCTGAGAGGTATAAACCCCCTGTTCTTCAAGTAAAACCTCTCTGATCTGACAAGCTTATTTTCCCACTTACCTCTGCACAGATATTCAGAGTATTGATGTTTCATTCACACGATCAACAAATATTCATTGAACGGCAAATATACATCAGGCACTCACAACAGCGTAGCCGGCAAGGGAATGCTGGGGGTGGGTCATAGCCACCCCTCCACCCACAGGAAGCGGTCAGTAAACCGAGACGAGGGATGGAGGGTTTCTTATCTCCAGTTTTTATCTGCAGTGCTTCAAACAAGGTGACACTTAATGTAATTAAAATTTGTATGTAAGAAAAGGAATGCCTGCTTTTTTACTATGTGTATATTATACATGTACTCATACACCCGATGACACATACACACACACCCGATTAAGTCATTACTTCTGGGGCTTCTGGTGGCGCAGTGGTTACGAATCCGCCTGCCAATGCAGGGGACACGGGTTCGAGCCCTGGCCAGGGAAGATCCCACATGCCGCGGAGCAACTAAGCCCGTGCGCCATGGCCGCTGAGCCTGCGCTCTACAGCCCGTGCTCCGCAACAAGAGAAGTCACTGCAATGAGAAGCCCACGCACTGCAATGAAGAGTAGCCCCCGCTCGCTGCAGCTAGAGAAAGCCCACGCGCAGCGACGAAGACCCAACGCAGACAAAATAAAATAAATTAAATTTAAAATAATAATAATAATTACTTCTGCTTTATCTACCTTCAAAAAAGGTACAGGAAAGAAATTAAGTTAGTATTTGGGTATATTTGCCACTGAATGTGTGGTCTATCTTTTTCCTACCACTTTTCCTAAAATATAGACTTTAACTTGATCTGTTAATTCAAGCTGACACAAAGCTGCTGAACACCGCAGTACGTCGGCCACAATGCCAGCATGAGGCAGCCACTATAAACAGCTGCTGGAAGGTCCTAAACTGTTTCCCAGAAGATAAATCTACACATCCCTTGGCTGGCAACTCGACTCACAGATGCAGCACCCGCTGTATCAATGGGTTTTGTCTAGAACTGCTGTGAAGAAGTGCAGAAGCTTGCCATTTCATCACTGCCAGTTCAATCTTAGTATCTTCATCAAGTAAGTAAAGGAAGATTTTTCAAAAGCTGTAACTACAAATACGTGCATATCTTTTTAACGGTAATTTTTAGCTACAGAGCAAAACCTAGATGCGACAGTAACTTCTGACTTCCTGTTGCTAAGATCTGTAAAACTTCTCCAGAGCATAGAAATGATATGCTTGGCTTTGGTGGGCATCTAATATTGCACCAATAATGCTCTCCCCTGTGGCGGGATTATCTGGGTGGTATCATGACAGCTGGCGCCACCTGAAGGGGCTCCCTATCCCTTCAGGAAACTGGAATAAACCAGTCTCTGTGTTTCCAATAATGCTGGTCACCTACAGTCATATTTCTTCCCAGGAGGAAAAATCAGCCCATGGACAATAAAGGGGTGAAATGAAATTTACCTTGGTAAGGAGAAAGATTCTAGGCCCAGAAAGAAGCACCCTAGCCAATGCAAAAATCCCTACTGATTATGAATTTATCATTCTGAAAGAATTTTTTGAAGAGATTAGTTGTAGCATCTTTGTAATATTTAATGTTTTATATCATTGTAACCATTATGTTTAGCTCAATCTGGGATATACAAAAAGGAAAAGAAGTAACCACACACTGTCAAAGGTAGTAAAGCCTGTTCCAGTCTTCATTTTAGACTCAACAGTGAAAACATTCCCAGAGCAGCTGTGCTCACTCCCCGGGCCCCCATGAAGCATCATTGCCCACTTCTCCAGAGAAGCATGTGGCTAAACCTCTCCGATAAAGCTCCCTCCTAAAGTAGGTCCTTTGAGAAGGGATCGCTTCCATGGGCTCTCTTTGGAAAGGAGGTTCAAGTGCTGGCTGACTCAGGGAATTCAATTTCATCAAACACATTTTCTAAATCTTCACTATATTTATGTACACATTCAACTTTCAAGATGTTAAAGTTCTTAACTAATATGAAACATTAAAAATCTCTTTACCTTTTGACCAGGTAAGCCTGGAGCTCCATGTAAACCATTTTCGCCCTAAAAGAAATACACAGAATAAATTTTGTTAGCCACAAAAAGCAAGTGAATAAAGAAATTTTTGTGTTTTTTTAACAACTTGTTCTAGGCTGGGAGGAAAGGCAGCCTAATGCTGAATGTGTATCAAGTACAGGGGTACAGGGGGCTTCGCACCCATCCTTCATCTCCCAACTCCAGGACTAGTACTTGCATTCAGAAAATAAGAAAATAGAGGCTCTGAGCGGTTCGGTAGCATGCTCACAGTCACCAACTAGGAGCATCACCTAAGATTTGAATGGAGGTCTCTCAGACTGCACAGCCCATGCTTTCCCACGTGCCACTTAGTGCCCTTCATTTTATTTTCTCTCTTTTAAACCTCTGGGCATAATATTAAAATCTGACACAGGCTGTCTATGGGCCAGGCACTGTTCTCACAACAAATCTATCAGGTAGATACAACTATTATGACCATCTTCTTATGGATGATTACAGAATCGGGATATAGACCTGGAATTCAAGTTCACCTGCTTCATCTCTGCACACCTAATCACCCACCTGCACTGTCTCATGGAAAAGATTTCATTCTGGCTTGTAAGTGACCTCTTATCTAAAAACTAAATATATATATATATATATATATATATATATAAATAAAATATTTTTATATATATAAAGCATATCTACTTTCTTTCTCATTCCCGTTGATTGCCTTTAGATCAGTTTTGAAGACGTGCCCAATGCCGTTCTACTTGAAACAGTTCCTTGGGAGAATTTTGAGTTCTTTCCATCCATCTGGTTCCTGTGTTGGGTACAAAGGTTTTCAGCAGATGCCTATCAGTTTCCATTACTGGAATTCATGGGCCATCTCTTTGACAAGTCTGGTTTGCAAATGGCACACAAGCTAGAACAAGATACTCCTGGGAGGATGTGCACATTCCCAGTGGAGCCTCAGGAATTCTGCTGCTTCAAGGATGTGACTTGGGCTCCCAAATTTCCAGGTTTAGAAAGCTCAAAATAAACTAACATTCTACTGACCCGCTTTATTTCTAGCAAACATTTATGAAACAACAGCTTGTTTTTAAAGTGTTACCTAAAATGAAGTTAGACACCACTTCTTAGAGTTTTAAAAATAAAATTCAAATATATGAAGAAAAAATCATATCTTCAAATTTTAAAATAGCAATAATATGTTCTGTTTAAGCCTAAAGAGATTATTGTTTCATCAATTAATACATTTTTGGAAAGGCTTAGTCATTTTTTCCAGCAATGTACTGCTATACACACAACATATTTTAAAGACTAAGGCTTTTCTTTGACTAGATTAAATTATCTGTGCTGCACAGTGTAACTGCTATCATCACAGAATATACTAAACACTAAAGGCAAAACTTTGTGGCCAAGTGTTGAGGCATCAGTAAAATACAGTGTACTTATCTATGTAATAAATATATTTCTATCATTTAAAAAGTTGTTATAGTTCTAGACCTGAGGCATCCCACAAATATATTAGAAACTTCCCATTTCACTTAATAAAGTGAAAGTCAAAGCACATTAAGTTTTTGACACCAGGGAACATTCTATGGAAACTGAGCTGTTACTCATCACAGAAGTATGTCCACTTGTCCATGAGGAGCAGAATTGTTTTCACTGGTTGGTCCAATATAATGTTTTACATCATATTACAAGTTACACACAATAACAATATATGGTTTGTAATCTGGTAAGGTACACTGACACAGTCTACACTGCCAAAAATACTTTTTGGAAAAAGGAAAGCAATGTCAGTAGCTCCTTCCCTTTTTCTTTGCTCACAGCTCACTCCTATGTGTCATGTGCTCCAAAGACTGGCACCTAAAGGGCCACCTCTGGCACATGTCAGGTTAGGGTCACACCCAGATGCACTGTCAACTGGGTACCATTCTTCCTTGACAGGAAGAATGTTTCTCTCTTTAATGGACACTGGTTTTACGATTGTTGCAATTAAAATATTTTCCTATGGCCAGTGTTAATTGGTCTCTGCTCTTTCCTGACCCAAAATTTGTTTTGTAAACATAATTCTAAGCTCCACGGATAACCCAATGGACACCACTGATTACTCTTCCAGGAAATGAGTTGGCTTCACGTGACACAACAACATATGAAAGATTTTGAGATACTGGGAAACTTTTGAAGCTTAAAGTCTGTAACTTTGGTATTCAGAAACCAATTTATTTTCTTCTCACAGATTTTCTCAAAGTTACCAGAGATGTCTGACATAGAAACTTATAATCATGTAAAATCATTTGTCATTTTTCCAGTCCGAAGGATAACTTAGCATATTCGTTTCTGGCTATATCTCAAAAAAAAAAAAAAAACTACTAAGTAGCATAACAACTAAAGAAGAATATAGTCTTAAAGAGCAAAATTTTGTTTAACAGATTAACAGACTATGTTTCTCCTGTCAGGACTTTATCTAAAACCTAATTTATGTCAACAGAATGAGCCCTTCTTTACTCTGAATCACAGTTTCAAAGCTCTGGTGCCCATGCAGCTTGGGGTCAAATTGAATTCTATCCAACAAATAAATGCCTGCCTAAAATTACTGGATGAGCAGACATTAGCTGTTTTTTCTAAACTCTTGCTGTCCCTCGGTGCTCCCAGTCTCAGCACAGGAGGAAATAAGAAGCATCTTTTTTGGCTTCCCATCAATACTTTAGCCCATTATTGAAAGAAAATTATAATCAATGTTTCCTGCATCTACTATAACTTTCAAAATTTGTTTCTCCGGCATATACTTTCTATTACAGGTTTCTCCATCAAAGGGCCTGCGTCCCTTTCGTATTACAGATTCAAGCTCCAGATGGGCAATGTATGGATACGTGTAATATAAAGCAGGGCAAAATCTAACATTGCTGCTGATAGCATCGATGCCATGGCATTAGTGTAATACACAGCGTGTCTTCAACTTCACAGAGTAACCTAAAAAGCCCTTTCCAGAATTCAAAGTAACCTCTTTGGAAAGCTTTTGGAAAAAAACTTAAGTGTGATTTAGGAGCAGCTGGTGGCTTTCTGAAAAGCTGATCAAAGGATTTCCTTTTACCTCCTTTTTATCACTGCTCATTTCCCGGAAGTAAGCACAGCTAGGCATACAAGATAAATTGTTAGTTTTCCTGATTTCTTTGACATTGGAATCAATGTCTTTTTTTATGCAGGAGATACATGCTGTCTGAAAGACATTTAATAAAGAATCACACTCCCTAGGGCTGTAGTTTGCACACCTAGTACCAAGGAGACCAAGCAAAGAAAGGCATATTAAGCAGGTAAATGAAAATTCCCTTATAACTAGACCCAAGCCTGGAAAATAGAAAGTTATATACTATGTTTTGGCGATTTTTTTCTTTTAAAAGTTAGGCATTCAGACTTTGATTAAAAAGTCTGAGATCCTGGGGCTTCCCTGGGGGCGCAGTGGTTGAGAGTCCGCCTGCCGATGCAGGGGACACGGGTTCATGCCCTGGTCCAGAAGGATCCTGCATGACGCGGAGCGGCTGGGCCCGTGGGCCATGGCTGCTGAGCCTGCGCGTCCGGAGCCTGTGCTCCGCAATGGGAGAGGCCACAGCGGTGAGAGGCCCGCATATCACAAAATAAATAAATAAATTAATTAATTAAAATAAAATAAAAAGTCTGAGATCCTGCAGATGTAGAGAATGGACTTGAGGACACGGGGAGGGGGAAGGGTAAGCTGGGACGAAGTAAGAGAGTGGCATAGACTTATATATACTACCAAATGTAAAATAGATAGCTAGTGGGAAGCAGCCACATAGCACAGGGAGATCAGCTCAGTGCTTTGTGACCACCTAGAGGGGTGGGATAGGGAGAGTGGGAGGGAGATGCAAGAGAGAGGAGATATGGGGATATATGTATATGCATAGCTGATTCACTGTGTTATAAAGCAGAAACTAACACACCATTGTAAAGCAATTATACTCCAATTAAGATGTTAAAAAAAAAGTCTGAGATCCCATTTATAACACTGTTTCCATATTTAAAAATGTAATTTGACCTATCATTTTACTTAGAGCAAGTTTCCCAGGAACACAGTCTTCTGTTTGAATTTACTGTACACTTGGAAGTATATCAATATTTTCCCACTAATTAATTCATATTCATTAAGAGTAAATTTACTTAAATTGAGTTTTGAGTGAAATAGCTGGAACAAATATCTGAAGTGGAATGCCAGAATCCTAGCATGAAAACCAGTAAAGGAAGCAGCCAAAAGTAAATCTGGTTATGATTTTGTGTATCACTAACTTGACCTCTATAATTCCGACAATAGGCATGCTGTACTCAGGCCATAATCTTTCGGGATTTAATTTTTATATGGTTCTAAATTCCTGCCACTCAACTAAATATTTCAGGAAATTAAACATATACCTCCTATATTTTTTCTGATATCTCGTCCAATCAGAGTCCTTTTATTTCAGGGAAGAGTATTTTTTCCTTCTATATTCTGGGACTTCATTCCAAGAAATAAATTGTTAAGTAAAAAATCTATGTACTTCATAGGGTTTAAAACTTCAAACTTTTTGAATTCTTTGTATTTGTTGGATCCTTCATGCAGCTAACACATGGGGATATATTATCACATGAATGCTCAGAATAAGGCAAATTTAAAACATTCTTAAACAAAAATGAATGAGACCCTATTATTACTTATTCTTATGGTCATTTCAAAGAAGAGAAAGCCAGCCCACCATCAGTAATACATGGTCAATACATGTTTTAATCATAGTAATATAAATGTGGGGAGTTAGCAGCAGCTGAACCCAACATCTACTTTCTCAAAAACTATTAACCTGAGTGTATCTGTGTGCACACAAGTACATGCAAGGGCACACACCTAGAAAACAAGCAGGGTGGGTATTCTTAAATACAGGGACAGGTGTAAATTTGTACATTTGTATCCACCAGCTCCACCAAAGAATCTGCTAAGGCACTGACCCTATTGAAAGCTTCTTAAAGTCAGGCTAGTTTGCTGTTTAATTTGCATTGTGGAGAGCAAAACAAAACAATTTGATGTATGGATATTGAAACAATGCCTTCTGAACCCAAATTAACCTTTCCCAAATTTCTGCCCATTGGTCTTATTTCACACAGGACAAATATCATATGGGACTTATACATGACATCCCTTTGTGTCACCATTAAGCCTATTCAGTAATCCAATCATTTTTCAAATGATAGTTTGGAGTCCCTTAATATTATAGTAACTGTTCCATGGGCACACACTGTCCTTTAAAATGTGGCACTGAGAATTCAGCACATCACTCCAGATATGGTCTCAACCACACAGAGATGAGTACTGGCATACACACACATACACACACACACCTTGTTCTGGATACTATACAATACCGGCATTACTACAACTTGCTTTTTTAAAGCTAAATTGCTTGTGCATACATTGAACTTGTAGTCAACTAAAACCATTAAGTTTTCCTTTCAAAGAGGATATTTTTACAATCCTTTTTCAAATTACTGGAGTGCAAATTACGCTGAGTTATTCAAATAAAAAACAAGTAATTTTGAAATGGTTTGGGGACGTAAGCGTTTCTTTCCACTTACAGCAAAGTTAGGGAATTGAGCCTTGGCCAATGTTGTAAGACCACACTACAAAATCTAGGCTCCTATGTCATCAGTAAGGTTTTCTTCAAGTGGATCTGTTAAGAATGAGTGTGTGGGCTTTTCACTTTCTTGTGAGAGTAGCTGGAAGGCAGTCTTTAGGCAAACTTGAAGCTTCACAACAGTACCAGGGAAACAGAAGACACTTAGTGTAAATCATCCACTGAACTATCTAGAGTGGAGTAACTGACATCTGAATCAAGTATTCTAACAGGAGATAATTTAAGATATAAAGAGAAGGACAGTGTCATCAGTAAGCTCCTACTTGGAGACAGTGAGACACCGGTAACTGCAAACTATTTCTGGTCAGAAGTAGTAATTTAGTAGTAATTTAGAGTTCTACTCTGTATCAATTACTTCTACTGGAGCTTCAATGCATTGAAGGCATTGGTTACTTATCTTTAGACCTGAGTTAAATGGCTATGAAGGTCTGGAGGAAGAACACGCCTTAGCAACGTTGTAAGAAAGTCAGGAGATGTGCAAGCCTAGTACAGAGGACAAGGCAGCAAAATCACCTAGAGATTTATGCTGGAGAGAGGAGGGAGAGCATGCTGTCTCCAAGGGAAATGGGAAGCCAGTTCTGGGGCTGCACACTCTTCCCTCTATTTCCGTTTCACCCCCGAAGCACCGCTGTCAGCTTCACCAGACATGGGAGAGTCTCTGGCCCTCCTATTCCCCGAAGTGCGCGTCTGCAGATAGTACAGGAGATTTGGACCGAAGCCTCGCGGCTTTGGAGGCCTTTCCAATCCTCCCTTGGCATGGTTTTCTAACAGCCATCCTCTGTTTCTCTTCTCTATTGACTTGAGCTCTGAACAGCTCAACAAACATTATGCAGAACCAAGGAGGTGCCACGCGCTGGGCCAGGTGCTGGGGTGAAAGGTGTGAGAGGGATCCCCGGCCCTTGTTCTCCAGGAGGTCACAGTGGGGACCAAGACACACAGACTATGTGGGTAATGTAAACAAAGCACTACACGAGCAGAGTGCAGGGCTGCTAAGTCTGCCTGGTGGCCAAGGAGAATTCATGAAATAGATGCAATTTTTCTTGAGCTGTGAAGTCAGTGATCTGTGAAAATGCAGTGATGGTGGGAGGAAAGGAAGATGCTGACTGTGGTCATCCTCTCGAATCTTCTTCTCTTACCCAACAAGTTTGTGCATGACCTTCCACAGGCTATGACAACCCTGACTAGGCTGCAAAAAGCTCCTTTAGACACAGCCACATTAAGAAAATTCTATTATCTGAACTTGTAGACATCTATATAAAATAACAGTTACACCTCTAAATTCCCTATTGAGTATCTCAGTAATCTACATCAGAAATAAAATAATTAGGACAAAACTATAACTAGAAAAGATACATGCACCCATATTTTCATAGCAGCACTATTCACAATAGCGCCAAGGCATGGAAGCAACCTAGATGTCCATCAACAGATGAATGGGTAAAGAAGATGCGGTATGTGTGTGTGTGTGTGTATACACACACACACACACACACACACACACACAGGAATATTACTCAGCCATAAAAGAGAATGAAATAATGCCATTTGCAGCAACATGGATGGACCTAGAGCTTATCATACTAAGTGAAGTAAGTCGGAAAGAGAAAGATAAATATCATATAATATCACTTACATGTGGAATCTAAAAAAATGATACAAATGAATTTATATACAAAACAGACATAGATCCACAGACATAGAAAACAGACTTGTGGTTGCCAAGGGGGAGGGAGGGGGAGGGAGGGAATGATTGGGAGGTTGGGATTAGCAGATGCAAACTATTGTATATAGGATGGATAAATAACAAGGTCCTACTGTATAGCACAGGGAACTATACTCAATATCCTGTGATAAACCATAATGGAAAAGAATGTGAAAAAGAATGTATATATATGTATAATTGAATCACTCTCCTGTATAGCAGAAATTAACACAACATTGTAAATCAACTCTCTACTTCAATAAAAATTTTTTTGAAAAGATTAAAATAATTAGCCACTAAACTATGCAGAGAAACAGAGACTGTGTGATCTTTTTTATGGCAATATTTTAATATTTGTGTGCTAGATTCTCACAGTGCATTAAACCAAATAGGAACACTAGCAGACTAGCTTCTTAAAATCTGGCTAACCGTTTAGCAAATGAAAGTCGAGTGCCGGGGTGCCAGATCCACTGCCTGTGTTGAGCCTGTCATCCATCTGTTGTGTTCTCTGCCAACTGCTCCACTTGGGGTGCGAGTGGAAGGCATTAGGAGGGAATGAGAAACCATTAAGAGATAAACTCAACTGCAGAGTGAGCAAGCCTCTTTTTCTTTTTCCTATCCTTCTATTACCTCTGTCCTTCTCGGGTTTCTGCTTATTTTAGTGCTATCTTGTGTCAATATACTGCCCACAGATAAGACAATTAAATGAGACTTACTCCAGGTAAAGGCAGTCATTTTTCACTGATAATTCAAGTATCATTCTTGTAACTGTAGTAAGTGAGGTCAAGAAGCAGGCTGACAAAACTGTTTTCTTTGTGGCCATTTTAACCGTGAATAGAAATTGGTTATAATAAAAAGTTCAATCCTACGTCCAGATTTGACTCTACCTTTATTCACTGCAGGATTTTCTGAAATACAGGAGTATGTGTGTGACTCTCTGTTTAAGAGGTATCTTCTACTAACATGGAGCTCATACTTGTTTTATAAACCTTGACAATTTCACAGAAAGGAAATATCCCATTTTTAGAATAAAGCTGTGTTGTACTTTTTTTTCTCCTCATTTAGTGTTGCGATTTGGACAATAAATTGTCACATACTAATAGATATTTTAACTTTTTTGATCTTGGGAAGAACTCTGAAATTAATCTTAATTCTGAATTTCACTGGCAAACTGGATGAAACTAGATAATGCAGGGAGAAAGCCAAATGACAAAAAAAAAATTCTTCAGCTTTCTCAACAAATGCCTGTAAGTTTCGGAGTATCTGAGGCATTAATGCTACGTCTGGACCAGGGCTGTTGCACAGTTCATTATCATTCACAACAGCTACCAGCCTTGTCTGCGCTTTCATAAACTGTAACAGCGTCTGCCTTTATTTCCTGAAGGTGCAGTCTTCTCATAAAATGTCTTTTTAAGGGAAAACCGAGATTCAAAGATCACAGTCATTTCATTTTCCAACAGAAAAGAAATATAAAGACAGTTAGGGAACAATGGATCTGTCCAGTTTGGTCTCATCCTCCTGCAAAGAGCTGGGGCTTCAGAGTTGATGGTGAAAAGACCCGGTACACAAAGCAGCTCTTAATGAGGACAGTTAGCCCAGCTATTTTTAAGACATGCAACTTGGCAACTCTCTCACCACACTATCAGATACACTTCTTAAGCGCCTTAATGCACGTGGCTTTTTACCTCTAGAAGTTTGATTTTTTTAAAAAAAAGAACATCATGGTACTAGATGAAACACTTGTATTTTTGATCAAGTAAATATACAATTTATAGATATATTTGATCAAATGAATATAAAATTTACACACATATATATATATATAATATCAAGAGCATATTTGGAGAAGAGCATAAATAGAGAAGTTTCTAGATTAGACACTGAGGTAAGGTTTATCTGGACAGTGTGGCCATGATGGGCCTGCATGGAGGTCAGACAGGATCTCCAGAGAGTCAAGTTTGGGAAGTTTGGAAGCATATTTTAAATATAATTTGGAAACGAGACAAAATAAAACTGCATTGTTTTCATAATACTTATTTCAGAAAGTAAAGCTAGACACAATCCTTTCATTTGGTGAAAAACATATGATGATGACTTTCAAGAGATGGACACAATTTTCTGAGGCTGGGAGAATTATCTCTAAGGATAGGCAGACTTTAAAAGGGTCCATAGATTTCAAGACAAGGGACACAGCCCTCCCTGGAGCAGGAAGGAAGGAAGTCCCCTGTGCAGTTCCCTCTCTAGCCTGCAGATAAATGAATTTAAGATCTAATTCAGAACTGTCTGCAAAGGAAATGTGACCACTTGAGGGACACTTCAGACAAGGTAATACGGTAAAGGTGCCAGAGCCATGGATTCACGTGGGTAGAGATTCAAATCCTGACTTCACTAGTAGTTAGCGATGAAACTTTGGGGAAATTTCTCCATCTGTGAAACAGTGATGATAAATCGTACCTCATAGAAATGCAAATCAAAACTACAATGAGATATCATCTCACACCAGTCAGAATGGCCACCATCAAAAAATCTAGAAACAATAAATGCTGGAGAGGGTGTGGAGAAAAGGGAACACTCTTGCACTGCTGGTGGGAATGTGAATTGGTACAGCCACTATGGAGAACAGTATGGAGGTTCCTTAAAAAACTACAAATAGAACTACCATATGACAGCAATCCCACTACTGGGCATATACCCTGAGAAAACCATAATTCAAAAAGAGTCATGTACCAAAATGTTCATTGCAGCTCTATTTACAATAGCCCGGAGATGGAAACAACCTAAGTGTCCATCATCGGATGAATGGATAAAGAAGATGTGGCACATATATACAATGGAATTACTCAGCCATAAAAAGAAACAAAATTGAGCTATTTGTAATGAGGTGGATAGACCTAGAGTCTGTCATACAGAGTGAAGTAAGCCAGAAAGAGAAAGACAAATACCGTATGCTAACACATATATATGGAATTTAAGAAAAAAAAATGTTGAAGAACCTAGGGGTAAGGCAGGAATAAAGACACAGACCTACTAGAGAATGGACTTGAGGATATGGGGAGGGGGAAGGGTAAGCTGTGACAAAGTGAGAGAGTGGCATGGACATATATACACTACCAAACGTAAAATAGATAGCTAGTGGGAAGCAGCCGCATAGCACAGGGAGATCAGCTCGGTGCTTTGTGACCGCCTGGAGGGGTGGGATAGTGAGGGTGGGAGGGAGGGAGACGCAAGTGGGAAGAGATATGGGAACATATGTGTATGTATAACTGATTCACTTTGCTATAAAGCAGAAACTAACACACCATTGTAAAGCAATTATACCCCAATAAAGATGTTAAAAAAAAAAGAATAGCAGGCTATCTGACAATGGGTAAAAAAAAAAGAATAGCAGGCTATCTGACAATGGGTTAATATATGTAAAGAGATCTTGTAAATCAATAAGAAAAATAACAACAATCCAATGTAAAGAAAGGGCAAGGGCATTTCAGAGAAAAAAATTCATATATAAATGACTTATAACCTCTCATACTTTTAAACATGGAAAGTAAAATAATAATGTGGTATAATGTTTCACCTATTTAATAGAAAATGGAAAAACTCAATAACGTGTGTTGTTGAAGAAGTCATGTGGAAATAGGTGTGTGTCCCACTGCTATGGAGTAATTGTCATGTGGCGAAATTTTTCCAATAAATACTTTAAAAATTAAAAAACAAAATCGTACCTCATAGAGATACCGTGGGGAATGAACGAAATAATGTAAAGAAGTTTCTTGATAGTATTTAGCACATAATAATTATAAAGTAAATGGCCACTATTATTATTATTGTAAAAGTTTGTACTCATATTTTTTGGTTAGGCTGAAAACTCATTAGATTCCTAATATCCAGTTTGTTTTAAGAAGTCAAAGTTTTCTAAGATATGTGACTTTTATTTTAACGTTTCCATTCAATATATTTTGAATAAATAATATAAATTCCCTCAAATGAGTTCTAGTTTAGTCTCTTAGTAAGCCAGAGTTTAGAATAAGAGAATCATTAAACTGTTTTCTTTTAAAATTATATCTACTGTTTTCCAAATATTTATTTATCAGGCACTGAGCTGGCAATCTCATGAATTATTTCATTTAATCTTTAAGACAAAACTAGAAGTAGGTACAATATAATTCCCATTTCATAAAAAGAAAACTTAGAAACTGTAAGAGACATGTCCCAAATTACACAGAGTAAGGATTTGAGCTGGGATTCAAACCCAAGATGTTTATAACTCTGGGTATTTAATAATTGAATGACAGAACAGTGAGGGCTATCACTTACTGCACACCTACCCCACGAAAAGTGAAATAAATTTATCAAAAGTTTTCCCACTAAAATAAACACTTTAGGACAAATTCTAGGTAATTCAGCAGATTGAAAATTGGTTTTAGCATAAATTAGGCTCTATTTTATTTAATTTTTTACTATCACATTATTAGGATTAAGATTATTGGAAGATAAGTGTTCCTATTTTAAAAAACTATCCCTACTTCTCAAAAAACATATCTGATACATGACATACACAAGAGAAATAGGGAGTGAGGCCATTTTTTATTTGCAATATTCGAGCAGCAAATGCAAGCATGCTTTGAGTGTGAAGTCTGGAGGTAGGGCAGTAGGCAGGATGTGCTCCAGGGGCCCAATCTCATTTTCCCACTGCACATCATGAGGATGTGAGTTGTGAGCACCTGTGTGTGTGTGTGTGTGTGTGTGCGTGTGTATGACATATGTGTGTATGCCCTTGTGTGATCTCATGCATTAAGCCACTCAGTTCTCTTGGAAACTTAACCATCCAATTTACTTGTTTTGACTGACAGTGGCTTCTGTCCAACCAAGCTGACCGGAAGTCACCAGTGACTAATATCTAAGAACCCTTGCTACATAGAGTAGATTTTCTTATTTGAACCCAGAACAGAAAACTTACCAAATATCTTAGGCAAAATCCTAGCTGTGCTGAGTAAACATAAAGGGGACAGTTATTTTTCTGTGGTGTGTTGGCAGTAAGGCTATGTATCTATCAGGTTAGAAGGCCTATGCAAGTCTGTACAAGGTGATGCGTATTATAATTACAAAAGAGCATAATTAAATGCTATAGTTCTTCATCTTCAAAGTCTCCATGATTCCATATTACATAAAGTCTCCTGGGCCTCAGAAGAAAAATGCCACCTCAAGAAACTAATACTTTGTTCAGGGCCTTGACTTAAAAAGTTTACTGCTATCACCTCGACAAACTTCGAAGTGTAGGTTTATTTTAGGATAATGGGATTTATATGCAAATCACTTAATTTATTACTGTATCACATTGTATGTAAGTATAAAGTGCAGTTAATATACAAATTCTACTCTACTCTGCTCAGAATAGGCTTCCCTCCATTCATATAAATCAGTTTTCTAGTTTAAATATTAAACCTTAAAAAAAACCTTCCCTTTGAGAATATTTTACCTGAGATATAGGTTCTACGGCACTTTGCATATGTTCTTCTCCAAGTGAGCAAATTCATCTTTTTTTATTTTGTCTTTTAACAGAACTCTTAAGCACTTCTAATTCTAAGAAAAGAACCCCAAAGAATAACAACTGTTGAGAAGCAGAATCCAGGCCAAGCTCGGGGATGCTGTATGCATACTCTGGGAGACATGGCTCTGAGGATACATAACACTTTAAGAATAATTTTTCTTTGGAAACTTAGAAAAATCAATCAAGTTATTTTCATCATAAAATAATGGAAGTACTGTACCCCAAACATAAGTGCCCATCTTTACAACTATAATTTAAAATTTATGAAATTTAAAAAATTTTAAAAATTGATGTATCATCATTGGAGTCAAATATTTAAAACTTATAAAGCATGCCAATAGATAACATAGTAGCTTTCTTGTTATTTTCATTTTGTGTATATTCATTAGAGATATTTTAAATAAATGGTAACCTGTGGATTATAGAAGTGAGAAAAATGCTCTTGAGGTGACATTTCTTCACTGATGAGTGTTATACACCTTTAACAGCTAAATGAAGTGACAAGTTAGAAGTAGACCTGGCACCACCAGTGACTGTGCCCTTGAAGAGAGGATACGGTCAAAGACTTGGTGATTCCACAGATGTTGGGAAGGTCCCTGAAGATGCCTGACACCAGGACCCAAGAGCTAAGTGCAGCCTGATACCATGGTTAGCACCACAGGAAGCTGAACAAATTCTCTGATTGTCTGTGAGGCTCTCTGAGAGCGACTCAAGTAAATTAAACTTGTGGAGACTGCGTGGGGAAACATGAGAGAGAGTTTGCCAGGACAGTGTGCGTTGGTTTTAGAGTACCATGGATACGGCCTCTCCTTCACCACGTTAGCTTTTTTTTTTTAACATCTTTATTGGAGTATAATTGCTTTTCAATGGTGTGTTAGTTTCTGCTGTATAACAAAGTGAATCAGCTATACGTATACATATATCCCCATATCCCCTCCCTCTTGCGTCTCCCTCCCACCCTCCCTATCCCACCCCTCTAGGTGGTCACAAAGCACCGAGCTGATCTCCCTGTGCTATGCAGCTGCTTCCCACTAGCTATCTATTTTACATTTGGTAGTGTATTTATATGTCCATGACACTCTCACTTTGTCCCAGTTTACCCTTCCCCCTCCCCATGTCCTCAAGTCCATTCTCTACATCTGTGTCTTTATTCCTGTACTGCCCCTAGTTTCATCAGAACCTTTTTTTTTTTTACATTCCATATATATGTGCTAGCATATAGTATTTGTTTTTCTCTTTCTGACTTACTTCACTCTGTATGACAGACTCTAGGTCCATCCACCTCACTATAAGTAACTCAATTTCATTTCTTTTTATGGCTGAGTAATAGTCCATTGAATATATGTGCCACATCTTCTTTATCCATTGATCTGTCGATGGACACTTCAGCTTTTAAGTTCCCTGGAGACAGCATCTTCACACAGATCTTGTGAGACTCACTCTTGTCACCAGTTTGACCAAATGGGCCCAAAGGGCTGAGGCTTTCCATTCCCAGAATTACTACATCCAAGTGATTCACTGCTAGCTAGTATATTCCCTTATATCTACTGCAGTTTTACTTTAAGTGGAGTGTTGGATGAATCATCTCATGAAATTCTTTCTACAGATCTGGGCTTCTAGGAAAAGCAACAGCATCTTTAATTCTGAGTTGTGTTTGCCTGGAACACCACATCTTGCTCCAGCTCCTTCACTCAGCCCAAAATGCCCTTGCTTTTCTAAGAAACTCTATTTTTTTCTGGAGAATTCCTTGGCTTGCATGTTTAACTTCCCAGCCTGCTGCTTTCTTACTCTCACGGTCCTTGATGAAGATTGATTTGATCAACGTCTGCAGCAGTTGAGCCTCTTGATGACTCTCTAGCTCCTGTACTGAGTCTCACCTGCTGAGAACTCCTTTTCAGAGCTAAGAGTCTCCTTCACAGCCAGTTAGTAGCACCTTAGGCCTGGTTTCCACAAATAGGATCCAAGAGATGTCACCTCATTGCACCAAATTCAATTAACAGTATTTATTTTTAGACTTATTTTATGTATTTATTTATTTTTTGGCTGCGTTGGGTCTTTGTTGCTGCACACGGGCTTTCTCTAGTTGCAGCGAGCGGGGGCTACTCTTTGTTGTGGTGCTTCACCTTCTCATTAGGGTGGCTTCTCTTATTGCAGCACAGGGGCTCTAGGTGCCCAGGCTTCAGTAGCTGTGGCACGCAGGCTCAGTAGTTGTGGAACACGGGCTTAGTTGCTCCGCGGCACGTGGGAGCAGCTTCCCGGACCAGGGCTCGAACCCATGTCTCCTGCATTGGCAGGTGCATTCTTAACCACTTCCCCACCAGGGAAGCCCCAATTAACAATATTTTATACCAATCTTAGTAAATTCTGTTTTAAAATATAACAGGAGAATTTTATCCACTTTCCCTTTATTCATTGTGTAAACCCAATTAAATCTTATTTTACACCCCACAATAAAGAAGTCTAGACCAGAGGGCAGACAGCAGAAGCAAGAAGAAGTACAATCCTGCAGCCTGTGGAACAAAAACGACATTCACAGAAAGACAGACAAGATGAAAAGGCAGAGGGCTATGTACCAGATGAAGGAACAAGATAAAACCCCCAAAAAAACAACTAAATGAAGTGGAGATAGGCAACCTTCCAGAAAAAGAATTCAGAATAATGATAGTGAAGATGATCCAGGACCTTGAAAAAAGAATGGAGGCAAAGAGCGAGAAGATGCAAGAAATGTTTAATGAAGACCTAGAAGAATTAAAGAACAAACAGAGATGAACAATACAATAACTGAAATGAAAACTACACTAGAAGGAATCAATAGGAGAATAACTAAGGCAGAAGAATAGATAAGTGATCTGGAAGACAGAATGGTGGAATTCACTGCTGCAGAACAGAAGAGAGAAAAAAGAAGGAAAAGAACTGAAGACGGCCTAAGACACCTCTGGGACAACATTAAACGCAACAACATTCGCATTATAGGGGTTCCAGAAGGAGAAGAGAGAGAGAAAGGACCCAAGAAAGTATTTGAAGAGATTATAGTAGAAAACTTCCCTAACATGGGAAAGGAAATAGCCACCCAGTCCAGGAACCACAGCGAGTCACATACAGGATAAACCCAAGGAGAAACACGCTGAGACACATAGTAATCAAACTGGCAAAAATTAAAGACAAACAAAAGTTATTGAAAGCAGCAAGGGAAAAATGACAAATAACATACAAGGGAACTCCCATAAGGGTAACAGCTGATTTCACAGCAGAAACTCTACAAGACAGAAGGGAGTGGCATGATATACTTAAAGTGATGAAAAGGAAGAAACTACAACCAAGATTACTCTACCCAGCAAGGATCTCATTCAGATTCGATGGAGAAATCAAAAGCTTTACAGACATGCAAAAGCTAAGAGAATTCAGCACCACCAAACCAGCTCTACAACAAATGTTAAAGGAACTTCTCTAAGTGGGAAACACAAGGGAAGAAAAGGACCTACAAAAACAAACCCAAAACAATTAAGAAAATGGTCATAGGAACATACATATCGATAATTACCTAAATGTGAATGTATTAAATGCTCCAACCAAAAGACACAGGCTCGCTGAATGGATACAACAATAAGACCCATATATATGCTGTCTACAAGAGACCCACTTCAGACCTAAGGACACATACAGACTGAAAGTGAGGGGATGGAAAAAGATATTCCATGCAAATGGAAATCAAAAGAAAGCTGGAGTAGCAATACTCATATCAGATAAAATAGACTTTAAAATAAAGAATGTTACAAGAGACAAGGAAGGACACTATATAATGATCAAGGGATCAATCCAAGAAGAAGATATAACAATTATAAATATATATGCACACAACATCAGAGCACCTCAATACATAAGGCAACTGCTAACAGCTATAAAAGAGGAAATCGACAGTAACACAATAATAGAGGGGGACTTTAACACCTCACTTGCACCAATGGACAGATCATCCAAAATGAAAATAAATAAGTAAACAAAAGCTTTAAATGACACAAAAGGCCAGATAGATTTAATTGATATTTATAGGACATTCCATCCAAAAACAGTAGATTACACTTTCTTCTCAAGTGCGCACAGAACATTCTCCAGGATAGATCACATCTTGGGTCATAAATCAAGCCACAGTAAATTTTAAAAAATTGAAATCATATCAAACATCTTTTCTAACCACAATACTATGAGGTCAGAAATCAATTACAGGGAAAAAAATGTAAAAAACACAAACACATGGAGGCTAAACAGTATGTTACTAAATAACCAAGAGATCACTGAAGAAATAAAAGAGGAAATCAGAAAACACCTAGAGACAAATTACAATGAAAACATGATGATCCAAAACATATGGGATGCAGCAAAAGCAGTTCTAAGAGGGAAGTTTATAGCTGTACAAGCCTACCTCAAGAAACAAGAAAAATCTCAAATAAACAATCTAACCTTACACCTAAAGGAACCAGAGAAAGTAGAACAAACAAAACCCAAAGTTAGCAGAAGGAAAGAAATTATATAGATCCAAGCAGAAATAAATGAAATAGAAACAAACAAAACAATAGCAAAGATCAATAAAACTAAAAGCTGGCTCTTTGAGAAGAGAAACAAAATTGATAAACCATTAGCCAGACTCATCAAGAAAAAGAGGGAGAGGACTCAAATCAATAGAATTAGAAATGAAAAAGAAGTTACAAAGACCCCACAGAAATACAAAGCATCCTAAGAGACTACTACAAGCAACTCTATGCCAAAAAAATAGGCAACCTGGAAGAAATGGACAAGTTCTTAGAAAGGTATATCCTTCCAAGACTGAACCAGGAAGAAATAGAAAATATGAACAGACCAATCACAAGTAATGAAATTTAAACTGTGATTAAAAATCTTCCAACACACCAAAGTCCAGGACCCGACGGCTTCACAGGTGAATTCTATCAAACATTTAGAGAAGAGTAACACCCATCCTTCTCAAACTCTTCCAAAAAATTGCAGAGGAAGGAACACTCCCAAACTCATTCTGTGAGGCCACCATCACCCTGATACCAAAACCAAACCAAGATACTACAAAAAAAGAAAATTATAGACCAATACCACTCATGAATATAGATGCAAAAATCCTCAACAAAATACAAGCAAACAGAATCCAAGAGCACATTAAAAGGATCATACACCATGATCAAGTGGGATTTATCCCAGGGATGCAAGGATTCTTCAGTATACACAAATCAAACAATGTGATACACCATATTAACAAATTGAAGAATAAAAACCATATGATCATCTCAATAGATGTAGAAAAAGCTTTTGACAAAATTCAACACCCATTTATGATAAAAAAAACTCTCCAGAAAGTGGGCATAGAGGGCACCTACCTCAACATAATAAAGGCCATACACGACAAATCCACAGCAAACATAAATTTTAATGGTGAAAAACTGAAAGCATTTCCTCTAAGATCAGGTACAAGACAAGGATGTCCACTCTCATCACTATTATTCAACATAGTTTTGTGAGTCCTAGCCACGGCAATCAGAGAAGAAAAAGAAACTAAAAGACTACAAATTGGAAAAGAAGTAAAACTGTCACTGTTTGCAGATGACATGATGCTATACATAGAGAATCCTAAAGATGCCACCAGAAAACTACTAGAGCTCATCAATGAATTTGGTAAAGTAGCAGGATACAAAATTAATGCACAGAAATCTCTTGCATTCCTATACACTAATGATGAAATATCCGAAAGAGAAATTAAGTAAACACTCCCATTTACCAGTGCAACAAAAAGAATAACATACCTACAAATAAACCTACCTTGGGAGACAAAAGACCTGTATGCAGAAAACTATAAGACACTGATGAAAGAAATTAAAGAAGATATCAACAGATGGAGAGATATACCATGTTCTTGGATTGGAAGAATCAATATTGTGAAAATGACTATACTATCCAAAGCAATCTACAGATTCAATGCAATCCCTATCAAATTACCAATAGCATTTTTTACAGAACTAGAACAAAAAATCTTAAAATTTGTATGGAGACAAAAAGACCCCAAATAGCCAAAGCAGTCTTGAGGGAAAAAAACGGAGCTGGATGAATCAGACTCCCTGACTTCAAACTATTTTACAAGTAATCAAGACAATATGGTACTGGCACAAAAACAGAAATATAGATCAATGGAACAAGATAGAAAGCCCAGAGATAAACCCACGCACCTATGGTCAACTAATCTATGACAAAGGAGGCAAGGATATACAATGGAGAAAAGACAGTCTCTTCAATAACTGGTGCTGTGAAAACTGGACAGGTACATGTAAAAGAATGAAATTAGAACACTCCCTAACACCATACACAAAAATAAACTCAAAATGGATTAGAGACCTAAATATAAGACCGGACACTATAAAACTCTTAGAGGAAAACATAGGAAGAACACTCTTTGACATAAATCACAGCAAGATCTTTTTTGATCCACCTCCTAGAGAAATGGAAATAAAAACAAAAATAAACAAATGGGACCTAATGAAACTTCAAAGCTTTTGCACGGTAAAGGAAACCATAACAAGATGAAAAGACAACCCTCAGAAGAAAAGACAGCCCTCAGAGAAAATATTTGCAAACGAACCAACAGACAAAGGATTAATCTCCAAAATATATAAACAGCTCATGCAGTTCAATATTAAAATAACAAACAACCCAATCCAAAAATGGGCAGAAGACCTAAATAGACCTTTCTCCAAAGAAGACAAACAGATGGCCAAGGAGCACATGAAAAGCTGCTCAACATCACTAATTATTAGATAAATGCAAATCAAAACTACAGTGAGGTATCACCTCACACCAGTTAGAATGGGCATCATCAGAAAATCTACAAACAACAAATGATGGAGGGGGTGTGGAGAAAAGGGAAACCTCTTACACTGTTGGTGGGAATGTAAATTGATACAGCCACTATGGAGAACAGTATGGAGGTTCCTTAAAATACTAAAAATAGAATTACCATATGATCCAGCAATCCCACTACTGGGCATATACCCAGAGAAAACCATAATTCAAAAAGAGTCATGTACCACGGTGTTCATTGCAGCAGTATTTACAATAGCCAGGTCATGGAAGCAACCTAAATGCCCATCGACAGATGAATGGATAAAGAAGACGTGGTACATGTATAATAAAATTATTTCAAAAATGGAATATTACTCAGCCATAAAAAGGAACGAAATTGGGTCATTTGTAGAGATGTGGATGGATCTAGAGATTGTCATACAGAGTGAAGTAAGTCAGAAAGAGAGAAACAAATATCGTATATTAACGCATATATGTGGAACCTAGGAAAATGGTACAGATGAACCGGTTTTCAGGGCAGAAATTGAGACACAGATGTAGAGAACAAACGTATGGACACCAAAGGGGGAAAGCGGCAGTGGGTGGTGGTGGTGCTGTGATGAATTGGGCGATTGGGATTGACATGTATACACTGATGTGTATAAAATGGATGACTAATAAGAACCTCCTGTATAAAAAAGAAAAAAAAAGATTTGTTCATATGGTGGTATAAGTAATCCCTCTCTTGTATGTACGTTGTAATTATCTTTTCTCAATTTGTCTTTTCTATTTTGCCTGGCATTTTACTGTTTCTATAATCATATGTATGATTTGATTTTTAAAAAAAGTAGCATAGCTCGGCTCTAAGATATACAAAAAAAAAAAAAAGAAGTCTAATAATCTATTTTATAGTCCAAGTTCTCCAATGATTCTGTACTTGGCAAAAAAAAAAAAAAAAGAGTTCCCATATTCAAGTAATTTTTAAAATCCCAATGATCTGAAATCTAAACAATCTGAACAATATATTTTAGGAAGAGATTGGTGAAATGGGTATATAAAGCAAACTTGGACTGGGGAATCTCTTCAAGAGTTAGGTGATTAAGTAGTATTCTCTTGGGGAAACGGCATTTTGAAGGATTCAGACCTTTAAACAAGTGTCTGAAGGAACTTTTACTTATTGAAGTGTCTTCGTTTAATGTCATCAGAAAGATTAAGCAAGAGGACAGCAGCCCAAATAATCATTAGCTTGCAGCAAGGTATCATTGTTTACAAAGTTTGTTGGGTTTTACTGAGTCTAACATTTACAGGAGCAAAGAATTTGCATATCAGGCTGAATAATTTCTAAAAGAAACAGAGCAACATCAGTGAAGCAGTCAGATATCAGAGACACGTTTAAGAAGGGCTCAGAAAATAAGTTCTGAACCTCCTACCGCTTCAGCTTCAGTTCCCCTCGTGACAATGATAGCTTCATAACCACAGGGGTCATGACCCTCTAGATAGTGAGGCTAAATGGACTCACTTGATAATTAGTGCAGCTAGAACAGCTACGAAAATTTATGTTAAATTTATTTTAGTGAAGAAGAGAATTTTCTTAGCATCAATATGTAAAACTCTAATAATTCAACAATTTAAGTGAAAAATAAGACAAGATAATTGCAGTCTAATTTACAAATATAACAATTTTTTTTAAGTTTCCTGAATAAGTATGCTAACCTCTTGTGAGTGGATTCATTATTTAGAATCATCTTTACAGTATTAGAGAAGACAATGTGAAAATCATTTTATTGATGGATTGAAATATATTTCTTGTATTTTTATTTATCATATTTCATGCGATACTTTATTTTTAAATGTTTATTTATGTCTGCAGTGAAATACATATTAAAAGATCCTATATCATGTGGTCGCTTATTTGTGGAATCTTAAAAAATGATACAAATGAACTTATCTACAAAAACAGAAACAGAGTCACAGACATAGAAACCAGACTTACAGTTACCAAAGGGGAAAATGGGGGAGTGATAAATTAGGAGCTTGGGATTAACAGATACACACTACTATAAATAAAATAGGTAAACAACAAGGGCCTACTGTGTAACACAGGGAACTACATTCAATATCTTGTAATAAACTATAAAAGAATCTGAGAAAGAATAGATTTATATATATATATATATATGTATAGCTGAATCACTTTGCTGTACACCTGAAACTAACACAACCTTGTAAATCACCTAGACTTCAATTTAGAAAGAAAGAAAGAGAGAAAAGATAAAACATATCAATAAGTAACCCTCCCCCACAAGAAAGATACTATACCAAACATAGAACAGTGAAATTAAGAAGCTTTGGGTCTCTTAGAATAATGACTAATGTTCTGAAGCAAGTGTTTTCTGCAAAGGACCAGACAGTAAATGTTTTAGAATCTCTGCCACAATTACTAGACACTGCTGTGTAGCACAAAAGCAGCCTTAGCCATTATGAAGACCCATGAGCATGGCTGTGCTCCAGTAAAACCCGATTTACTAAATCATACAGCAGGAATTTTTGGCAGCCCTCCTGCAGGGTCACAGTTTGCTGACTGCCCCCCGCCCCCCGAAATACCAGATTTTTTCCGTGTATTTTCCCTTCCTCTCTGATACAACCTGGTAAAATAGCTACAAAGCTTAATCAAGGGTCTGATCCACATACCTTTTCCCCAGGAATTCCAGGAGCACCCAATTCACCTTTAAGACCAACTGCACCCTGAAATATAGAAATGCTCATTTGGAGTTTTTTCAAAGGTGTATTAATTGCTAAGGTTGTCATAGATGAGTTGCTTTTGCTCGCACCAAAGTGTGTGCCGTTAAGTTCTTTTTTCCTATTATTCACAAGTCATTAAACTATACTTTTGACAATTAATAAATTATCAGAAAGTTAATAATAAATATCAGAGTGATAATCAAAACTCAAACTAGACATTCTCCACACAGACATATGCAGTACAGCTTTCTCATTTCTTTTATATTTATCAAAGGTTAAGGAATGATTCTATTGCTGTTACTTCAACTAGTACCTGGTACTTTCAATTCAAATAAGTCATGAAATTTCAGGCTCCAAGGTACCCATATTTTTATATTTAGTGTGCCTGACCTTCCATTACATCCTCCAGGAAAACACTCCCAAGCTGGGTCAATCCTTTTGTCAGTTTCCTTGCTCATCCACGTTAACCGGAAAAATCTGCTCAGTGAAGCTGATGGGCTACCTTTATCTGCCTTTATGGCTCTTTTACAAATTCAGTCTAATAAATTTATCCTTGAGACAGTGGACAATAGTGTAAACTTTCTGAATGAATTTCTCTATTACTAATGCTTGGTAGAGATTAATCAACACATTAGAATTCTATGAGTATATAATACCATTATTACCCTGATATTACCTGTTAATTTCAGATTTAAGGCATACAAATAAATGTCAACTTCAAGTTCCTATAGATTAGATGAGATTGTATCAGATGGAGTAAAATTACAAAAACAAAAAAGAACCTGTCAATTAATCCAATATGCTCAATATTGGATTAGAAAGGATGAAGAAATATTCTTTAATTCTCATATTGACATAGACAAAAATTCAAAACCATAAATATTAAATCTTGCTTCTTTGAGGTTATTACTAAGGGAAAAATATTCCTTCTTTTAGAAAATTATGAACATATTTTGATTCAATTATTTTTTATTGGTGTGGTGTGTCTTCAGAACGGGCACATGAGTAATGTCACACTGGAAACAAAATAAAGGGAAATTCACTAGTAATCTCTGGGTTAACACACTAGACCACTCAAAATGGAAACTTCCATACAGTGAGATTGGAGAGTAGGGGTAGTAGAAAAAAAACAATACCAAAGTTTTTGACTATAGAGTCAAGTAAGTTAACATTTCATCTTAAATTATTTTGATTTTCTCTAAAAGTATACCTACAAAGCAATCATTTCATAAAGCCTACACTTTTCGGGAAATTAACTTGATATGGAAGGTAATAATACAAAACTAAACTGGAAAATTATCCCCCAAATAGACCTCAGATCATACTCCTCCTTAGGTTCAGGAACATAGAAATTGAGCTGCTATGTTATAAAACTGAGGGAATTTCAACTCTGAAGTGAGTGAAGGTATTAGCAAGGGTATTAAAGAACTGAGAAAGTAATGTAGTTGCTAAGTAATTAGGCTGCTAACCACATCTGCTAAGAAAAGGGAATTAAAAGATTCAGAAAATTACAATCATTGAGTCTAAATGAAAGAAAAGTATTAATTATTATTTCAAATAATGTCATCCAGAGTTTAGTCTTGGACAGAGGGCATGGTTAGGATGGTCTGATTGGGTGGCCTGATACAGAATATTCATCACAGCTATGTGTTTATAAGCAGTGGTTGAATCTCAAACTATCTCCATGAAAGGGGGTCATAAGCTTTATGAAGAAAAAAGCAGTAAATCAGACTAATGAAGCATCACAGTGTGGATGAGAAAATAGGCAAATAAACACTAAGTCATCCCAAAACTTGTGGCTTTTCTCCAAATATTTCTGATTCATCATTAACTAGTGGGTAACATCAAGCTAAAACTAATCAGGTCACTATGTAAATTTTTTTAATGCTTTTGTTTGTAAAGGAAAAAGTGTAGTAGAACATTAGTGAATAATATAACAGTTCTTAACGATTTAGCTTATCTAGCTCCTTCTCCGCAAACTGACTCTTCGCCCTGCTTGGCAAGGTCCACTGGGCAACTGGGGCAGAGAATTCACAGGTTCTAGAAACAGCTGAGTTGATGACTTAGACTTTCCCTGTAGTAGAATATTCATTCATTCAACGTATTTTTAGCTCCTATTATGTGCTGTTCTATGTATGGTGCTCAAGGAACTCATATTCTAGTGGGGGAATAAATGGAGGTATAATGATAACATGTCAAGTGACGATAAAAGTGCTAAGAAAAGAAAGACAGAGGTGGAATGAAGGGATGCTTTTTACACAGAGATGTCAGAAGAGGCCTTTCTATTTTTTTTTAATTAATTTATTTTTTTGGGGGTCTGTGTTGGGTCTTCGTTTGTGTGTGAGGGCTTTCTCCAGTTGCGGCGAGCGGGGGCCACTCTTCATCGCGGTGCGCGGGCCTCTCACTGTCCCGGCCTCTCCCGCTGCAGAGCACAGGCTCCAGATGCACAGGCTCAGTAGTTGTGGCTCACAGGCCTAGCCGCTCCGCGGCATGTGGGATCTTCCCAGACCAGGGCTCGAACCTGTGTCCCCTGCATTGGCAGGCAGATTCTTAACCACTGCACCAACCAGGGAAGCCCCCAGGCCTTTCTATTATAAAGTGATTTATGAGAGAGAGCCTAAATGATGTGAAGGAAAGAGAAATGTGAATATCTAGAACATTCCAGGTATATGTAGCCTGGTGCAAAGACCTTGGAACAGACATGAACAAGGGGAGAGTGTAGGAGCCACTATAGGGAGGGGTAGCGGGGTAGGGAGAGCTCTACACATTATGGGAAGTCTTGCGGCCCGTGGTTAGAGCTTCAGTGTTATCTTGAAGGGAATAGGAAGCCATGGGTGGGTTTTGATCCAGGTGGGACAAGATTTACTTACAGGATTATTCAGAACAGCTGTCTAACTCATAGTGTACAGGCATAAATAAAGTAAAATTTGCTCTTTATAAAGCTGCCACAGATGACAGTAAGTATTCTCAAAATGTAAGACCTGGGCTTCCCTGGTGGCACAGTGGTTGGGAGTCTGCCTGCCAGTGCAGGGGATGCGGGTTCGTGCCCTGGTCCGGGAAGATCCCACATGCCGCGGAGCAGCTGGGCCCATGAGCCATGGCCGCTGAGCCTGCACGTCCGGAGCCTGTGCTCCGCAACGGGAGAGACCACGACAGTGAGAGGCCCGCGTAACGCAAAAAAAACAAAAAAAAAGTAAGACCTTCAGAAATACTGTAATGAGTAATACATAATCTGGAAAGAGATTTGGGTACTGTATTCTCAAAACTTTTCTCATTTTATCTCATTGGGCCAAAAGTAAAATGAGAAAAATGAGAATGAGAAAAATTAAATTTCAAAAACTAGCACACTGTATCTAAAAAACATCTTGTCAAATAAGATTGGGAACAAAAGACACAGATTTGAATGAAATACTTAAATCACTGAGTGATCTTTTGAAGAAATGACTGTCATTAAATTATTAATATTTACTATAAGTGGAATATATCAACTCAAGGTTTTTATAACCTAAAACATGTAATCAATTGAAAATTGGAATTATTTCACAAAATGAAGATGTGTTTGGTTTTAATCAAACCACATATGAAACTAAACTCAATCTAAAAGGATTACCTCTACCTCTCCTTCAACACATGAACAATTACACTGTGATTGGAAAAGTAGAGGAAACATACATTTGCTAAGTATCTACTATGTGCCAGTTCCTGGTACTAAGTATTCCTTCTTCACAATAAGCTGTTGACTGAGTGTTATTAAGCATCATTTTCAAAGCAAGTAAGAGGTGGACAGGATTCAATCCCAAGTGATTCAGGCTCCAAAGTGGTACTCCTTCTAATATACTGTCCTACAGCCCCTAAATATACTCTCTTGGTCTTACACACCAAAAGAAAAACCTTGAGAACAACATCTGGTTGCCTTAGTAACACTGCACTTCTGATCATTTCACAAAATCAACTATTCAATATGCCTTAGAGCAAAAATGACTTTTGATCTTCAAACTATGCAGGCACTATTTTGTGCACCTGCTCTAATAATGAAACTTATATACAAGACTCAAACACAGGTGGAAAGTCATCTTTATTTACTGCCCATTAAAGTTGCAGGATCACGTAGTACAATAAGAACAGAAATGTACTCATCAACTCCTCAAAAGGAAAAATACATCCATGTTTATTAAAAGAAGCTGATCACATTCATGGCCATGGTCATCTGAAGTTGTATTTGCACATCAAGGATTATGCTGGTTTAATTAAATGCTGGTGCATGTACTGAAACAATAAAGGAAGTATAGTGATTATTTCCCTTCTTTTGTAGATTATCAATTTATTTTATCCCAGCTGTCATTGCCTTGCCACTAAAATCTCTTGCCATTGTGAATTTTGTGTAGGCTGGAAGTTAAAACAAATGTTATTATTTTTTAAATGTATCATAAATGGGAAATTATGTAATACATTATAACTTTAAGATACATTTTGTATATTTTATAGATTTGGCATACAATAAATTTTCTAATAATTATGATCTTTTTTATTTCTGTGGTATCAGTTGTACCATGCCCTCTTTCATTTTTTATTGTTTATTTGAGTCCTCTCTTTTTTTCTTGGTGAGTCTAGCTAGCTATAGGCTTGTCAATTTGTTTCTCTCTTCAGAAAACCAGCTCTTAGTTTCACTGATCTTCTCCATTGTATTTTTAGTCTCTATTTCATTTATTTCTGCTTTAATTTTTTCTTTTTCTTGAGGTACGCGGGCCTCTCACTGTTGTGGCCTCTCCCATTGCGGAGCACAGGCTCTGGATACACAGGCTCAGCGGCCATGGATCACGGGCCCAGCCGCTCCGTGGAATGTGGGATCTTCCCAGACCGGGGCATGAACCCACGTCCCCTGCATCGGCAGGTGGACTCTCAACCACTGCGCCACCAGGGAAGCCCTGCTCTAATTTTTATTTCCTTCCTTCTACTAACTTTGGACTTCATTTGTTCTTCTTTTGCTAGTTCATTAAGGTGTAAAGTTAGGTTGTTTATTCGAGCCTCTGATTGTTTCTTGAGATGGGCACTTATTTCTGTGAACTCCTCTCTTAGAACTGCTTTTGTTGCATCCCACAAATTTTGGTATGTTATATTTCCATTTTCATTTGTCTCAAGGTAATTTTTAATTTCTTTTTTGATTTCTTCTTTCACCCACTGGTTGCCCAGTAGCATGTTGTTTAATCTCTACATTTGTGAACGTTCCAGTTTCCTTCGTGTAATTAATTTCTAGTTTCATACCACTGTGGTCAGAAAAATATGCTTGATATAATTTCAATCCTTTTAAATTCATTAAGACTTGTTTCATGGCCTAAAATACGATCTGTTCTAGAAAATGTTCCATATATATTTGAGAAGAATATATTCTATTGATTTCAGAGGGAATGTTCTGTATATATCTCTTAAGTTCATCTGATTCATCTGTCATTTAAGGCTAGTGTTTCCTTATTGATTTTCTGTCTGGATGATGTATCCATTGATGTAGTGGGGTATTAAAGTTTCCTACTATTATTGTATTACTGACTACTTCTCCCTTTAGGAGTGTTAATATTTGCTTTATATATTTAGGCACTTCTGGGTTAAGTGCATAAATACTTACAAATGTTACATCCTCTTGTTGGATTGACCCCTTTGTCATTATATAAAACCCACCTTTGGCTCTTATTACATTCCTTGTTTAAAGTCTATTTTGTCTGATATAAGTATAACTACTCAGCTTTCTTTTGATTTCCATTTGCAAAAGACTGCAATATCTTTTCCAATCCCTTCACTTTCAGTTTGTGTGTGTCCTTACATATAAAGTGAGTATTTTATAGGTAGCATATAGATGGATCTTCTTTCCAAACTGTATTATACAGTTATAGTAATTAAAACAGTGTGGTATTGGCATAAAAACAGACACATATATCAGTGGAACAGAGCAGAGAGCCCCAAAATAAACCCACACATATATGGTCAATTAATTTATGACAAAGGAGTCACAAATATATAATGGGGAAAGGATAGCCTCTTCAATAGTGTTGGCTATTTACAACAGCCAAGACATGGAAGCAACCTAAATGTCCATTGACAGATGAATGGATAAAGAAGATGTGGTACATATATAGAATGGAATAATACCCATAAAAAAGAATGAAATAATGCCATTTGAAGCAACACGGATGGACCCAGAGATTATCATACTAAATGAAGTAAGCCCTACAGAGAATGACAAATATCATATGGTATTGCTTATACATGGAATTTAAAATAGAATGATACAAATGAACTTATATGCAAAACAGAAATAGACCCACAGACGTAGAAAACAAACTTATGTTACCAAAGAGGAAAGGAGGGAGTGATAAATTAAGAGTTTGGGATTAATATATACACCCTACTATATATAAAACAGATAACCAACAAGGACCTACTGTATAGCATGTGGAACTATACTCAATATTTTGTAATAATCTATAAAGGAAAAGAATCTGAAAAATAATATATATAGATAACTGAATCACTTTGCTGTATACCTGAAACTGACACAACACTGTAAATCAACTATACTTCAATAAAAAATAAATAAAATTTTTAAAATAAATAAATAGTGAGTGCTGAGAAAACTGCAGAGCCACATGCAAAGAAGAATGAAACTTGACCACTATCTTATACCATACAAAAAAATTAACCCAAAATGGATTAAAGACTTGAATGTAAGATCTGAAACCACAGAACTCCTAGAAGAAAACATGGGCAGTAAGCCCCTCAACATACATCTTGGTGATAATTTTTTTGAATATGTCTCCAAAAGCAAAAGTAACAAAAGCAAAAATAAACAAGTGTGATCTCAAGGGCAAAAATAAATGCCCATCCCAAACCCAAACATTTCTTCTCAAGCACTTGCTTAGGTGCCAGAAGTTCCCATGGAAGGTACAATGGTGGACCCTCCTTTGGGAGTCAAAAGACCAAGGATGGCTTGGCTGAAGCTTGCTGTGCAACTTTGAGGGATCAGTCATTTCACAAACTTCAGTCTCTTACCTTTTAAAATAAGGAGTCCATGTAGATTATATAAATAATTTAGAACCATGGACTTCCAAGTTAAGGCATGAAAAGAATTTAAATCTGTTCTACCTTGGAAAGATAGTAAGAACATAATCAACTCCTAATCTTAGCAGGAATTAATCTACATAGTTAGCTAACAAAAGACGTGACTCATAGAAAACAAACTTATGGTTACCAGAGGGAGATGCAGGGGGAGACAAATTAGGAGTTTGGGATTAACATATACACACTACTACATGTAAAACAGATAACCAACAAGGACCTACTGTATAGCACAGGGAACTATACTCAATGTCTTATAATAATCTATAATTGAAAAGAACCTGAAAAAGAATATACTTATATATATAGATTCAGTTATATATATATATATATATATATATATATATATATATATATATATATATAGCTGAATAACTTTGCTGTACTCCTGAAGCTAACAAAACATTGTAAATTAACTATACTTCAATTTAAAAAATGGTTAATAAAAAGACATGACTCAAAGAGTGAGGAATAGACAGTTCTGTTTTGAGAAAGACAGGGAGAAAGGAAAAGCATGGATCCTAGCTAGACTCAGATCTGCACAGGTCCAGCTCACCCACCATCTTCTCCAGCAAACTCTCTCCCCAGTCTCCCCAAGACTGTTACCTCAGGGCCCCTGCAACCCTCCTACAGCACCTAACTGGTGTGGCCTTTTAAGGTCTTCTATCTCCTTCCAGATGTAAAATCCTGGAACATAGCCTATTCCTTCTATCCGCTCTAACACCCAGCACTAGGCCTTACGCAGAGCAGGTGCTCAACAAAGGTGACAAAGGTGACAACAAAGGGTGGGGAAGAATTTCAGTGGAGACCTATCAGCAGACAGAGAAACAGGAGTTCGTCACATATCTGGAGAAGAAAATGCTAAAGAAGGCTACAGCCCAACTAAAAGACACTTTCTTGCTTCACAGTTTTGCTTGTGGTTTACAGGTACATTTTAGGCCAGCCTTCCAGTTGGAATGCGAAAACAGACTTACATGCCAATATAGTCTTCCTTATTTCAGTGATCAGGACTTAAATACAGCCCTCGATAGGCTTTCACAGAAATGTGCATTTGTATGGGACACAGGAAAATGAGGTGGACACAATTGTGAAGTCACTTTTGGACGAATCCTCTTTTGTCCCGACAGCGTTGGCTGGTGTCTTACCTGCTCTCCTTTGTCCCCCTTCTGTCCAGGTGAGCCTGGAACTCCCAGTAGTCCTGCTTCTCCCTGAGCAGAAATGAATTTTGTGTTATCAAATATTCTGTCACATTGAACTAAAAACACATAGTCTATAAATAAGAAGTTGACAATAGTAAGACAAAGCTTTCCTTTCCTGGGAGCTGATGCAGGTCCCTCCACTGGGAGGCCCTTCTCCCCTCATCATAAGGCTCACTACCCCCTATTCCAAACGCCTGCCAGCATCATCTCCTCCCCGAGACCTTCCATGGGCTGGAACATGCGCTCTACTCCACGCACCCTGCACCTCGTACTAGCCTTTCGCACGGAGCTTCCTGTGCAGGGCTATTCACTTGAGGAAATGTAAGCTTCCTCTAAACTCCCACCTCACCCTCCTCCCCACTACTCCAGCCAGGAAGGGAAGTGGCGCAGGATGCTCTAAGCCTAAGCATGCATCAAGTCATGGTGCCGGGGACCTTCTGCTCTAGAAGCTGGGGCAAGTTTCTCTTCCTTTTGTACTAGTGTAGAGGAAAGCCGTCCAGAGATCACTCAGGCCTCTAAGTGCCATTAACATCCACAAAAGACGTTTGTGTAGCCCAACGGGCCCAGGCTTCCTGACCAGGAAGGGGCAAGCAAAACAAATTCTTTGGGCAATAACAGAGCTCCTCTGCACTTCCTGTACAACTCACTGCAGAAAGGAGTGCTGGATGGATATCTGGGATACTGGACAGACACGGTCCCCACACTACGTAGAGTATCTTTGGGTATGCGTTGAAGGGCAGGCACTGCGTTTCCTTCATCTGTGAATTCGCAGAATTGAAGCCTATTCCTCGCATGTGTTATGCCCTTGTACTTAGCTGTTGTACAGGTGGTTCCTCTCTTTATTTTCTTCTACTTCCTACCCAGGAAAGAAGGTCAGATGGCCTCAGAACCCTCCAGATCGAAATCCAGGAGATCCTATCCCCAAGCCCCTTCTCTTAACCCACCCAGCGACTGAGAGGCCCAGGCACACTAAAGGGAAAGACCAGGGCCACACCCGCAGGGCCTGGCTCACTGTGTGGCGTGGCTTTTCCGTGGGCATAGGGGAAAGGGAGCATACCTTGTTTGGAATGCACTGGCACTGGTCTGTAAGTTCCTGCTTTGCTGGCAGAAATGCAGACATTCTACTGGCATGAGCGGGTACCAATGATGCTGCAGTACTTCCAAAGCTATGCTGCTCTGGGCACTAAAATCCAGAAAGAGGCTTTAGGATACGGGGTCAATTCCAAACATGATGACATTCCCAGCACTGACTCTCACCAAGCTAGACATGACTGGTGTTTCTTGCCAGAACTTCCTTCTAATAACCAAAGGTTGACACCAACCTGTGAAAGTCCATAATGATTTTGCCCTTTCACTAGACCCCTACGTTTTTGTTACACTGACAACACACTAGAAATGCATTAAATTGTTGGTTTTGGTGAGAAATTCTAAAGCTATTATAGGTGACTTTATGACAAGTACAGTAATATCAAACGTTTACAAGAATTACAATTGCTACAATAAAATACTTTATACAAATAACATTGGTATATGTGTTTTGGGAACAAATTTTAAAATAAAAGAACGTAATTTGAACTTTTAGAACATCGTTTAGTTCAAAAAGATGATTATAAAGGCATGTAAAAGTAGAAAATAAACTCTTTTTATGCTCTAAGGTAGTATGTATTTAATCAAAGTATGTATATCTTATTCCAGTCCATTGTTCTTTATTCAAAAGTCTCCACTGTAACAGACAAGTGATGACTTTTATAACTTATCCAGTGTGTTCAGAACATGTGAGGACGGCCACGTGAAGTGAAATTTGGTTACAAAGCAATGAACTTTTTTTCTGTCAAAAAATAAATCCAGATGGCCGTCTGAAGAAGATAAATGCATCCTTTCCTCTCAATATCATTTACCAGAGTCCTTACTACGGTTTGTAACTCTGAATTTGCAGTTTCATGAATTTGCAATTTCATATCTCTGAATTTGCATTTTAGGGGGAAGTGTTCACACATTACTTTATATACTACAAATTATATATGCCTGGAAAAATATTGTCAGGATACAAAATTAAAATATTGTCTGTGATTATTTATTGTGATGAGATCATGGTTGATATTTATTTTCTTCTATGAAGTTGGCTGTATTTTCCAAATTTTATATAATAAACATACATAACTTTCCAAACAAAATAATATTTTGAAAATGTGTGTAGCATTCTAATGCTTGTGAGCACAGTAAACACGGTAAGAAAAATAGCTCCCAGAAAAACTGGGACTAGTTTCCTGTCTTTACCACTAGTTCTATCACATTTACTCTCTGCAGATTTAATGATTAGCTGTTTAGTTATCATCATAAGTTTCCAAGTCCACAAGTCTAAAAATTACATTAGAATGAAACACACAAGATTATCACCAAAATGATCCATTTATGTCCTATGATTTGATATGATTTTCCAGCCAGTTCCTGTCCCGTGCCCCGTGGGTTCAGTTAGATAATCAAGACCTATTCCGAGCTCACAGTTTTGCTCTGGATAACTGATTCACTACTTTAAGACCTTAAAAGCATGTCTCAGGCTTCACTATAAAACTGCCCACACTTTCCAAAAAGTGCCTACAGAGAACATAAGATGTACAAGTAAGGATCCCCTGCTTCATAAAACCTCTGGTTTTGATATGACACATATTTAGTTAATTAACCCTCAAAATTTTAATCATCTTTCTCCTTTATTTTCAACAAATGTTGCTGCTTTTCTCCTCTCTTCCTCTTTATTCTTCATTCTCTCTGTCTAGGTCTGTAGTCATGAAATCTGACTGCTTCAGAAAGAGAAACCCTAATTAATAGCAGCAAAGAAGTATATTTATAGATTATCCTGAATAAATTTCACTTTTGAAATATGCTATAAAATATTATTAACAGAAAGGATGCCTGATTTGAAATTACAGGACAAAATTAGATTTTTAAGCGAGTACATTAAAATTTGCTGAGTTCAAATATTTTTCAAAAAATATAGTTGATGCCAAAATTAGAGCAGATGCACTTAAGTATCTTTTATATAATATTTACCTTCCAAAATATATATTTCCATTAAATGTAAATATAGCACATATCCATTTCCTGTTAACGATTAACAGAATGGTGATGTCCGCCCCCAAATACTTATCAGCAGGAAAATAAGCAGTCTTTTGTTATTTTTTTCCAAGGTTGGAGATGATTTCCTACCTTATTTTTCTACTCTTTAAAACCAAATCTTTTTCAAACACGATTTAAATTTTTTTTTCATGATGTGTGGGGTCATGTCACCGCTTTTAATTATCAAGCCACTCCATCGAATCCATCATCTATTTCCTTAAACAGTTTTCTCATAATTCAAGTTGGAGTGACTATTGGTCAAGAGTATAATATTTAGGTACCTCAAAACATCATGTTGTTACTTTTCAATCAGGGAAAATTCGTATTTTAAAAGCTCTCACATAAAAGAAGCATAATTAATTAAAGAAAAACTTCTGGAGAATTCACATCTTCAAGATTTAAATGTGTGCCTCCAGGAAGTCTAGGTATTTCAAGTCTGTAGATTGGCATTCTAAATTACCTTTTCAGATATTTATAGAAAGATATTTGGCTGGCTTTCCTTGCAATGAGAGCCATAAACTGGGTTGGAGATATGGTTTATAAAACCAAGTTACATTAGCAAAACATATAATTTTTACAGACTTAGCTATGCTTTGAGTCAGTTGATCACATTATTATTCTACTACCCAAAGTGAGTGATAGAAGTTAAAAATATTTTTGAACTACTAAACTATGGATAAATATTCTTACAATTTTCAATGGTAAGTTTAGAACTTCTGGGAAATCTGACCCAAAGAATAACATTTTCACCTTTTACTTTTCATATGTTCTTTCTGTAAGATTTTTCAGAATTAATCCCTTCCAAACACCAGTCAACAAGTCAAGAAACAATGTTTTGACATCTTTTACAAACAAAGCACTAATCATAAAAGAAGGGTATAAAAGTGTAATTCCCCTCAATGAGTTTAAAAGGTAGTTGAATAAATTAAAAGGAAATACAACTATATCTAATAATATAAGACACACACATGACCATTGCAATAAGAGATGCAGAAAGTACTGAATTTAGTGGGGTTTTTTTAATGGAAGGTTGGTACAAAAAAGTAATAGTTGTAGACTTAGGTTGAGAATATTAAGAGTGAGAGACTAAGAAACTGAATTTCTAATTTGTTGCAAACAGGGAGTAACCAAAGGCTTTGAGGGTGAGATGAGCAGAGGACCGGGAATGTGCCTTATTCACGTCAGCCAGCCTTGTTGCTTAGCACAATATCTAGAAGATCAGTGTTTCTGAATAACAGGTGTTTAGTGGAAGAAGGTAAATGAACCTACAAAGCAGTGATGCAGAGACTTATTCTGGCTATGTGGGGACAGGGAAGGAGGATGACACAATAATGCGACGATCCAAGCACGAGGTAAAGGTGGACCATGGCACTAACAGGAGAGGGGAAGATGCAGGTGAAAAATCTCTCACAAAGGAAAACTGGCCAGGAAGGGTGACGGCTAGGAGAGGGAAGTGAGTGAGAATAATGTACAATCACAGACGTAAAACCCCTGTAACTGGAAAATGCTGATGCTACCGTCAGCACGTGGTTTAGTGAAAAAGGCATAAGTTCTCTTTTACTCATGTGGAGTCCAAAGTGAGGCCATATCTTTCCTGAAGTTCAAGATGAAGCACTGCGATTAAAATTGTGACAAGAGACGATGGGACAGCCCCATGAGGGGTCTCTTGCTTGGAACTGTTTCCTCGCCTGGCTTCAAGAGAAGACGTTCAGTGCTGCCCTACACGTGACTCTACAGCCCAGGCAACTGGCCTTCTACAGTCTTCACACACCAAAAACTGAGCTTACCTTAGGGTCTGATATCTCACAACACGTTTCTTGAGCTATGAAGTTCGAGTTACAGTAGATTTGAAGTTGGTGAATTTCAACCTATTAAAAAATTAGTAATAAGATATATCATTAGTATTTTTCTTTTTGAAAATCACATTTAGGCATTTGAGAACGATGGTAATTTAACTGGAAAGAAAAAAAAGAAGCTAATATTTATACAAATAGATCACTGGCAGATATTTTGGGTTTTGTTTAATTTAGGATTCATGACTTTATGGACCCTTTAAGAAACAGAAATGGATTCGGCTGTTGAGATAAATCTATATGTAAAGGAAATCAAGTAACAGAGCAATTGCAGATCTCTGCTCCTTGTTTCAAACCATCAAAAAGAAGTATTTAATTAAAGAGAGGTAATGCACTACGATAAGAAGAAAAAAAAGGTATTTAGTTTTTATCTACTTTTCATGGATACTGTCTAATACCTAAGGATTTTATGTTACATGGCATACTCTTGAGCATGACTCACAGTATTTTTACAAAAAAAATTGATTCTTCTATTTGCTCAGCAAATCCACATTTGTTGGCATTCAGACATGAAATTAAAAGTAGTTTCAGGAAAGTACAATCATGTCTTCAAGTGCAAGATCAAACAACCACATCAGAGAAAGTAAATGGTACAGACTATTGACAAAATTTCAATATGACAGATGCACAGAAAGGCTGCTTCAAACTAGTTTGTGGTTGTAAATTTAATAATTTAATTAATAATCTTATGATGATTTGACATATAACATAGGTCAGGAACAACCTCTTTCCTTCCCCTTCTCCCCGCCTTTCTCTCTCTTTTTCTCTCTCTCCTCTTTCCCCATCTTTCTCTGTCTCCTAATGTAACAGAGCTAGATTATGTATTTCTTTGAGGTCAGTAAGTACTTTCTATAGTAAGACCCAACTATAATAATATAATAATCCTATGATAATAGAAAGCAGATATCTGAGGTTAGCTCTGAATCTCTAACCCAACACCAACAAAGCAAGAAAGGAGGGGAAAAGCTGTAACTATTACTCTACACTGAGATGAACAAAATCAAGTCAGCTCACAGAAAGCATTAAGAATTCCAGACATCTTCTGGATTCACGAACAGCCTAAGATTTGCAGCCAATGCAAAATTCTGAGATGAAATGAAACTTAATGATTTCTCTTCTATAACTTTTTGCAAGGTTACTGAAGTAAACTTTTATTTATGAAGTTTAAATACACTGTCTTACAGTCTAATGAAACACCAGGCAGTAACATACCCATTATGTAGAATGAAGAATGTAGAGACTCCAATTAATTAATATTCTCCTTAACTAAAACTAATTTATCATCAACACTGTTATCCACATAGTCAATAAATACTGAGATTCTATTATGTACCATCCACTGGGCTAGGGCCTTCATATGAATTATTTTACTTAACTGAAGATAGATGATCAATTTTTCATGGATTAGAACCTAATAAAGTACCCATGACACTGAAACTACAATCAGCCTAGTTTAATTATGCTTTTTTAATTCATTAGTTGTTTAGGATCCTTCACTGACATAGTGCTTTAGAATGAGAATGCACTGGCCCTGTCACACAGAATTTTTTTGTTTAAAAAAAAAATTCTTTTATCAGTTTTGTCACCTATTTCTCTGCACGAAAGCATACGGGTAGGATATGCAAAATAAAACCTAATCATTAGAAGGTTTTTTTTTGATAACTTACATTCTGAATAAACAAAACATTTTCACGTTACAACAGATCTTATAAATCACAGAGCTTGTATGGAGATAATAAAAATATTAGTTTACTTAGAGTTTTAGTAGGACCAAGAATCTTTAAAAAATAAAATACGTATTTTTTTTGTTTGTTTAACTTAAACAGTGACACTTCTAAAAGCTCCATCATCGTGACATGGCTTTAATATTATTTCTTAAGTGAACTAAGATTCCACATTAAACTATGAAAGTGTTGTAAGACTATAATTTTCCCATTGTGGCTTTACATCAGGACTCACAGTGATATTCTTCAGCCTCAGGTTGTTCCCTTGAGTAAAAAGTTAATTAGACACAGGACACAACACTCAACCTTGAGACGGGAGCTTGGAGTCAGGACCCCACTCTTGGAATAACTTGCTCCTCTCTCATTGTCATCTCTCCCTCAAAGGTTATGAATTTATCTTAATCCTCATGTTCTTTGGTTCTTGCCATTCCCCGCTTTGCCCTCGCTAGTCCTGCAGGAGATCAGATTCCAGTCAACACCAGGGCTCCAGCAAGGGCTACCGCCACCCCTACTCCTGTTACTAGAATCCCCTGAAGATCACTTCCTGTCTACCTACACTCCACCCACTGCTGGAAGTCACACGTCTGAGGTTTAGCTGCTGGACTCCACTTCCTCCCTTGACTCTGGAGAGACCTTTCTGAAAGGTCTGTCTAGGACTGTTGTCACTACAATTAATACTGTGATTATTATTGGCAGCCACCATTTACTGACACATACTTGATCCATCTTTCTGACACAGACTGAGCCTTTAAGATCTTTGAGAGAGGAGATTTTGTTGTTGTTTTCCGCTCTTTTATGCCAGGTTGAACGGCATGTCTGGCCCTAAATAAATAAATGAATACACAGAAAACTGACCACATACTATGCACTATGGCACATACGCTATGCAATTATAACTAACGAGTCTACCAATATTATTTTATAATTTAGGATACCAAGACTCAGATAAATTAAGAGTGAGCAAGATAAATTAGCAGATCATAAGAATTAAGTGGATGAGCTAGGATTTACAATCACATCTGTCTGATCCCCAAGCAAGCTCACTCTCCCTGATGCCATGATGTCTTATGTCCAGAACTGGCTTCTCCTGCTCTGGGGTATCTTGATAATCATCACTGAACCCTCGTTATGACACTTTCACTGATTTGTTCATTGTGTCTAAGAGAAGACAGTTTAAAAATAATATTTTATTGGAGATATATATATATATACACACACACACATATATATAATATCTATCTATCTATCTATCCATCTGTCATCTATCTCTGATGCCTTCCACAGGGGCCTTTAGAAATAATATGCTGGCTAAACATGTATGTGCACAGAACCGTACTTTTGAAACAAAATTGAACTGTTAAGGGCTTTGCATTAACAATTCCTATTGGTGTCCTGCATTCAGATTATTTTTATGGGTTTTCCCATCATTCCACCCATAAGAAAATGTGAAGTCATCAAATTTAGATATATTCCCCTTTTTAAAGATTATAGGCCTTTGGGAAATTGATAATAAATCTGTACCATGTGAGCATAAATATAATTTTTAAAGAAACTTTTCATCTGAAAGGGTTTTACTAGACAATTGTTCTCATCCAATGACCTACTGTTGTGTTTCAGTCCAACAGAACTCTGAAGAAACATTATAAGCTAATGAAAAATAGTCTGCAGTACAAACATTTGTGATTCTGAGGATGAAAAAATAGCCTATTGTTCTTGAATGAAAACACCAGATGATCTGGAACCGTTTAACTTAAATTTCATCTTTTTCCAGTCCTTTCTATTCAAGACATAGGAACTTAGACCAAGCTTACTTTTGTATAATATTTTCAATTTTTACTAACAGTTAATTTTAATAACCTTATTTTTTAAGGCATAACCTAGTTCTTTTAAATTCACAGGCTACAGAAAAATGGGTGAAAATAGATAGAAAATAATATATGTAAAAATATAGTTGGAGGGCTTCCCTGGTGGCGCAGTGGTTGAGAGTCCGCCTGCCGATGCAGGGGACACGGCTTCGCGCCCTGGTCTGGGAAGATCCCACATGTCGTGGAGCGGCTGGGCCCGTGAGCCATGGCTGCTGAGCCTGCGTGTACGGAGCCTGTGCTCCGCAACGGGAGAGGCCACAACAGTGAGAGGCCCGCGTATCACACACACACACACACACACACACACACACACACACACAAAAAAATATATATATATATATAGTTGGAAATACATAGCTATGCTTCACACATCTGATAGCAAATTAATTTAAACAGTGCTGAGAAGGGAATATCTTATACAGTTATTAAAGGAAAAAGGTTTTAATAAGATATTTTATTTTAATTTATAAATGTTACTAGCTAACAACTCACGTCCACAGGCCTGCCATCTGAAGCTCGGGTTGCAATAACAGTCCTTCCGTGGAAGTCCACAGTGCCCTTTCCATCAATATGCCGGCTTGCAACTAAGTTACAGTCTGTATAGACTGAAATGGCCTGGGATTGTATACTGAAGCCAAGTTTATGCCACTGACGATCAAACAAAGGACGGAGTTCTCGATTTTTAAAAACGTAGTTCAACACATCTCCCTCCACAGCTGGGAACATAAATTCCACCATCTTCTTTCCACCATCAACGGCTATAGAAACCTGCAAAAATGCAAATGATCTTTAAGTGTTTGAAATTCAGTTTTAAAAATTATTAAAGCACACAAATCAAAACTCAAGGTGCTACCATAGGACCAGCAATCCCACTACAGGGCATATACCCTGAGAAAAGCATAAGTCAAAAAGAGACATGCACCACAATGTTCACTGCAGCACTATTTACAACAGCCAGGAAATGGAAGCAACCTAAATGCCCATCGACAGATGAATGGATAAAGAAGATGTGGTACATATACACAATGGAATATTACTCATCCATAAAAAGGAACAAAACTGGGTCATTTGTAGTGAGGTGGATGAACCTAAAGTCTGTCATACAGAGTGAAGTAAGTCAGAAAGAGAAAAACAAATATCAAATATTAACGCATATATATGGAATCTAGAAAAATGGTACAGATGATCCTATTTGCAGGGCAGGAAAGGAGACACAGACATAGAGAACGAACTTGTGGACACACGGGGGAAGTGGAGGGTGGGACAAATTGAGAGAGTAGCATTGACATATATACACTACCATGTGTAAAATAGATAGCTGGTGGGAAGCAGGTGCATAGCACAGGGAGCTCAGCTCGGTGCTTTGTGACCACCTAGAGGGATGGGATAGGGAGGGTGGGAGGAAGGCTTAAGAGGGAGGAGATATGGGGATATATGTATACGAATAGCTGATTCACTTTGTTGTACAGCAGAAACTAACACAACACTGTAAAGCAATTATACTCCAATAAAAAAATAAAATAATTGAAAAAAAACTCAAGCTGCATGTTAGTAGAACTGAGGTACTCAGTAAAATATTTTAGATGATACTTGTGTCCGTTGGATTTGTTAACATATAAGAACAGCAGGGCTTCCCTGGTGGTGCAGTGGTTGAGAGTCCGCCTGCCGATGCAGGGGACACGGGTTTGTGCCCCTGTCTGGGAAGATCCCACATGCCGCGGAGCGGCTGGGTCCATGAGCCATGGCTGCTGGGCCTGCGCGTCCGGAGCCTGTGCTCCGCAATGGGAGAGGCCACAACAGTGAGAGGCCCGCGTACCGCAAAAAAAAAAAAAAAAAAAAAGAACAGCAAACAACCGCTACAAAAATGGTTTAAATATGGGATATCTGGTGAATGTAATATGCTCCTTTCTTGAGAGGACATCTAGGAGTGTGTGTGTGCGTATGTGCATATGTGTGTGTGTGTGTGTTTATCTAAGTATATATATAATTCTGTATGAGTGATTCAAGAATTAAATGTTACTAATTTAAAAACAATAAGAAATAATCACTTCTCTTAGCATGGAAACTGAGATCAACTTCTTTAACTTTTGATGCTTTGCATGGTGCAAAGAAAATACATTTTCATAGAGAACATGTTCTTTCCGTTCAAGTCATATTTCCATCTTAATACTGTGACTATATAATAACATATTAAAAGACCAGTGAAATGAAAAACATTTCAATGGATATGTATGGAAATAAACACAGATGGATGGTGCCCATAAGAAATTGTGATGTTTACCTCCCCTCCCTGGAGCACCTGCGTCCCCTCCTTTCTGCCCAAATGCCACATCTCCCACAAGTATTCCTAGACCCCTGCTCTTCTCATGTCCCATCTGGGGGAGCCGTCCTTTCCATGCTCGCACAGTCCCCACCCAACTCCAAGCTGTCCTCGGCCACCACACTTGTCACCTTGTGGTCATGCTCCAATAGGCTGTTCTCATACATGGCATCCCCAGACCTATGTGCTCCCTGAGAAAAGGAATCACGCTTTGCCAGTCTCTTATCTTTGTCACTAACTAGCATCTAGCATGTGTTCAATTATTTTTATTGATGGAATCAATATTTGTATCTCATCTCTTAATTTACTAAGGATTTTCAGAGGAAACAATGAACAGCTTTAAAATGATGTATAATATCAGAAATAATAGGAAATGAAGAAGTCGTCAGTGAGTGGTCTTGGTGTCAATGAAGCAGTTGTAAACGAAGGGTAGTTAGAGTGTCTTCAGACAAAAATAGGAATCTAGTAGAAAAAAACAAACAGAACAACAAAACAAAAACAGAAAACAAACTAATCTTGCCTCATCCACCAGGCTCTCCCATTACAAATCTCAGCAAGATCCTTCTAACTCTGAGAATACTGGCGTTTCCCTGTGGATGATTCCACTAAAAGACAGAATAGTCGTGCATGAGGTCTGCTCCCAAATTTATGCCCACAGATCCAAGATTCACCTGGCCTAACCCCACCAGAGGCCACAGATCAGTACATCTCTCTGGTTCCTTACCTGTGGCATATTCTGCTGGTTTAAAACCTGCCACAGAAACCACCGTTCCTTTTTGGTGCTTCTTCGTACCCGAAACATGGCTGCTATGGCGAACTCCTCAGGAAGGCCTTTGGGAAACACCTTACTGTGGGAGAAAAACAAAGAACCATTGTGGGAAAACTGAAGGCAAGGACACAAAATCTCGGTATGAAGGTCTCTGCAACACAACATCTTAGTCACATTTTCTCAATGAATTTAGAATTCATTATGCATGTTTACAGCATTCTACCAAATGCATACATGGACGCATCCACGTCTACTTTTACCTATGGATTTTGTATCCTTGTTCTTTCCCTTTTAAAAAATTTCCCGGGAAGGTGTTGTTAAAGCTTGAGGTGTGTAAAAGTGAGTGACTATAGTACTATGGGGCGATATTCATTTACTGAACAAGATGTTCCAACAGAATCTCAGAATTCACTGCAGTCTGGCACACAGTAGACATTTATAAAGGAAATAAATAGTACCCCTAGGCTTTATCGGTAGACAGAAGTACAGAGCATTTCAAAGAACACTGCTAGCAGTTAAATGTATACTTCCAAAGGACTTTTGTCATATTAAACCCTTGCAAAATGAACTCCTAATTCTGATTTCCTAGTAGGTATCAATTTAGGACTGAAACTAAATATAATAAAGACATTTTAGCTTATTTTTTATTCTTACAGAAAATAAGTAAGTTATTTCTAGGTAGCAGAGAGAAGCCTAAAGACAGTCCAAATATGCTTCTGTCTCAACCTTGTTTCAAAATACTGGTCTCACTGGATCTATGAAGAAACTTGGGGAGAAAAATTCACCATGAACATAAATCATATTTAGACTTTCATTGGAAAACATGGAGAGATACATTCCTCCAAGTTGACTTTTAAAGTTATCTGCATTGTATGTAAAAACTCTGCAAGGCAGGAATCTTGCTTTTCTTTTAAAGAATCATGAGGAGTAGTAGGTAAGAATTCTCTTAAGGATTAACATAGCCAGAACTTGTTTATATAAATAAAACATCATACATTGAGATGGTTAACTACTCACTGGGAATATCACACCAAGGTCCACTGAAACTGACAGCCAGACTCATGGAGAATTCTGAAACTTTGGTTTTACACTTTGTGTTAGAGAAAAAGTCACAAGTGGTAGGGAAATCAGGAACAAATATGAAAAAAAAAAAAAAGCTATGCTGGCCTAAAGTTCTCAGTTGGTTAAACTCACGCGCGCGCGTACACACACACACACACACACACTCTTACGTATATAGTGTACAAATGTAGGTATATGTACATAAGCATACCTCAGGGATATTGCAGGTTTGGGGCCAGCTCACTGGAATAAAGTGAATATCACAATAAAGTGAGTCACGGGCTTCCCTGGTGGTGCAGTAGTTAAGAATCTGCCTGCCAATGCAGGGGACACGGGTTCGTGCCCCGGTCTGGGAAGATCCCACATGCCGCGGAGCGGCTGGGCCCATGAGCCATGGCCGCTGAGCCTGCGCATCCGGAGCCTCTGCTCTGCAAACGGGAGAGGCCACCACAGTGAGAGGCCCACGTACAGCAAAAAAAAAAGTGAGTCACATGAATTTTTTGCTTTTCCCGTGTGTGTAAAAGCTGTGTTTACACTATGCTGTACTCTATTCCATGTGCAACAGCATTATATCTAAAAACGTACATACCTTAATTTTTAAAATGCTTTACTGCTAAAAAGAAATATGCTAACCACCATCTGACAACCCAGGGTTGCCACAAACCTTCAATTTGTAAAAAATCCAGTATCTATGAAGTACAATAAAGTGAAACACAATAAAAGGAGGTCTGCCTCTAAATATATATAAACTCTAGTTTTACCTTCTTCACTAACCTGCTTACCCCCAGTCCGAAGGCTTTCTGGCTCTCAGCTCTTGTCTGGCTGGCTGAAGAAAGAGGAGGCAACCTGGGGCCTCATCTTCATCTCACTCACACTCACACACACACACACACACACACACACACACACACACCCCTCTCCAGCCTCCACAGAGGCTGGCTGGTGCCTCCCCGGGATGAGCCTCTCCCGTGCCCGGGGAGGTACCCCACCCCACGTGCCAGCAGCACCCCGCCCTGCGGTTCCGAGGTTCTAACTTCCTCCTCTCTGCTGCCTGTGACCCCACTGCTTCCCGTCTTCTAAGAATGTATTATGTCTGTCTCTGTGGCTTCATCTCCCACTCTACAGTCATTTTTGCACGTTAGAGGATAAAACTCTATTTCCATCTCCCATCTCTCCCTCACCTATGCCCCTCTTATCTCGGTTTACAAATGTATGCATATCTTCACCCTCTCCCCTGCCGTAAAACAGACAAAACTTCCTCCATCCTCGATACAGCATTATATTACCCTTCCAGGTATCCACCAAGTTTCTTAAATGAAGACTCTGAACGTCACACTGTCCGCCCTGAGCCTTCCTGCGTTCTAAAAGCAATCCCGTGGGCTCTCGCGAGGATGCTCACGGTGCGCCCCTCTTCCCGAGGCAGGCCATCACGTGAGCGGTCTCACCCAATCGGTGAGGGGCCTGGGGCGGGGTGGGGGAGCCGCGGTTCCCTCCAGAAAGGAGCGCGCCGCTGAGGGCAGGAGGGGGAGCCACAACGGCCGCCCAAGGGGAGATTGAGACGCCACAGGGCAATGTTGGAGGAGCCCGGACAGCGGCCACAGCCACGATGGCAAATACAGCCTAGCTTACCCAGTCAAGAAGTTAATACAAGAACTGGATGGGCTTATCTCCAAATGGGATTTCCACCCATAATGAATAACTGCGGGATTTGTACTGGGGATGGCGAGCAGATCAGAAAATGTGTCCTTCGGAATTCAGGCAATATCCCTGCTGTGGAAGCTTGTCAGTTTTTTTTGGCTTTTGCTTTTAATTAGGATGTTGGGAAATAATGAAATAATGAAAAGATAACCCCTTTTTAAACTTCAGGAATTCCCCCCTCCCCCTCCGCCAAGCACTGCAAGGTCCATCATTTCTGGAGCATCTGGAATGTTGAAGTACCGACGGTCATTCTTCACCCTCGCCCTAAAAAGACGGCCTCCCTCTCTTTCGGTTTCCGCCCTTCACGCGCCTGAATCTCGTCCCGAGGGAGAAAACCCACGACACCAGGGGCTCTCAGAGCACGCCTGCACCGAGACAAGTCCCCGAGTTCGGAACCCCTTTGGACCACTTGGAGGAAGACTGTCATATGGGTTCCAATGCAGATTTTAGGCCAAAACTTGGTGACGGGAAGGGCCCCTTGGGTACCTCTTGAAGAAGGCGAGTGGAAACCACTATGGGCCAGGCCATGGTCATCATCGCCTGGACGGACGGCTCGAGTGACCCACCAGGCGGCACGGTGGCTACAGAGAACTGAATTCTGCAGGAGGATGTAACCGGGTCACAGAAGAGGCCGGAGGAGATGGGGCCGCTGGAGGCCGGTCGGAAGGCCGAGCTGGTGAGTCTTGGGGAGGCCCTTTCGGAGGCTCTGTGCCGAACGAGGAGGGGGCACTGAGCCCGGGCCACAGACAGGCGTGGACGTGCGGGGCTGCCCGGGTTGACGGGGGCGGAGACCGTGCTCGCAGTGGACAGGCCTCAGCGGGGCCGGCATCCTGTCCAAGGGACGGTGCCTGTGGTCGCCCTGCAGGATCTCCTGGGGCCAAACCCAGGCCTGTCTCCTCCTGCCACACCTCCGGGCCAGGCCGGGCCATCCACCAGTGGGACACAGGGTCCAGCCCCAGAGGACTGTGTCCCGGGCCACTGTTCTGGTGTCCAGCCTCAGAGGACTGTGTCCCGGGCCACTGTCCCCGGAGTCCAGCCCCAGAGGACTGTGTCCTGAGCCACTGTCTCCGAGCTCGCCCTCCCCCACCTGTGCTCCTGCACGGCCCCTCCCGCCTCCATGCCATCCCAGGGGGAGTATCTCCCCAGAACCAGTGCTGCTGGAATCCAGAGGCCTCTGCATCCTGCCCTTCACTCCTCACCCAGGGACACCATCACCCAGATGGCTAATGGCGAGTGAGTTGGGCTGCAGGCCAGGTCCTGTGACTTCCGATGCAGAATTCTTTCCAATATGGAAAGCCGTTAGGGGTATTCAGTCCCATGTACCCTGTGATTTGCTGGTGGTTCCGTGAAGTTCCGGTGTGTCACTGCCGCCCTGGTAGCCTTGTTCACGCCTACTTAACAGTGCTGGTCACCTTAGCCACGTAGTGACTATTGGGTGTCAGTGGGTGGCTGGAACCCTTGGGTCAGCCTTCAGCTCCCTGCCCACCTCCTGTTCCAACAGACACTCCAGGGACGTCACTGGTAAGCAGTAAGGTTGGTGAAGAGACCCCCCCAGACAGTGGGAAGAATAAAAGGGGGCACTCTGTAGGGTCAGCTCTGGTCAGCGTGGCCGCCAGACTTAAAGACCTCACCCAGAGTGAGGAGGACAGGAGAGACCTGGCACCATGTTTAAGAACCCAGAAGGGTGACTTTGGAAAGGTCTGTTTTTGTTATGGGCTTCTGATCAGCACAAAGACAGATGTCTCTGTGCTCATCTGTTATTAAGGTCCTGTGGGTAAAACTGGTAAGAGCAGTCAAAATAAAATAATGTAAAATGAAATGAAATAATATAAGATGTAAAGTAAAATAAAATAAAAGTATTCCCAATCACCTAATCCCCTGGCCTCTTCTAAATCCTCACTCCCCTTGGTCCTTCTGAAGGTTTTAACACTGAAGACATCCTGTCTTCATTGATATAAACCAAGAGTCACAACCACATGGCTCTAGGGCCCAGCCAGGAAACTGGACTGTAAGCTTCCTAAGGTTCTTTGTCTATCCTATTCACCAGCATCTAGAGCAGTGCCCGCACAAGGTAGGCACTCAATAAATATTATTAAAGGAATCAATTAATGAGCTGAATTCGGATGTAAGAAGTCTGTAAACCAAAAGAAAAATAACATATGTTCCCATCTAAGTCTAGCCTTTAGTTTTAGTTTTTCTGTCTTGGATAGAAATGTGCATGTAAGAAATTTTCACTTTCCTCTTAAGAATTCTTCAGTAAAAACAAATAGAGCAAGTGAGTTAATAACAGCACTGTTACCCCTTCTCATGTAGAGGACACACACATTAGACTAAGGGAAATGCAGAGCCCAGCCCTTCTACAGGGGCAGCTGCTAATTAGCTCCAGCTAACTCTTACCATATGGGGAAGTGGGTCCAGGGTTGCCAGTTCATCCCATTTTTCAAGACAAGCCAAATACCCAGATTTTTATCTGAAAAGTTTAGAGTCTTAATTTTGGCAACTATTTCAGATTTTTCATAAACACTGTCCAGACCAACATTGTGCAAAAGCAAACAAATCAGTGACTGCTAGTTAGCAAAGCTGGATCTACACAAATGTTTGCTGAATACCCAGAGAGGCTTACAAAGATGGGAAAAGGAAGATTCCTGCCCTAATCAGTTCTTAAAATCAGTTAGGAGAGGAAAATTAGAACTCAAGGTTATGAACGGAAAACCTAGTATTAGGAATGGGACTGCTTTTAAAATCCTATTAACAGCAGGAAAGTTTCAGTCCTTTTAAATTTGTTGAGACTTGCTTTATGACATAACATATGGCCTACCCTGGAGAATGTTCCACATGCAGTTGAGAAGAGTGTGTATTCTGCTGTTGTTAGGTGGAATGTTCTACAGTCTGTTAGGTCTAAATAGCTTGTAGATTTGTGCAAGTCTTCTATTTCCTTACTGATCTTCTGTCTAATGTTCTATCTGTTTTGAAAACGGGGTACTGAAGTCTCCAACTATTACTGTTGAATTGTCTACTTCTCCCTTCAATTCTGTGAGTTTTTGCTTCATGAATTTGGGGGCTTTGTTTTGGGGTACATATTTGTGATTGCTCTATTGTCTTGATGTATTGACACTCTTTTTAAATTTTTTAAATTGAAGTATAGTTGATGTACAATATTATATGTTACAGGTGTACAATATAGTGATTCACAATTGTCAAAGGTTATACTTCTTTTATAGTTAGTATAAAGTATTGGTTATATTCCCCATGTTGTGCTTAGCCTTGTAACATTTTTTTCCATTCCCAACTTTATTTTTTTAATTTTATTGAAGTATACTTGATTTACAATGTGTTAATTTCTTCTGTACAGCAAAGTTATTCAGTTATACATATATGTGTGTGTGTGTATATATATGTATATATCCTTTTTCATGGTCTTTTCCATTATGGTTTGTCACAGGATATTGAATGTAGTTCCCTGTGCCATACAATAGGACCTTGTTGTTTATCCATCCTATATATAATAGTTTGCATCTGCTAGTCCCAATCTCCCAATCCTTCCCTCCCCTACCGCCCATTCCCCTTGGCAACCACAAACCTGTTCTCTATATCTATGAGTCTATTTATATTTCATAGATATATTGATTTGTGTCATATTTTATATTCCACATATAAGGGATATCATATGGTATTTGTCTTTCTCTTTCTGACTTCAAGTAGTATGATAATCTCTAGGTCCATCCATGTTGCCACAAATGGCATTATTTCATTCTGTTTAATGGCTCAGTAATATTCCATTGTACATATATATATATACCACATCTTCTTTATCCATTCATCTGTTGATGAACATTTAGGTTGTTTCTATGTCTTGCCTATTGTAAATAGTACTGCTATGAACATAGGGATGCATGTATCCTTTTGAATTATAGTTTTGGCTGGGTGGGATTGTTGGATTATATTGCAACTCTATTTTTAGTTTTTTGAGGAACCTCCATACCGTTTTCCATAGTGGCTGCTTCAATTTACATTCCCACCAATAGTGTAAGAGGGTTCCCTTTTCTCCACCCCCTCTCCAGCATTTGTTACTTGTAGACTTTTAATGATGGCCATTCTGCCTGGTGTGGGGTGGTACCTCACTGTAGTTTTGATTTGCAATTCTCTAATAATTAGCGATGTTGAGCATCTTTTCACGTGCCTGCTGGCCATCTGTATATCTTCTTTGGATAAATCTCTGTTTAGATCTTCTGCCCATTTTTTGATTGGGTTGTTTGCTTTTTTGTTATTGAGTTGTATGAGCTGTTTGTATATTTTAGAAATTAAGCCCTTGACAGTTGCATCATTTGCAAATAATTTCTCCCAGTCTGTAGGTTGTCTTTGCATTTTGTTTATGGTTTCCTTTGCTGTGCAAATGCTTATAAGTTTGATTAGGTCCCATTTGTTTATTTTTGCTTTTATTTCCATTGCCTTGGGAGACTGACCTAAGAAAACATTGGTGTGATTTATGTCAGAGAATGTTTTGCCTATGTTCTTTTCTAGGAGTTTTATGGTGTCTTGTCTTATATTTAGGCCTTTAAGTCATTTTGAGTTTATTTTTGTGTATAGTGTGAGGGTGTGTCCTAACTTCATTGATTTACATGTGGCTGTCCAGCTTTCCCAACACCACTTGCTGAAGAGACTTTCTTTTCTTCATTGTATATTTGTGCCTCCTTTGTTGAAGATTAATTGATGGTAGGTGTGTGGGTTTATTTCTGGACTCTCTATTCAGTCCCATTGATCCATATGTCTGTTTTTGTGCCTGTACCATGCTGTTTTGATTACTGTAGCCTTGTAGTATTGTCTGAAGTCAGGGAAGGTTATGCCTCCTGCTTTGTTCTTTTTCTTCAGGATTGCTTTGGTAATTCTGGGTCTTTTATGGCTCCATATAAATTTTAGGATAATTTTTCTATTTCTGTGAAACATGTCATGGGTAATTTAATAGGGGTCGCACTAAATCTGTAGATTGCTTTGGATAGTGTGGCCATTTTAACGATATTAATTCTTCCAATCCAAGAGCATGGGATATCTTTCCATTTCTTTGAGTCATCTGTAATTTCCTTTATTAATGTTTTGTAGTTCTCAGCATATAAGTATTTCACCTCCTTGGTGAGGTTTATTTCTAAGTATTTTATTTTGGGGGGTGCGATTTTAAAAGGTAATGCTTTTTTACTTTCCCTTTCTTATATTTCATTGTTAGCTTAAAGAAATGCAACCAAATTCTGTATGTTAATCTTGTATCTTGCTACCTTGCTGAATTCATTTATCAGTCCTAATAGCTTTTGTGTGGAGTCTTTAGGCTTTTCTATATATATATTATTATATCATCTGCATATGACAGTTTTACCTCTTCCCTACCAATTTGAATACGTTTTATTTCTTTTTCTTGTCTGATTGCTGTGGCTAGGACTTCCAATACTATGCTGAAGAGAAGTAGTGAGAGTGGGCATCCTTGTCTTGTTCCAGATTTTATCAGGAAGGCTTTCAGCTTTTCACCATTGAGTATTATATTGGCTGTGGGTTTATTGTAAATAGCTTTTATTATGCTGAGATATGTTACCTCTATACTCACTTTCATAGCGATTTTTGCCATGAATGGATGTTGAATTTCATCAAATGCTTTTTCTGCATCTATTGAGATGATCTTGTGGTTTTCATCCTCTCATTTGTTGATGTGGTGTATCACATTGACTGATTTGCATATGTTGGACCATCCTTGTGACCCTTGGGTGAATCCTTGGTCATGGTGTATGAACTTTTTTATGTGTTGTTGGATTCAGTTTGCTAATATTCTGTTAAGAATTTTTCAGTCTATAATCATCAAAGATATTGGCCTGTAATTTTCTTTCTTGGTAGTGTTTTTGTCTGGTTTTGGTATCAGGGTGATGGTGGCTTCATAGAATGTCTTTGGGAGTGTTCCTTCCTCTTCAGTCTTTTGGAAGAGTTTGAGAAGGATCAGTATAAGTTCTCCTTTGTATGTTTGGTAGAATTCCCCAGTGAAGCCATCGGGTGCTGGACTTCTGTTTGTAGGGAGTTTTTTTTATTACAGATACTATTTCATTTCTAGTGATCTGTCTGTTCAAGTTATCTATTTCTTCTTGATTCAGTTTTGGTGGGCTGTATGTTTCTAGAAAGTTTTCCATTTCTTCTAGGTTGTCAAATTTGTTGGCATAGAATTGTTCACAGTATTCCCTTATGGTTTTTTGTATTTCCACGGTATCAGTTGTGATTTCTCCTCTTTCATTTCTTATTTTGTTTATTTGGGTCTTGTCTCTTTTTTCTTGGTGAGCCCGGCCAGAGATCTGTCAATTTTACTTACGCTTTCAAAGAATGAGCTCTTGGTTTTATTGACTTTTCCTAATTTTTAAATCTCTATTTATTTCCTCTCTGATCTTTATTACCTCCTTCCTTCTGTGGACTTTATGTTTTGTTTGTTTTTCTTTTTCTGATTATTTTAAGTGGTAGTTTAGGTTGTTTATTTGAGATTTTTCTTGTTTCTTAAAGAAGGCCTATATCACTATGAAATTCCCTCTAAGAACTGCTTTTGCTGCATGCCATAGAATTTGTTTGGTTATGTGTTCATTGTCATTTGCCTCAAGGTATATTTTAATTTCTTCTTTGATTTCATCACTGACCCATTGGTTTTTTAATAGCATGTTGTTTAGTCTCCATGTAATTGTTTTTTTCTTGTTTCTTTTTCTGTGGTTGATTTCTTGTCATGCCATTGTGGTCAGAAAAGTTCCTTGAAATAATTTCTATACTCTTATATTTGTTCAGACTTGTTTTGTGCCCTAGTATATGGTCAATCCTAGAGAATGTTTCATGTGTACTTGAAAAGAATGTGTATTCTGCTGTTTTGGGGTGTAATGTCCTGAAGATATCAATTAAGTCTAACTATTCTATTGTATAATTTAGGATCTTTGTTGCCTTATTGATTTTCTGTCTTGAAGATCTGTCCATTGATGTGAGAGTGGTGTTAAAGTCTTCTACTGTTATTGTGTTCCTGTCAATTTCTCCCTTTATGTCTTAGTATTTGTTTTATGTATCTGGGTGCTCCTATATTGGGTGCATATATGTTGACAAGTGTAATATCCTCTCCTTGTATTGATCCTTTTAGCAGTATATAGTGTTCTTCTTTATCTTTCTTTATAGCCTTTGTTTTAAAGTCTGTTTTGCCTGCTATGAGTATTGCAACCCCCATTTCTCATCATTTCCACTTGCGTGAAGTATCTTTTTCCATTCCCTCACTTTTAACCTATATGTGCCCTTTGCCCTAAAGTGGGTCTCTTGTAGGCAGCATGTTTTAGGCTCTTGTTTTTTTTATCCAATCTGCCACTCTGTGTCTTTTGATTGGAACATTTAGTCCATTGACATTTAAGGTAATTATTAATAGATATGCATTTATTTCCATTTTAAACATTGATTTTATATTTCTTCTTTGTCCTTTTCTTTTTCTTTTTGTTTTTCCTTTTGTGGTTTGATGATTTTCTTTTGTATTATGCTTATGTTCTCTTATTTTTGTTTTTTGTGACTCTATTGTATGTTTTTGATTTGAAGTTGCCCTGTTTTTCACGTATGTCAACCCCTTCCTATATCTACTTGCTTTAGAGTGGTAGTCGTATAGGCTCAAACACATTCTAGAAAAAAAAATCTACATTTTTTTTACTCTCCTCCCCCACATTTTATGATTTTGATATCCTCTTTTGCATCTACATGTTCACCTTTTTGCTGTTCACTGTAGTTATCATCATTTTTCCATAAGTTTTTGTTTTTCATTTTTTTTTTAATCTGTGTACTGGCTTATTTAAGTGATTTAGTTTCCAATTGTGATTTTCTCTTTCCTATAGATTCTTACTTCTTTTCTATTTAGAGAAGACCTTTCAATATTTCCTTTAGGATAAGTTTAGTATTGCTGTATTCTTTTAGTTTTTGCTTTTCTGAGAAATTCTTTATCTCTCCTTCTATTCTAAATGATAATCTTGCTGGGTAGTATCCTAGGTTGCAGATTTTTCCCTTTCAGGACTTTGAATACATCTTGCCACTCCCTTCTGGCCTGCATCATTTTTGTTGAGAAATCAGCTGATAGCCTTATGAGGGGTTTCCCTGTAATTAACTCTTTGTTTTTCTCTTGCTGCCTTTAGAATCCTCTCTTTAACTTTTGCCATTTTTATTATAATATGTCTTGGTGAAAGTCTGTTTGGATTTATCTTGTTTGGGATCCTCTGTGTTTTCTGTATCTGAATATCTGTTTCCTTTTTTAGGTTTGGGAAGTTTTCAGCCATAATTTCTTCAAATACATTATCTTTTCTTTTTTTTAACATCTTTATTGGAGTATAATTGCTTTACAATGGTGTGTTAGTTTCTGCTTTATAACAAAGTGAATCAGTTATACATATACATATGTTCCCATATCTTTTCCCTCTTGCGTCTCCCTCCCTCCCACCCTCCCTATCCCACCCCTCCAGGTGGTCACAAACCACCTAGCTGATCTCCCTATGCTACGCGGCTGCTTCCCACTAGCTATCTATTTTACGTTTGGTAGTGTATATATGTCCATGCCACTCTCTCGCTTTGTCACAGCTTACCTTCCCCCTCCCCATATCCTCAAGTCCATTCTCTAGTAGGTCTGTGTCTTTATTCCCGTCTTGCCCCTAGGTTCTTCTGACCTCTTTTTTTTTGAATTCCATACATATATGTGTTAGCATACGGTATTTGTTTTTCTCTTTCTGACTTACTTCACTCTGTATGACAGTCTCTAGGTCCATCTACCACACTACAAATAACTCAATTTCACTTCTTTCTATGGCTGAGTAATATTCCATTGTATGTATGTGCCACATCTTCTTTATCCATTCATCTGTCGATGGACACTTAGGTTGCCTCCATGTCCTGGCTATTGTAAATAGAGCTGCAATGAACATTGTGGTACATGACTCTTTTTGAATTATGGTTTTCTCAGGGTATATGCCCAGTAGTGGGATTGCTGGGTCATATGGTAGTTCTACTTTTAGTTTTATTAAGGAACCTCCATACTATTCTCCATAGTGGTTCTATCAATTTACATTCCCATCTACAGTGCAAGAGGGTTCCCTTTTCTCCACACCCTCTCCAGCATTTATTGTTTGTAGATATTTTGATGATGGCCATTCTGACCAGTGTGAGGTGATACCTCGTTGTAGTTTTGATTGCATTTCTCTAATGATTAGTGATGTTGAGCATCCTTTCATGTGTTTGTTGGCAATCAAACTGGACAGCTACATGTAAAAGAATGAAATTAGAACACCCCTCAACACCATACACAAAAATAAACACAAAATGGATTAAAGACCTAAATGTAAGGCCAGGAACTATAAAACTCTTAGAGGAAAACATAGGCAGAACACTCTATGACATAAATCACAGCAAGATCCTTTTTGACCCACCTCCTAGAGAAATGGAAAGAAAAACAAAAATAAACAAATGGGACCTAATGAAACTTAAAAGCTTTTGCACAGCAAAGGAAACCATAAACAAGATGAAAACACAACCGTCAGAATTGGAGAAAATATTTGCTAACGAAGCAACTGACAAAGGAGTAATCTCCAAAATATACAAACAGCTCATGCAGCTCAATATCAAAAAAACAAACAACCCAATCCAAAAATGGCCAGAAGACCTAAACAGACATTTCTTCAAAGAAGATATACAGATTGCCATTTGTTTATTTTTATTTTTGTTCCTCTTCCCTGAAGAAACACAACCAGAAAATTATTGCTAAGACCGATGGCAAAGAACATACTGCCTGTGTTTTCTTCCAGAAATTTTATGGTTTCGGATCTCATATTCAAGTCTTTACTCCACTTTCAGTTGATTTTTGTGTATGTAGTGAGGTGGTGGTCATTTCCCTCTTTGGCACGTGGCTGTCCAATTTTCTCAACACTAATTATTGAAGGGATTATCCTTCTCCATTGTATATCCTTTGCTCCTTTAGGTGAGACTCCATTTTTATAATTTCCTTTAGTTCATTAGACAGCTTCCTTTTGTTATTTGAACATAATTTAAATAGCTGATTTAAAGTCTTTACCTAGTAAGTCCAATAACTAGATTTCCTCAGTAACAGTTTCTATTAACTGCTCTTTTCTCTCTGTGTGGGCCATACTTTGTTTCTTTGCATATCTTGTAATTTTTTGATTGAAAAGTAGAAATTCTAGATAATATACTGTGGCAACTCTGGGAATCAGATTATTCTCCATCCATCCCTGGTTTGCTGCTGTTGCTGTTTGTTATTTTTGTCATAATTGTTGCTGCCGTTGTTTGTTTTCTTAGTCACTTTCCTGAACTAATTTTGTAAAGTGTGCTTTCTTTGTCATGTGTGACCACTGGAGTCTCTGCTCAGTTAGTTTAGTGGTCAGCTAATGGCTGAACAGTTAAGTGCCTTTGACCTATAAACATCCACGCCTCTGCTGAGACACTATGTGCATGTTGGAGAATGGCTTCAATGCTCAGGCAGGCAGTTTACAACTCTCCCTAGCCTTCCCTTTTTGCTTGTGCAGAGTTTCAAAGTTGGCCAGGGCAATGAGCGTAGGGCCTTTTTGGAGGTTTCCTGGGTTTCCACAAATCCCTGTGCCTACACATAGGTGCCTACACATAGGTGTAGATTGCACAAATATGCTGGAGGTTTCTATGGACATCTCCTCCCCCAGCTTTTCCTTTTAAATGTTTTTGGTCATCTTCTCATTTGTCCCAATTGTAATTGCTGTCTTGGGTAGCTGCAATGTTAAACAATTACTATTGATTATTTTCAACAAATGCCAGGGGAAAAAGGCTGTACTTATTGAGTGAGCTGAGTCAGGTCAAATAAAGACAAGCCCTGTGAGTTGGGGTTTCCAAGGAACACCGGTCAGGTAAAATAATGACAGCTTTCTAGAAATAGGGTTTTTGTTGATCTCTAAACCCATTCTCCTCCCTTCAATGGCTGCTAGGCTGTAAGTTTGCACTTGTGACTATAGAGCTGTTGGTTTTCAAGTCAACCATTATGGGAGAGAGAGGGATGTGAATAGGACAAGTTTAAAATGCCACAAAGCTAGCTATTCTTACCAAGAGTCAGTCTTTTTCTTGAATAAACACCCATTAATTGTTGCAGGCCCTTAGTTAATTTCCAGAGTTCTGAAATATTGATTTTGACCATTTATCCTGTGTTCTTACTGTTTTTATGGATGGGTACATTTTCTGGGCTTCTTACTTTGCCATTCCTTCTGACATCATTAGTAATATCTTCTTGGATCTTCCAGTTCAGCCTGACTGCAAGCTTAATGCAGCTCAGTGACCTGAGTGAGCATCTCATGAAGCAGAACCATGTGGATAAACCCTGTGCCTTTTTCTAACTCAGAAAATCATGAGAAATAATAAATTGTTGTTTTAAGCCACTAAGTTTTGCAGTGGTTTGTTACAAAGCAAAAAATAATGAAAACACCTTTTTCCTCACTTTCTACTTAGGATTATAGCCATATAGGTACCTGTCACATTTCATCATGAGATTGCAAGCTCTTTGAAAGCAAAGACAACATTTAATCTATCTTTGTACCACCCACAAAGCCTAAGTACAGTGCCAACAGGGCAGTCTATAACTATTTGTTAAATGAGTGGAGTGAGTGATCCAGCAAATGAAACATTTTGATATGAATCTTTAATATTTCATAAATAAAACTAAATATAATTATTTTTAAAAATTAAAAATGTAACTCAAATATTGAAAATATTTTATATTCAATGAAAGGTTTCTTCTGTGACAAAAATAATAAAACAAAATAATGTTATTAATATTAATAATGTTTTAATAAACATAGTCTTAAAATAATACATTGAAATAAATTTATGTTTAAAGAAAAATTATTTTTTCTTAGTCTAAGTTTATAATGGATGAAAATCCTTATAATTACTATATTTCCCTTTCAGAAATTGATATTCTGCTTTCGAGGCCAAAAATGATTTTGCTTGCCTAGACTGTAATTTTTGAAGAAAAAATTTTGTATTTTAAAAATAATACAAAATGTATCTACTCTTACATACTATGTTTTTTGTTTATATCACACAAGCACAAACACTTAACGTGACACAGAATAATTCCTCTGCATCTTGCCAAAGTTTCTATTATAAAAGACACCATATTGGATTACTGGTCTGTTACCAGAGAGAGAAAATGACAGCTTGCAGTGTCTAAGATATCCATGCTTGAATATTTTTGAATGGAGTGTAATTTCCTATAAGAAATTCTATCCTTTGCTTATTCAGTGATACTCCCATTAAGAAAAATACTGTTGAGACTTACTTGCTAAAGTCATTCATAGGTATTATATTGGGCTAGAAATTCTCAATGGGATATTTCCTATCTTCCCTCCATTTTATACACATTGTACGTAGTTCAAGACTGTAAATGAGAAGTTCATCCACAGAAATTAATATTAACCTACATTTGAAGAGCTCAAAGTTTAGTGAAATATAAGTATAGTTAATCCTTTATTTCCCATTGTCTACTTTTCTTCACATTAATGAAAGTCACCTAAATATTCATGGACAGGTGAGAGCAGAGGTATGCCAAATTAACAAAATGTTCAATCTAAAAACAATTTTTACAAAATATGACTAAGTAAAAGTCATAGAGAGCCAAAATAAAGTCATTCCAAATTACCCACAGGAGCCCAGGATGCTTACTCCCTCTGGAGTCCTCCTTACACTAGCCCACTGAGAGTTCTAGATATAATCCGGAGTGTCTCTGAAGCCTTGTAATTCCCATATTTTAGACTCTTTTGAACCTGTAATTTATTTCAATGTTAAGGAAAATCTAAAATTTAGTTTCCAACAGCTCTCTGATATTCTCTATGTATAGCAGCCCTCAGTTCAATCGTAAAGTAGAAGGAAATGCTCTAAAACTATAGAGGAAGTGGTGGAGGATCAAAAGCGGGGCTCCTTATAATGACCAGCTATGGAAGAATGCCCAGATCTGAGACTCTGACCTCAATACAAAACTTCATAAAGATCTTTACATTACCGTGCTTCCCTCTTGGTATTAAAATTAAGAGGTTTTTATGCAATCAGCATAAATTGTAGGAGTGATCTTTTTTTTTTTTTTTTGAAAGCACTACTATTTTCAGTTTAGAAAAAAATAATCCTAACCTTTAAAACAACCTATAAATTAACCTTATATTCTTTTTTTTTTTTTTTTTTTGCGGTACACGGGCCTCTCACTGTTGTGGCCTCTCCCATTGCGGAGCACAGGCTCCGGACGCGCAGGCTCAGCGGCCATGGCTTATGGGCCCAGCCGCTCTGCGGCATGTGGGATCTTCCTGGACCAGGGCACGAACCCGCGTCCCCTGAATCGGCAGGCGGACTCTCAACCACTGTGCCACCAGGGAGGCCCCCCTAACCTTATATTCTTAAAGGACAGAGATGAGGGAGAATTAACACAAAAACATTATTTTTACTACTATGGGAGGTTAAAAATAAGTCATAAAATCTATAAGTCCCAGCCTATAGCCTTCATAATAAGTCACTGAGCTGTTAAGTAAGAGAAAACGAGAAACTTCAAATGAAAATACACTTTTTCCAATACTTTCTCCACATGCTTCAAACAGAATATTTAATTACAAAGTACTAGTAACTATATTTGTGGAGTCAGATAAAAATTAACATCTTATTAACCATAGGGATTTACTGTATAGGACTCTAAGAATGGATTGTATTTGTCTAAATAGCGTAATAACTACATTCTCTAGATCTTTTTTTCCCACTTGACTAACGAAAAATACTTTCCTGATCAGAATTTATTTAAAATCATTAGAAAATACAAGGATTTCCCTGGTGGTCCAGGGGATAAGAATCCACACTTCCACTGCAGGGGGCATGGGTTCAATCCCTGGTCAAGGAACTAAGATCCCACATGCCACGTGGTACAGCCAAAAAATAAATAAATAAAAGCAATAGAAAATACAAATAAAACGATGATGTCTATAAGGCATCTATATTACAGGAAAGATCTTGGCCTAAGATGAAGTATTTAATCACTGTGTGTGTGTATACTTGTTATTAAATATTCAATGGAACTCTGCATCTGCTGTCTTTTGTATATGTGGTATGGACTCAGAGATACTCACATTCTCCCTAACTATGAAATACTTTCACTGACAACCCAAACACTTAATACTCTACTATGAGAGAGCTTTCTTCCTCTCTGGAAAATGCGTTTTATAAACACAAGCTTTGTTACCATTAAAATAGCCCCTAGAAACCAGTCACGCATTACTTAACAAATTGTCTAAGAATTAATTCTCTCATTGGAAAGCAAAGAACAGGGAATCTATGGGGATTGCTGTAAAGCATGGAAGTTTAAATGGGGAAGGCACAGGGAGGGAGAAATAAGGTCAGAGCAGGAGGCACCCCTAAGTCAGGCCGACCAAGATGAGATGCCACTGTTGTGAGCCCTGGGCAGCAAATGTGTCCCGTGAAGGCACTGAAAGTTTGGGAGGAAGGTTCCAGAAAGAAGGAGTTGAAAAGGGGAGAGGCAACCAAGATAAACCTTGACTATTGCCCTTACCTGTACTGTGGACTCACACACCTAAATTGCCATCTCTACCTGGATATTAAAGGCAAGTCTAAATAAATAACTGAAATTGAACTTTTTGCTTCCTACCAAACACATCCCTTTACAAGGATTCCGTATCTCAGTAAAAGACATGACCATTCACCCAGGTGCTCCAGCCAAGTACCTAAAAGTCATACCTGATTCTTGCCTTTCCTTTATGAACTCCAATCCCATCCAACTCATCGGCAAGTCTTACTGTGTCTACCACCAAATGGATCCCGACTCTGTCCACTTCTCTCCAGCTCCACCTTCACTCCCCATCCCAAGCTGCCACGTCTTGCCCCAGACTCTTGTTACACGTCCTGATTGCTCTCCCTCTTTTCCCTCCCTTGAGGTATATCCTGCACACAGCGGTCAGAATGAGCTTTTTAAGTGAAAATCAGACCAGGTCCCTCCCTTACTTATCACCTTCCTACAGGGCCCCGCGGCTCCTAGAATGAAACGCACATCACTGATGACGGCTCACAAGGCCTAGTGCTCTGACCCCTGCCTTAGTCTGCCACATCGTGTCCTATTCCAGTCTCTGTGTGGCACCCACGCTCCAATGGCAGTGACCTGAATTTTGTTCCTTGAACACCTCATTCTATTGAGGTCTTGGGCCTTTGTACTTCCTGATTTCTTTCTGGGAAGGTTGTTCCCAGGAGTCGTCACATGGACGCTTCTCCTCACTATTCAGGTCTCAGCTCTAATGTCCCTTCTCTGAAAGGTCTATAGTACAACACTTGCTCTGTTTTATTTCCTTCATAGGTTTATAAAAGCCCAACTTTTTAAAAAAAATGTATTAGTTTCCACATGTATTGCCTGTTCCCAACCACTAGAATGTGATTTCCATGACAACAGAGGCTCTGCCAGACTCGTTGCTCTAAATCAAGCATCTAGACCAGTCCCTGGCGTATAGGAGGTGCTCATAAAAATGTGTTCCATTCATGGAAAATCCATGATGATGCCTATGACCGGTCCTGGTAGATATCAAACACTTGTATTCAGTATGAAGTCTGTGTCGCCCTGCACAATGCCTTAAAAGTCAAGGCCTTATGAGATTGGGCTACATCACATTCATCATGAAAAAAGCAGAAGGAAAAACCAAGCCCTATGCAAGTCTAAAGCAGGTTAATCAAAACGTTTGACACAAGACAATTCCAGGAACAAATACCATCAGTATTCTTACTTTCAAAAAGAAGTTTAAAATCTCTACAGACTGTAGCAAAATAGAATCTCTGCTCCAAGAAGATTTCTCCAGAAGTGTCTATGAGCAGAAGTCTCCCCATCCTTGGAAATATTTCCGTTATAAAGAAACCACACATGACAATTTCCTGTAGTCCTACACCCCTAAAGCTGAAAGGGACCTTAACAGTGGTTTACAGCAACCATCTCCCTGGATAAATGAGAAATTAAAGCCACAGAAGTTAAATAACTGCCTCTGTTAAATAACAAAGGTCAGGATGGGACTTGAACTCTGGACTCTTAGTTCCGAGGTCAGATTTTTCCAGTATATCAAGTTGCTTGTGTCCTCTGGGCTAAAGATAAAGTTTCCCTCATCATTACTGACCTGACTTAAAAGTAATGTTTTGGGACTGTAAGGAAGAAAAAACTATTTTCTGAGTACTGGGTGGGGCAGGGTCGGTGTAAATAAATATAAAATATTAACGTCAAAAAATGAAAAAATAATTAAAATGTTTAACATCATACTATAATATTAACGACAACAGTAAATCACATTTTGGGCTCCGAGCAAAGGATTCATGATGACGTTTGCACATTCTAGGTGACCAGTAGCCCTGAGGGGTAGATTATTACAGTTCCTTCTTCTAATGATATTTTGAGCACAGATCAGGAAGTATAACAAACCACATAGTAATATCCTTAAAATGGGCATACTGTCTGTTGGGTTTTAGGGAAGAAATGCATGCTATAGAAGGTGATAACCAATCAGGAATATTTGCCCTGTATTCCTTAGAGATCACTTATTAGAGGAAAAAGAAATAGGATTTTTCACCAAGCATTTTCTTTAAATGAGTACAATTGGGGGGATGTAGTGAAAAATATGAGAACAGTATATATACTAATAACTATGTAATGTGAAGAAAAGTATGACGCGTCTGATAAAAACTGCCTCCTTTTTTATCCTACTGGTGAGAAGTTATAAGTTGGGATTTTAATGCCTAAGGAAGAACATCAATAGAAAGGTTACCTAACTAAAAAGACAGGTAATTCCCTGAGATGTGAAAATAATGATCATAAATGTGCCTCTTTCAAGTGATTATGGAAAGAAAGAGAACCCTTAGCACTGACCCTGGCCCAGGGGTCAGTGGACGCTTCCATCCCATTCACCCCCTGAGCTGTGGAATCCATGACTAACATAGCTATACACAAAGTTACCTTAATGAAGGGGAGGTGTCTAGTCTCTCAGGGACAGAACAATGTCAACTGAACAAATAATGGGCATTCCTGGCTGTCCAATTAATGAGAAACCAGTAAGCACGGCCTTAAGAGGATAAACTCTGCTCTTCCACGCTCCCTTCCAGATAGGGAACACTGAAAGCATGGAAAAGCCAGGGAAAATCATAAAACTTAAAAATAATGCACTTTTGGACTTCCCTGGTGGCTCAGTGGTTAAGAATCCACCTGCCAATGCAGGGGACATGGGTTCGAACCCTGGTCTAGGAAGATCCCACATACCATGAAGCAACTAAGCCCATGTGCTGTAACTACTGAGCCTGCAAGCCACAACTATTGAGCCCACATGCCACAACTACTGAAGCCGCGTGCCTGGAGCACGTGCTCCGCAACAAGAGAAGCCACTGTAATAAGAAGCCTGCACACAGCAACAAAGACCCAACACAGCCAAAAAAATTAATTAATTTAAAAGAATAATAGTAATGCACTCTTTTAAAGTAAGTACATGCAAGTATTTATTGATAAAGTTGTTTTATGGGGAGATGGAGTTAGGGAGTGGATCTCATTTTTTCCCCGCTATGCCCTAGTAGTGTGTCAAGAAAAATAAAGACCATAATGAAGCTCATAAATTTGTTTACTCCTTAGTATATTAAGCAACTGGCAATTTCATTGTACAAGTTCAATTTGATGTATCTGTTCAGTGTTCCTAAAAGAACCTTAGTTTGTCATGTGGCAAGGAATATCTCTGTTTCATGTGTAGAAAAGTAAAGAACAAAACCAAACTACAGAATAAGAGAGGATTAGAAAGAAAAACCCATGACTACCAGTTTCTTTTCTGTTCTTTTACCTAACTAAATAATAAGGAATTTGAGGCAAGGCGTGCAATGTAAAAAGGAAAAAAACAAAGATGAACAAACTTTCACTATTACAGTCCTTAGAGACTGAAAAACAAGATGACACAATTATTCTGGAGAAATTTCCTTTTGTAAGTGGTGTTCCAAAAACCAAGTGTGATATACACTTAGAGAACAAAATGTTTAAAAAGTTTAGTTACTAATTACAGCGATTCCAGGGCTAATTCCACCAGCTCATAGCGCAAGCCTTGAAGCGAAGCCCTTTTTTTAAAAGTCTATTTTGGTAGAGCCAAAGTGAGTTTTCCAGATCATATTTAGCAAGACCAACCTTTATTTTTCTGCTTTAAAAATGAAACGGCTAAATGGAAAAAAATCTATTTTTAAATATCAAGAACTGGCTTCCAAATTAATTCTTCCATTCTAAATAAGCGTGAGGCAGGCTTTATGAAGAACTTCCGTATTTACAAGTATCAGTGGGGCCTCTGACTTGCTGAATATCTTCCAGGAAGAGAAATCTGATACAAGTTACATTTCCTGAGAGTGAAGTGAGAGATGCTTGGAGTTTATAGTAAGTCATTTCTTGCCCAGCTGACATTCACCATCACCTGTCACGTTACAAGCAGTTTGGCTCGCAGGGCCTGAAGGGTTTGTCTGAAATGCCTTCACCCTGCCGTGCGGGGCTGGGGGGATGATGTCTGAGTTCCATAGTCACAGAGACTCTGAAATCTTAGCCTTTCTGAGTTTGTCGGGGGATTCAGCCGCATAGGTTGCTAATGGGAAAACAGAGCTTGGATGGCTCTCTAATAATCTTAGGCCTGTTACGATTAGCATTCGTTCATTGTGACTTTGTAAATGACTTCCCCTTGAAAATGAGCCCTCCTACTAGATGGCATTCTGATAACAAAAATCGAGGATGGACCAGAGAAGCTGCTCTTCAGAAAGGTTTTTTCACTGTCCCCCACCCCCCCAGAAAAGATAAAACAAATCCCGGGTCAAACCCCGCTCCACCCCCAAGAAGTCCTCTGAATTGTGAAGTGTCCTTCTGAGTCTGGGGGCTTGGCTTCTGCTTCAGGGTCAGCCCGGGAGTCCCGGGTCGCTACCCAAAGCTGTGATTTTCCCAACGGCATATACTCAGCCTTTTTTTTTTTTTCTAGAATGGAACGTTATTCCTCCCACACCTTCACGCTTTTGAGCATGGCTTTCTTGTGGTATAACTGATACACTTGGGTTTCTCTTCAGAGCCCAGAAATCTTTCACCTTTTACTTTCCTTTTTTACATGAATAAAGTTCTAACCCCTTAACCTGGCACGTAAGGCCTTTCAGAACAGCACCTCAGCTGCCCCTTCAGCTTCCTTCACCACCAGTCTCTCCCCTCTGTTTACTAAGCACACGGGATTTCTCACCAGTCTGCAAATTACGTTGACCTTGAAAACAACAATGATGCCCCCTCCAACTACCACCTGGCAAATTTGTGCTCATCCTTCAAGCCTTTTTTCACATCCCCTATGAAGCCTTTCCTGGTTCCTGGAAGGGTTCGCCCGTTCTTCCAGAGCTCATCAGACCTCATATCTAAAGATTGCTACAAATTCCATAATTCCCAGACAGAAATAACTAGGACGCTGTCTTTATTTATTCTTAAATCCTCAGTGCCTGGCACATAGTGAGTATTCAGTGTCATTTGGGAATTGAGTGAAATACTTTGGTAGAATTTCTTCTTTCATTGGCATCAAAGCTGAACTTAGAAATAATGGTGACTATATCATGAAATATTTTTTCCTACATAGGTCTCCTAAGCAAAGGGAATTTTATTTTCTTATCCTGGGTAAATTAGAAGAGAGCTATTATCTGTGAAGATAGTAGAGAGGATTGCCTATATCCATATCGACGAGCTTTAGAGCCCCACAGAGGAAGGAGTGCCAAGAGTTAGTTGTTAAAAACACTGTGAGAGGGAATTCCCTGGCGGTCCAGTGGTTAGGACTCAGCACTTTCACTGCCGTGGCCCGGGTTCAATCCCTAGTCAGGAAACTAAGATCTTGCAAGCCGCACGGCGCTGTCAAAACAAAAAAAAAATTACACTGTGAGGCTCTGTACCCAAGTAGCACTGCTTTGGAATCCATGGGACAGCTAGAGGGTCACTGAACCCATGCCACCACCCTCCAAAGCACACACACACAGAGCAACTTTGGCCTTGAAGGCTGAGGATAAGCAGCCTTGAGCAGAGGTTGGCTGGGTCCCAGGAAGAAGCGTTTTCATGGAGGGGACCCACAGCAAAGGCCGGGGTGACATGCACTGACAAGGAGATTAGGACCCAAGAGCAGAAGCGTACTAAGTGAAATAAGCCAGACGCAGAAGGACAAGTATTGTATGATTCCACTTATACAAGGTCCCTAGAAGAGTCAAATCACATAGACAGAAGGCAGAAGGGTTGTTGTCAGGGGCTGGTTGTAGTGCCGACCAAAATGAGGCAGTGAACGAGGCACTACCAAGCTGATGTGAGTCACATACAATAACATAAGCAGCTTTATGGCCACCATGCTTATTTTCTGATTAGCCTTGATGGCTAAGTTGAAAGAATTGAGATGATAATAAATTAATGATTTATTAGCTGACACTATTCTTCTTGGATTCACAGACATTTCAGAGTTTGTCAGTGAAATCATAATTGCGTCTTGCTATCTGATTCCGTGTCTGAGGATGAGGGTTAGACTGTCCAATGCTGTTTTATGAAACATGGAGTCCTGTCAATCCACAATCCCTGGTGGCGCAGTGGTTGAGAGTCCGCCTGCCGATGCAGGGGACAAGGATTCGTGCCCCGGTCCGGGAAGATCCCACATGCTGCGGAGCGGCTGGGCTCGTGAGCCATGGCCGCTGAGCCTGCGCGTCCGGAGCCTGTGCTCCGCAACGGGAGAGGCCACAACATGAGAGGCCCGCATACCGCAAAAATAAAAAATAAAAAATAAAGCTATTCTTAAGCACTAGTATAACGAAACATCATATATTACTACAGTCGATGCTCTGGTTAATTCATCAATTTAAGGTCATGCTTAAATTTGGGTTTACAACCATTATAAAAGCAGCACATTTGCCACCACTGAAGGTTAATAGCTAATTAATCCTCATAGCTTTTTTTATGAGGCAAATAAGATTAAAGATGACTGAAGTATGTGGTTCCATGCTTTCTTTCTTTTGTATATTCTGGAAACCTGCAGTGCACATTCCACAGATACATACATATAACCCGCACCCAAGCAAAACCTCTGCTGTCTCTTATAAGATTTCATTCATAGGATAAAAAGACAAGTGAAGAGAGAAAAAAATGTAATATATAATCCAACCACAGAAGTAGATTAATTAATGCCTGTCAAGCTGGCCTGAGTAATTACCAAAATAGGACGCCTTAATTTTATTACTTTATGATGACATCGGCATTATTATGACTCCTAAGTAGTAGACTTAACTGGTACTTCACTTCTCTCAAGGTAAATGGCATCAGGACGTTTTAAGATAAGATAATTGACATGTAATTAGCCATAATTACAAAGAGAGCTGCTGTATAACATTGCACTTATAGTCAGCAATGACATATTATTCACTTAAACATTTGTTAAGATGGTAGATATGTTGAGTGATGTTTCCAGAATAAAATAAAACAAAATAACACAGATATGAATGTTGTAGAATCTATATACATAGGATCAATTACTGATACTTTTTACTTCTCCCTCCAAAATACTGAATTATATGAAATCTGAAGGAGGAAAATCACAACTTACTTAAAATTGTTGATAATATTAAATGTTTCCAAAACTGTTAAATGAAACTACTGAACTGATAATATTTCATATTATGTTACATTTTAGAAGTATTGGAGGAAGTCATTGAGACGATTTGCCCACCAGTTGACCTGTGAGCTGGACGCCGGCAACCAGAGGTTCTAAACCTCCTCCTCTGTCCTTGGGATGTACTTTCTGCCCACCATTCCCACGTTAGGAGTTGTTTCAAGGATGCAGCCTTGAGAGAGTAATGTGTAGCTGAGACCATCTGGACAGTGTACATGACTGACCCCCATTAAGGCCTCTACATAAACTTCTATGATTACGGCGGGTGGGTGCAGAGATTTACTGCTCTTGCCGTGCCCAAGACAAGCCTTGGATGTACGTTCCCTTGCTCAGTAAACCTGCCACCTACCAATCTGGGGGCTCTGTCTCTTTCTTCGGTCTCTCCTTGCCCTCTGTGTACAGGGGCCAATTTCAGGTTTAACCAGGGGAACTCCTGTGGTTATGAACAAACAAGTAGCCATTTCAACCTAAAGCAATTTATTATTGGAACATATTAACATCTCTTAATTTTCTAGAAAAATATAAAAGAGGTCCTTGTGATAGAGAAGTAAATACTTCTGTGCATTCTTAAAACTGTATAATACTCTTAAAATTCTTTTCTATCTAATATATAAAATTTGGCTAAATTGAATAAAAAAGAAAGAAATGATGCCATTTGCAGCAACATGGATGGACCTAGAGAATATCATACTAAATGAAGTCAGAAATAGAAAGACAAATACCGTATGATACCACTTATATGTGGAATATCACTTATATGTGGAATCTAAAATATGACACAAATGAACATATCTACAAAACAGAAACAGACTCACAGACATAAAGAACAGACTTGTGGTTGCCAAGGAGGAGGGAGTGAGGGAGGGATGGGTTGGGAGTCTGAGGTGAGCAGATGCCAACTATTATATGTAGAATAGATAAACAGCAAGGTCCTTCTGTATAGCACAGGGAATGATATTCAATATCCTGTGATAAACCATAATGGAAAAGGATATGAAAAACAACGTATATATGTATAATTGAATCACTCTGCTGTACAGCAGAAGTTAACACAACATTGTAAATAAACTATACTTCAATAAAATAAATGTTAAAAAATAAAATAAAACTTGGCTAAATTGTATGATTTTAAAATTTTAGGGCTTAAGAATCTGCCTGCCAATGTAGGAGACATGGGTTCGAGCCCTGGTCCGGGAAGATCCCACGTGCCACGGAGCAACTAAGCCTGTGTGCCACAACCACTGAGCCTGCGCTCTAGAGCCTGCAAGCCACAACTACTGAGCCCATGTGCTCAGAAAGTATAGCTTTTATGAGAGGAGCTGTGGGCTTTGAGTCCTGCAGCCTATGCTCGAATGATAGGAGGGACACAGCTCAGTTTCTTCCTGGGTCAAGGCAAGAGCAAAGTGTAGCTTTCCCTTGCACTGTGTATCTCTCCAGCAGGCTTCAGGAAGGCAAGATGAGACCCACACTTTTCCACCAGTGCAGTCCCAGAGCTTAATAAAGTGCTCAGTCCATAGTAATCTCAGTAAATGTTGAATAGAAGGGTGAGCTCTGGACTAGACTGAATTCATTTCAGTGACTTATTGAATGCTACCTCTTATTCACCCTAAGCGGAACAGAAAATTCCAGGAACCCCTAAAATACTTATATAGTAAGCCACAACTTTTATTTGTAATTGTTACAAGTTTTCAGTTAAAAACACAAAACTTAATAACAAAATTTTTAAGTATAATATCCAGTGTTACTAAGGAAATTGGGTAATATGCAGAAGAGATGGATAAAACAATGATGGAACATAATTAGAAGTATATTACCAAGATCTCTAAAAATGAACTTGCAATTCTACTTTGAAAAAATCAATCTTATGAATTTTTTGGGTTCAACAAATGTTTACTGAATGAACGGACACGTGAAAAATAAACAAAGGAGGTGATGAGTAAGTGGTAAATCTTAACTGGCCTCTCTAGCCAGAAAAACAGAGGGAACAACTTTCCTGTATATTGTAGTGTTATTTATAATAATAAAAAGCTGTAGGTAGTGTGAAGGTCCATGTAGAAAAGACATGCCCACGGAGTGAATCATTCAACAGGAGCAAAGACCAGGGCTGATGATGCTGTGATACACACAACAGCTTTCCCCGTATTTAGGAATATTTCCAAGGGAACTGTTAAGGTCCAGAGAACTTTAAAATCTCCTAAAAAATGCTATACATCTTCTAATTATTTAGAAGGATTGCTGAGGATTATTATGTATTACAAAACACAGATGAAAAGGGCTTCTACCAGCTCTTTTCTTCCATGTAAAGCCATGAAACTAAAGAGCCCTTTGCTTCCAGGAAGCAACCACCAATTTAATGAAAGGGACAGAGAGACGACTCCTCTTCACTGGAGATTTATTTGTTTGTAACAAAAGCAAAGAGGACCATATCTATCAGCTATGCCACTGTTTCTAGCTACACTATCCAAGCTCATAAAATCTTAGTAATCTGTGTTGATTATTTTTTCACACATAGTCTCATTTCCCCCCATTCTTGGGAACTGCTTCAGCTGCAAAAGCCACCCGGTCACAGGTGTCATCCTAAATCAGAGAGGCTACAGACTAGACTACAGACTACAGCCCTCCCTTCCCCCCTCCTTTCACGAATGGGCCATAGCACTCCAATCTGCTGAACTCAACAGGGCCTCAGAAGCCTTCTCAACACAGTATTCCAGATAGACATAGAACCTGAGAGATAAGCCTCTTTACCGTCCTTGAATTCAATAATAAATCAGGAGTTCACTTTTCTGTGACATTTTAAATTTATATATTCAACTACTAACACATTTTTATTTAAAAACATGTTTATATACAAGCAACCAATGAAACAGAAGAATTATGTTATACCAAGAATATAAGGCGCTCCGTACCATATGCATGTTCTGTATATGTTTTCCCTCAAAACTTCACCATTTTGCCCTGATAATTGCCAAAAGACAATTTAAAGATAATCAGAGTGTGATCACCTGGGATACTGCTCTCAATCTGTAGAGAAATAATTATTTCTTTCACATAACCAGAGATACTTGTAGATACATGAAGCTGAGAACATTTCCTCTAAAATGATGCTAGAAAATTCTAGAAAACTGGGTAGCATGCCACCCAGAATCTTTGAAAGCACCCAAATACTTACCATTTGCTATCCTAAGGAATACTGAAGAATGGACATGAAGAGAAAAGAAAACCAAACATAGAAACCTTGTCAGATGTTCCCTGAGCCTGTGCCACCTTTTTGGGTACAACAGTGTTTATCTGAAGGACCCTTGCAAGAGCTGCCTTTGGGTCCTCACATTAAGCCAGGCTCAAGGCACTAAGTGGGTACCTGACCAACAGCTCACGAGATCTCTCCCCTCGTAACCCTCACCTGGAAGGTGGCAGAACAATAAAAGCAAGCTCAGGCACAGAAAGAGTCCCAATTTCCATAGAAGCTAGCATCTGCCTTTTCCCGTGCTGATTCTGCAAGATGGCTCGTTTACAAATATATAAATAGCTGAAACTTTACTCCAGTCTCATTGAAAAATCAGAACGGCATCATGTGAGAGAAGCGTCCCAGCATCCTTGGCTCACGGAGTGAAATGTAAGTGGAGCTGGGCCAAGCTACTTGACACTCGCTAGTCAGCTTAACCAGATGCCCTCCAGTTTCCTGCAGTGGAGGGACCGGGTTCTGCTGGCAGAGCCTGAGACTTCATGCACATCAATTGCCCAGCAGTCGCACCGTGATTTAGAGCCCGAGGTCGGAAAATAAATTTCAAGTAGCACCTAATATTTATTATCACACATATTCAAAAGAGAATGGCAATGTCTAAATGTGGCAGGAAGTTTTCCAATGTAGCTACTTAAAATTCGCTACGTCTTCTTGCACGCAGGCTCAATGAATTTTCAAAGATTGTCTCTCCAGTACTCTGGCCACCTGGCCAGACTTAGAGGGGTTTAAATCATCAGGAAAAGGGCAAGAGAGAAAATGCATTTTAATTTTTGGAAGAGCATTTATTGCCTTGCTTAAATTCATTAATTAAAGTTATCTACTGGTAGTTAAGAAACATCTAAACCAATATATATGAAATGTAGATGAGATACATATTGACTTTTCTTTGCTGCATATGACTACCCAAATAGGAAGCTGTCAAGCCCTGAGGGTTTAATGCCTGCATGTGAAGCCACCTTCAGGCTTAAGACGCCCACAATAGCATAGATCTGTACAGTGACATCTGCTGAAGTTCTCCACCAGACAAATCACCCATTACATCCCCTGGTATCAAATTACCCTCTTCCTTAGCCCTCTGATTGCTTACCAATTAATGAGCAGTTTACTTTTTTAAATTTTATTTTGCGGTACGCGGGCCTCTCACTGTTGTGGCCTCTCCCGTTGCAGAGCACAGGCTCCGGACGCGCAGGCTCAGCGGCCATGGCTCACGGGCCCAGCCGCTCCGCGGCATGTGGGATCTTCCCGGACCGGGGCACGAACCCGCGTCCCCCGCATCGGCAGGCGGACTCTCAACCACTGCGCCACCAGGGAAGCCCCCAAACAGAATTTGATGCTTTATTCATTGCAGTGTATTCACACCCTGAAATGTTCATCTTGGACTCAAAGGCTGAATATCAGGACCATATATGCTATATTTGCCTTCCTGATGACTCAAGCTTTCTGAATTACTATTGATCCATCCTCCAATTACATATAGCCAACCATATGGGGAATTATTATTGCCTTGTATAATTGCTGACAAATTGTCAGTATTTAAATGGCAAGTCATTCTTTTTAATCTCATATTTATCAGAAGAAAAAGTATAGTAAAGATAACAAACCAACAATTAAAAAAAAACCCTTCAGTAAATTCATTTTGAAATGAAATGAGTAACAAGACCAAAAAAAAAAGGCTTTTCTTTACTATATACTCTACACAATATATAAAATGAATATACAGTACGTAAGTGATAATAAATATCACTCTTGTGTCTCTAAGTCTACATTGTGTCTTAGTTTAAAATTCACATTTTAAAATCTAATTTTGGTTATGTCTATTTAAACATAAATAATATTTCTTCAAGAACAAATTTACTTACTATTCTTTAAAGATTATGCCGCTATCGATACATGTAAATTTACGCTATAGAACAGGATCAGTTTGTAAAGATTACTAAAAACCACAAATAATCAAACAACACATTTACCACAGCATTCAAGTGATTGTGTTACTGTCGACAAGACTTTTTATTTTTAAACAAATTATTTGGAATCTCTTTAGAAAGTAGTTTATGTTGTATTATTAAAATGTAAAGAAAGGACTTCCCTGGTGGTGCAGTGGTTAAGAATCCACCTGCCAATGCAGGGGACATGGGTTTGATCCCTGGCCCAGGAAGATCTCACGTGCCGCGGAGCAACTAAGCCCGTGTGCCACAACTACTGAGCCTGCGAGCCACAACTACTGAAGCTCACGCACCTAGAGCCTGTGCTCCGCAACAAGAGAAGCCACCGCAGTGAGAAGCCTGCGCACCGCATCGAAGAGTAGCTCCCGCTCACCACAACTAGAGAAAGCCCGCGCCCAGCAACGAAGACCCAACACAGCCAAAAATAAACAAATTAAATAAAAATAAATAAATTTTTTAAAAGTAAAGAAAAATTATTATTTTACTTACATGGTGTCTCTAATAAGACGTGAACTTCCCAATTTGATACAAGTTTTATCACCTTCACAAAACACACGTCTCAGAGAAAAGCGCTCTCCTAGGTCAAAACCTGTGGAATGTGACAAATGATTTAATCCAGCAGTTTTATTAAATTTAGTAAATTCACAGAGTTACCAACTTTTAAATAGGATTTTTTGTAGTCCTTATCTGTAGACTGACTTATTTCAAGTTAAATCTGCTCTTTACGGGATCAGCAAAATTTCTTGATTTATTTTGCCTCTGTTTAGGATATAGGAGGATGAAATATATGTCACAAGATTCAAGTATTATTTTTCTTTGACCTAGGAATTATTCTAAATAAGTAAGCAGAGTAGTTTATTGTAGCAGCTCTGATAGCTAAAGACAGAAAATTAGTTAAGTAAAAAATACTACAGCCATTCAATTGAAATCTAAGCAGTCTTTTAAAAGAAATCGTGCTTTAGAAAAATATATGTTAATGTGGGGAAATGCTCGGATTTCAAATGCAGTATATGTATTATGATTACGTGTGCATATGTGGGTGGGGGAAGGGTGGAGAGAGAAAACGGAGGATGAAGGGAAAAAAGAGAAAGAGAAAGATAAGAATGTTACAAAAAGGGAATCATGACTGTATTTGGGTAGTGAGATCTTCTTTCTCATACATTTTCTTTTCTTTTTTTCAAACTTTCTACAATGGATACAACTTTTAAAATTTTAAATAACTTTTGTTCTCCGAGAGGTTGAGTTGTTGGTGGTCCTAGGTTAAATGATGTAGAATTCTGCGCTCAGAAATTTTTGTACATCATTTGACTTCTTTGCTTTTAATTTTTTAGTATTGGTGTTATCTTAAATTACAATGTGAAGGAGTCACCTACAATACACTACGTGTTTGGTGATAATTTTACACAAAAATGTTTCTTTGTGAAGAACTGTAATGCTTACCTGAAACTTCAACTTTATCTCTGTAGTCTGGTGTAAACTGGTGTCCCTCTTTCCTCAGTATAGGACATTGTTTCTCTATTAAAAAAGAAAAAAAGGTATTGAGAATTTTCATTACATTGTCTATCATTTTTTTCAAATAAATTTGAATCATACAATACAATCTGAAATGTAAGATAAAAATGGAAAGCAATTAAACCGCTCTATTAAATTCCTTTTATTTTATTTATTTATTTTAGATGTTGGGGGTAGGAGTTTTTATTAATTAATTTATTTATTTTTGCTGTGTTGGGTCTTTGTTTCTGTGCGAGGGCTTTCTCTAGTTGTCGCAAGCGGGGGCCACTCTTCATTGCAGTGCGCGGGCCTCTCACTATCGTGGCCTCTCTTGTTGGGAAGCACAGGCTCCAGACGCGCAGGCTCAGTAGTTGTGGCTCACGGGCCTAGTTGCTCCGTGGCATGTGGGATCCTCGCAGACCAAGGCTCGAACCCGTGTCCCCTGCATTAGCAGGCAGATTCTCAGCCGCTGCACCACCAGGGAAGCCCAATTAAATTCCTTTTAAATAAGGATAAGAGTATTACCCACCTCACAGTGTGTTCGTGAGGAATACATGTGGTTATGTATGTGAAGTCCCTGGTACACAGGGAACGCTTGTCAGTGTTAGCTACTGTTTGCTCTAATGTTCTAATTGTCACTCTATACTCAACATAAGGAAATTAGCTAGCTTTAATATCGTTAAGTTTTCATACTCAAAGTATATTCTAATGTTAGAAGAAGTGACCTGCTACTATTTTCACACACCTTGGATTCAGGTTTAGGTATTAGTGATATTAAACTTTAGAACAGGAGGAGACTGCATGGGACTAAATGTACCCCTCCCTAAATTCATATGCTGAGGTCTTAATCCCCAGTGTGGTGCTATCTGGAGATGGGGCTTTTGGGAGGGAATCAGGTTTGGATGAGGCCCTAGGGGTGGAGCCCTGGTGATGGGATGGATGTCCTTACAAGAGGGCAGAGGAACAGGGACTCTTTCTCTCTCTCTCTCTGCCTTGTGAGGAAACCAGGAAGAGGGTTCTCATCAGAACTTGGTCAGGCTGGCAGCCTGATCTCAGACTTCTTAGCCTCCAGAACTGTGTGACATAAACGTCTGTAGTTTAAGCCTCCAAGCCTATGATATTCTTGTCAGAGCAGCCTGAACTAAGTTATTAAAATAAAACTAAAAAGCAAAAGCAAAGACCTCTGCCATACCAAAGTGGCCTATAATGAAAAATAAATGAGATAAAAATCATTGAGAAAGTATTAATTATATGCTAATGCTAATTAACGATGTTCAAAGAAGTAAAAGATAAAGTCTGCCTCCACTTACAGTGAATTTACATACTCACTGCACCGCGACACAGTAATATAGTAATGTACATACATACACTAATTTCTTGTTATCTGGGGTTTGTTTAAATTTAATTCAGGCTAGATTCTAGGAAATTAATAGCCAATGCAGACCATATTGCAGCTAGTTTCTATAATATGCCAACTGGACAACTGGACAGTTCTTAAGCTAAATTGATGAACTACTTTGGCATCATGCAGTCACAACCTTAATTTTTTAAAATGTCTAAAATTCATGTTTGGGTATAATGACCTCAAAGTTTTTATGACGGAGAGGAGATAAACTGCTGAAAACCACACTGATCTCCTGCTCTATGGGAAGTGGAAACCATCAGTTCTCCTGGTCAACTGCTCAGCCTTTCAGCCCTTCATTTAACAAATGTGTCAAAGACTTCAAGGGTGGTGACAGGGCATCAGCTTAATATATTTAACCAGAAGAATAAATCGGATTATAAATAGTGCTACCACTTAGATTTAAAAGCTGCAATCCACACAATTAAAATATATAGCACTGAATATTTTAGAGATTACTTAGTTACTCTGGAAATTCCTGTCTCAGAGATCTTAACATGATTGCACGTCCTAAATAATAATAAAATCGGGTCTTTTGTAAACACTACCCATTTTTTGAGAAAATTGAAATCATACCCATTTTTTTATCTGAGTTCATCATCATGTTTATAAAAACCAAGCATCTCCTCAAGATCTCTGCACTGAAAACTAGAGAATGTTGCAGAGAGAAATTAAAGTCCTAAATGACTGAGTGGATTAAACAAGTATTTAGGCTGGAAGACTCGGTATTGTTAAGATGTCAGTTCTCAATTTTACATCTAGACGTAGTGCAATAACAATTAACATCCCAACAGGTTGTGTGTGTGTGTGTGTGTGTGTGTGTGTCTGTGGAAAACTGACAACCTTATTCTCAAATTTAAGGTGAACTCCAAAAAAACTAGAACAGCTAAGGCAAAACTGAAGAAGAACAAGCCTGAGAACATGTACTATTGGACACCAGGGATTTTTATAACGTGATTTTGGTGCACATATAAATAGATTAATTGGACAGAGAGTCCAAACACAGACCTGTGTACATGTTTACCACAAAAGGGCCACTGCAATTCGTTGGGAAAAGGATGGTCTTTTCAGTCAGTGATTTTGGATCAACTGACTGTCCATGTAGAAAAACACTGGACTGTGACCCTTACCTCAAACCATGCAAAGAAATTAATTAGAGATGATCTTAGACCTAAACATGAAAGGTAAAACAATAACGAACTACAGAAAAATGTAAAATCTTCATGAACTGAGGGTAGCAAATATTCCTTGATAGACCTCAACATGAAAGGTTGATAAACTGGACTTCATTAAAATCTTAATAATCACAAGACAACATTAAAAGACTGAAAAGGCTAACCACAGACTATTACAATATGTATATCCAATCAAGCATCATATCCAGAACATACAAAGAATTCTCACAAATCAACGGGGAAAAGATTGAAAACCCTATTTTGAAAATGTGCCAGGGCTTCCCTGGTGGTGCAGTGGTTGAGAGTCCGCCTGCCGATGCAGGGGACACGGGTTCGTGCCCCGGTCCGGGAAGATCCCACATGCCGCGGAGGGGCTGTGCCCGTGAGCTGTGGCCGCTGGGCTTGCGCGACCGGAGCCTGTGCTCCGCAACTGGAGAGGCCACAACGGTGAGAGGCCCGCGTACCACAAAAAAAAAAAAAAAGAAAAGAAAAGAAAATGTGCCAAAAAGCTAAGCACTTCACAAAAGAAAATATCCAAAATGCCAACCCGCATATGAAATAGTGCTTAACATCATTAGTGATCAGGGGAATGCAAAGTAAAACCACAATGATATACCACTAAATGGCTAAAAATTAAAGAACTGACAGCATCAAATACTGTTGAGGCTGTGGAGCAAAAGGAAGGCTCGTCTACGTTGCTCGTGGGGGTGAACAGTACAACCACTTTAGAAAATTGTTTGGCAGCGTTTCCGAAAGCTAAATATTCATGAACTCTATAACCTGGAAATTCAATGACCCAAGAGAAATGAGTACAAAAATGGTGTAAATGGCTCTTTTAGAAGAGAATATTCCTCACAGCATAACTCATAATAATCCAAAACTGGAAACAACCCAAATGTCCATTGATAAGAGGATAAATGAACAAATTGTGGTAAATACAATAAAAAAGTATAGAAAAAAGAATGAACTACTGCTACATGCAATGACCTGGATGAATCTCAGAGATACAGTGGTAGGTGGAAAAGAATACCGTTCCCCAAAGAACACAAACTGCAGAATTCCATTTATGTGAAGTTCAAGAGATTGCATGACTGATCTATGTCAGAGTACTGATTAGCTTGGTGGGGGGTCAACTGGGATAGTTACAAGAAAGCCTCTGGGGCCATGGAAAGTTCTATATTTGGATCTGAGTGGCAGTTTCACAGATGTGTAAATACATATGCAAAAATTCATTACACTGTGCACCTAAGATCTGTGGACCCCGGTGTGTGTCATACAAAACAGCATGTCTGTGAGAAAACACTTTAAGCTCAAAATAATTTTTGCAGAACACCAAAACTGTGATCAAATTTTTACAATGACTTTGAATAACTATATGACTGTAGAAAATGAGGTTAACTTTAAATCCTTCACAACATATATAGGGAAACCCCAATAGATGATTGGCAAAGCAAATATCCAGACTGTGGAAGGAACTTCCTACTGTGACACTTCGGTAATGAGTGGAAGCTATGTTAGCTTATTGCCAAGTTGGAAACAGTATATATCTTATGTAAATTCTTCTGAGGATCTAATGAATATACGATGATGTCAAAGTAATAAACCTGTCACTTTGAAGTGAAGAAAATTGAACACTTCCAGCAATATTTATGAAAGTATTTCTTCACTAAAGTCTTTATGAAAATCAAATACAGCTTTATATCTCTAGAATATGTGCTCTGTTATGAAAGGCTGAACAAAACAAATGAAAACTGAATGTTAATTTAAGTGAAGTAAGTCAAAGACAAATATCATGATATCACTTTATATATGGAATCTAAAAATTGATACAAATGAACTTATTTACAAAACAGAAATAGACTCACAGACATAGAAAACGAACTTATGGTTACCAACGGGGAAACGGGGGAAGGGATAAATTAGAAGTTTGGGATTAACATATACACACTACTATATATATATAATAGGTAAGCAACAAGGACCTACTATATAGCACAGGGAGCTATACTCAGCATCTTGTAATAACCTATAATGGAAAAGAATCTGAAAAAGAATATATATATATTCAATTTTAACTCAATTTTATTTGACTTCAATTTAAAGTTTAAAAAAACAACCAAATGTTAATTCTTTGGGGGAAGACTCAAAGTACAATAAGCTGAATGCATGAGTCTCATGGTCCATTGCATAAAAATGGCAACACAGTAGAAGTGGCTATTAAAAGTTGGATATGTACATTTCTTTAAGCATTGACACTTGCATTTTAACATAAAGTAAAGCATACTTTTTGCGTAAATGTGCGTGCTATCTTGAAGAACTACTGATAAGACCCAAATATCCAAGCATCCTGTCGGGTAGTCAGGAGAATCCCAGCAGCAGTGTCATTTCAAAGGCTCTTGGGAACCTTTCAAAAGTAATTACTAAAATTTCACCACAAAAGATGCACTATTTAGGGGCCCTTAATCAACAGGCCTTTTGAAACATAAATGCAGAAGTTTTTGACAAATTCATGCTAAGATGCTGTCAGTGATTTTCAGACCCACTTTCCTCCTGACTTAGCTTGAAGGATCTGGGCAGCTTATAGGGTTGGAAGGATATTGAAAGGGGGTAAAGGAACCAGAAAAGAAGACAACTAGGTCAGATTTGGGGAAGATTTTATCTAGATTATCTACAAAAAATTACATACATTTTACAAATGTGTGTAATTACATACATTTTACCCTTCTCTCCCTCTAAAAATTAGAAACCTGAGGACCTACAAACAAATCATTCAAGAGAGCTTATGTGATTTTCCCCCAGATCACATAGTAACTCAATGGCAAAGCTGAAATAAAATTCGTTTCCCATAGTCCAGCTTTTTTCTCTATACTGAACATCCATCTCAAAAACATGTTCTAGGGCTTCCCTGGTGGCGCAGTGGTTGAGAGTCCTCCTGCCGATGCAGGGGACGCAGGCTCGTGCCCCGGTCCGGGAAGATCCCACATGCCGTGGAGCGGCTGGGCCCGTGAGCCATGGCCGCTGAGCCTGCTTGTCCGGAGACTGTGCTCCGCAACGGGAGGGGCCCCAACAGTGAGAGGCCCGCGTACCGCAAAAAACAAAAACAAAAAAAACATGTTCTAAACAAAATAATAGAGTACCTATGATACTCTCTTCATTCGTTAGTGGAAATATACTTTGTCCCCACTCTCAGTTTGAAACACGTGCTTAAAAAAAATCACTTGTTCCCTTAATCTCTAAATCCTCATGCTTCTTTTCACCTGTTGACTGGGCCCCCTATTATATTGTTAAGCATTCTAGTCTGGAGATTAGATCACATGTCTTTTAAAACATATTTTTCCTATCATTGTTCTGGTCTTTCTATACCCACTTATATATAAAAGTCTTCAGTTTAATCACGGAAGTCATGTTCAATTCCTTCTTTCTCCTCTCAAATAGCTAAAAAGCCCAGAACAGTTAAATCCATTCTTTTAACTTTCCATTTTTTCCCTGCTGATTGAATACCTAAAAGATGTGTGTATTTTGCTGATGCTCATACAGAAAACGGACCAGTCACTCTCTGTGGCCCCAGAGGCCTCTGGCCTTAGGAAAAACCAGGAGTGAAGTCATTCCTTGTGCACCACAAAGACAAGGGGAAAAGTCAAAATTAGAGGCATCCTGAAAAATAAATGTATACATGTTCTAGTACACCTTTACAATTTGTAGAGGGTTCTTAGCATTACTTAAGCTATTAATATACCACTTTACTGATTGCAAAGAAAGGAAATATGTCATTTGTCTAGTGGATATATAATTTATATTTTAACTTTGCTAAGTGTACATGTTTCCACACATTTGTACTTAAATGTATCATGAATAACTCAGTATTACAATATTAAACTACCTGTGAATTAAGGCTTGTTGAGAGGTCTTTAGGGGAGATATGTGACTGAAAGATATAGATTCAGAAGCCTACCCGTTGGTACTCCTAGAGGGCAAGGTTTTAGCATCTCCCAAGAGGTCTCACAGGGCAGTGTCTGCTGCTCTGGTGAGTTTTACCAGAGTTCAAGGTCTAGCCTTTGAGCTTGCAGGCTCAGAAATCAGATGCTGACAACACATAAAGCACAGATGCATTTCTGAGGGGCACGTGCCCTTCTCCTCACTCACTGGACTCCAGTCTTCCGCTCTGTCTCGTTTCTCCTGCACGCTGAGCACGCCCCTGCCTCGGGGCCTTGGCACGTGCTTCTTTCCAGGTGATCACGTGCTTCACTCTCTCACTACCTTCCTGTCTCTGCTTAACTGCCCCTCGATGAGGTCATCCCTCCCTGACCACCCTGTAAATAATGAAACACCCTCTCCTCCCTTCATACCATGTAGGATTGCCAAATACAGCAAATAAAAACAGGTGCCCAATGAAATTTGAATGTCAGATAAAGAACAAAAATATTTTTAGTATACGTATTTCTGATGCAATATTTGGAGCATACTTATACTAAAATGTTTTCATTATTTGTCCCACTTCAAACTTAACTGGGTGGCCGGTATTTCATCTGGCACCCTCACCCACATGCTCATACTCTTGGAGGCCAGATAGGGTGGTAACTTAAAGAGGTAACACTGAAGATGGACAAGGGGGAAGGAACTGAGACACAAGAACGGACAGGATGGGGACTTTGCTGGTGGCGCAGTGGTTAAGAATCCGCCTGCCAATGCAGGGGACACGGGTTCGAGCCCTGGTCCGGGAAGATTCCACGTGCCACAGAGCAACTAAGCCCGTGCACCACAACTACTGAGCCTGCGCTCTACAGCCCACGAGCCACAACTACAGAGCCCATGCGCCACAACTACTGAAGCCCGCATGCCTAGAGTCCGTGCTCCGCAACAAGAGAAGCCACCGCAGTGAGAAGCCCACGCACCGCGACGAAGAGTAGCCCCCGCTCGCTGCAACTAGAGAAAGCCCGCACCCAGTAACAAAGACCCAACGCAGCCAAAAATAAATAAATTTTAAAAATTTTTCTTGTAAGAAAAAAAGAATCAACAGGATGTGATAACAGACTGAACATAGGGAGGAGGGGGAGATGCCTTGCTCAGCTGGGTAACAGGTGAGTTTACTGAAATGAATGCCACTAGAGGAAGAAAAGGAGTTGTGACAAGGAGTGAATTCAGCTGCGGTGGAAAAGCCACAGAGTTAGAAATGTCAAGTTCAAGGTGCCATTAGGAAATATGGGTATGGAACACAAAAGAGGGGCGGGCTGTGAGGTAAATTTGGGAGTGATTGACATAAAAACCATACTTAAAGCCACAGGGATAGATGGCATTACACAGGAGGTAAGGCCAGAAGGGAGGAAGGGCAACAGCTATCTCCTGAGAAATTGCAATATTTCTCTCTCTTGTCCACTTCACCTGCTTTATTTTTTCTATTTCTTCATATCCTCTGGAGTCCACATAACATATTATGGAATTATTATTACCTGTAAAATCAGAGTTAAATCTGCCCAGTTTCACAGGCGTTCTATTTATCACTCTTTTTTTTATCGAGGTATATTTGATATACAATATTATATGTTTCAGGTGTACAACATAGTGATTCAAAAATTTTAAAGGTTATACTCCATTTATAGTTATTATAAAATATTGGCTGCATTCCCTGTATTGTACAGTATATCCTTGTGGTTTATTTATTTTATACATAATAATTTGTATCTCTTAATCCCCTACCCCTATCCTGCCCCTCCTTCCCTCTCCCCACTGGTAACCACTAGTTTGTTCTCTACATCTGTGAGTGTTTCTTTTTTGTTATATTCACTAGTTCATTTTATTTTTTAGTTCCACATATAAGTGATAACCTACAGTATTTTTCTTTCTCTGACTTATGTCACTAAGCATAACTCCCTCCAAGTCTGTCCATGTTGCTGCAAATGGCAAAATTTCATTCCTTTTTATGGCTGAGTAATTTTCCATTGTATATATACACATCTTCTTTGTCCATTCATCTGTTGATGGACACTTAGGTTGCTTCCATATCTTGGCTATTGTAAATAGTGCTGCTATGAACACTGGGGTGCATGCATCTTTTCACATTAGTGTTTTTGTTTCTTTCGGGATATATATCCAGGAGTGGGATTGCTGGGTCATGTAGTAGTTCTAGTTTTAGTTTTGTTTTATTGCGGTACGCAGGGCTCTCACTGCTGTGGCCTCTCCCGTTGCGGAGCACAGGCTCCGGACGCGCAGGCTCAGCGGCCATGGCTCACAGGCCCAGCCACTCCGCGGCACGTGGGATCTTCCCAGACTGGGGCACGAACCTGTGTCCCCTGCGTCGGCAGGCAGACTCTCAACCACTGTGACACCAGGGAAGCCCTAGTTTTAGTTTTTTGAGGAACCTCCATACAGTGCTCCACAGTGACTGCACCACCAACAGTGGTTTACATTCCCACTAACAGTGCACGAGGTTCCCTTTTCTCCACATCCTCTCCAGCATTTGTTATTGGTGTTTTTTTTGATGATGGCCACTCTGACAGGTATCACTCTTGTTTTCTAACATGCATTAGGAAAATTGTTTTCTTTACCTTTAGTGACAAAACTCATGACACAGCATTTGTCTCAAGATCAGGGTTGGGGAAGTTGAAGAGCAGTAATTTACCACAGACATAGAACTAGTTTGTTTTCTTTTCATAAATGGATCAAAATAACAGCCTTTAGGTGTTTTGCTTTTTTTTTTTAAAGGCTGACAGACTTCCCATTGACAGAGGCCTTTCATTTAATTGTTACTAGTTGCCCTGGGGACTCCTGTACACTTCATACTTTGCTAATACATCTGATGAAGGATTACAGAGTATCCTAGGTTGGGAGAAAAACAATGGTTAACAACAAGAGGTTAGCACCTTGGACCAGAATATAACAAAAAAATATGGAAAAGTGACAAAACGAGAAAAAAATGGGAACACAGTTATATTAACAAAGAGGTAACGAGGGGTCACAGAACCTTCACTGCTAATTTTTTATCCAAAACTGTTCCCCCAGAGGAGTATACCAGGTTAGGAGCTATAACCTTTATTTAATAATTGTGAAGCTTTCCTGCACTTTAAAAATTTAGGAGTTACAAAGTACATTTGTCAGCAGTAGGACTCTTATCCGGTACCATACTGAACATGAGGAATTCTTCAAAACACAAAATAAAACTCTCTATATAATAGCATACTTGGACTCTTTGAGTTTAAGAGTGCAGCATGTGTCGATTAGTAAAAGCCAAATTTCAGAAGAATAGTTTTTCCTTATAATCAATAGAAAACTAGTTTAAAAGGGTGTATGTGTATAGTTTGGGGCCTAAGTTTATAATCAATTCCATCAAGACACTTAACCTGAAGTTTTACCATAAGTGAAAGGGATGGCATTCTATTATCTCTTTATTGAGTCTGGCTTTTTTTGCTGCTCTTCCTTACCTTATTTTCTGTTTTTATTACTTTTGATGATAACTCAGTACTTTTGCCTTAGAACAGATTAAGGGAAATGCATGAGAAATAGGAACTATTATGAGACATAAGCTTCTATCATAGAGAAAAGTTTTAAGAAAGTAATTAAAGCAAGTTTTGAGATGATCTCTGTGATGTATATTAATTAATACAACTCTCTTCCCCAGCCTCTTTTGACAACTAAACTGAAACGGCCACATTCAAATTGTTTATCTGCAGTGTGAAAATATGCAAACATGCCTTATGTCATAATCTCAACATAATAGTAAAACTGATGAAAGAATATGGAATAGCTAATTCTGAATAGCTTCAAGATTTTAATATTAAAGGTATTATCGAATCCCTCCATATTACTCTTGAATTCCATCCCAACTGGCCCAATATTGCAAGCAATCATTAGGCACACCATTGAGTTAAGTAAAGCGATTAAAAGACTCGATTTATCCTTCGTGTATTTAAGTTTAACAGCAGATTGTTGACAACTTCACAGACTCCAGAGCTGAAACCCTAGCCTCTCCCTCAGATTTGTTATATTTTATTTTTAGGCTGTAATCACTTCCCTCCGGTAAATGGTTAGTGACCACAGGCACAGGTCTGCACATGAGGAAACTAAAAAGGGAACTTTGTGCTATGAATCAGACACACAAGACATGAGAAGAGCCCCTGCCAGGCCCGAAATGTTATACTCTTCAATAATACTTATGACAGGGCTGTGCTGACATTTTCAATGAAAGCAAACGATACTTGCAGTTAAGCAATTTCCATGACACGTTTAGTGTGGGCTGTTTCACAAGCATCTCCTACCAAGTGCCCTGATAAAAAACAACTCTTCATTTTTTTTCTTTAGGAATTTCCCTTAGTGCTTCAGGTTACGTGAATCTTACTAGAGTTCCAATTAATTTGGAATTCACACTCTTAGGAAAATCTTTCAGAAAGGTTAATTTGGTAGGGTAAATTGGGCTAGAATATATGCATTTCAGTCTTCCTACATACAATATAACCTGATTAAAGAATTGACATAGCCAAGCTATAAGAGCAAACATTCAGGGGAATCCCAAGATGGAGAAGTTTCAGTTACGCAAGATGATCAGTACTGTACGCAAGATCTATAGTGAACAGTACTGTATTATACACATAGAAATTTGTTACCAGAGAGGAGCTCATGCTAAGTGCTCTTACCCCTCCCCAAAACGTTATTAAAGTCTAAATAAATAAACAAATGCAACCTGGTAGTGTAAGGTGCAAGACAACCAGCTAAGAAAAAAATAATAATAATAAAAAGAAATAGTTAATCATCCCAAAGGTGAGTGTTCCTCTGTTTTCCGCAAACATAGGCATTAGATTCACGTGGGGAGCTGGTTAAAGATGTAAATTACTGAATCCCACCCCATGCTGTCCCACATCATAGGAATCTTTGGGAGTGGGACTCCAGAATCAGTACCCCAGATGATTCTTGCTCACACTAAAATTGGAAAACCATTTATGTAGATCCTTCAAATCAATATCATCAGGAACATTTATTTATTACACACTAGCACGTGCCTAGAAACTGATTCATTCTCCTTTCAAACCAAAAAAGTCCTATCCCCTCTGATTAAGTAGCAAATTGGATTTCCTGCTACGTCTCTTAAAAGGAAGAGATGTAAAAAAGATTCCGAAGAGGGACTTCCCTGCTGGTCGGGTGGGTAAGACTCTGCACTCCCCATACAGGGCGCGTGGGGCTCGATTCCTGGTCAGGGAACTAGATCCCTCATGCATGCTGCAACTAAGAAGTCTGCGCGCCACAACTAAGAGCCCGCATGCTGCAACTAAGAACTGGCGTAGCCCAAATAAATAAATATATATTTTTTTAATTCAGAACAGTAGCAACATTATCAGAATAAACTCCCTGCCATAGGGACTTCTTTTTGCCATGAGTCACGCCCGACTTTTCTGAAAAACGATTTTCCCCCAAAAAAAGTATGATAGCCACAGGATGTCATTTGTACAGTGTTAGAATATTCAAACTTTCATGTAGATTATTTTATGAAATGTAACTCCTGCCAAGTTAGTAAAAAATCATAAAGACTTACAAAACACCGTGACTCAGGTATGTTTTTATTTTATGAGTGCTTCAAACTCAAAAGTCTCTACTAGGGTATGTTTATACCTGTTTAGCAAAAATTCTGAAAGAAACATTCAAAAGAATAAGCACAATAAGACTCATAGTCTCAGGACACGTCATCATATGTGACCAGGGTCAGAATATATCATATGTGATCCTTTGCATAGAAGGTGAGTTGAAGTTTCTCTTTGCTCAGCAAATGGCTTTTCAATGTGTCTAGTTCAACTTTGGAATGCGAAGTACATTGAGGTCAGTAACTTACGCATACTCAATCTTCAAGAAGAGACTTCCAAATTAGCCACCGGATCATTTTTAAAAATCAGAGGTGGAAGTGAATGTTTCAAATTGCTTTCAAGTCCTTTGGAAATATTTATGAGGTTGATAACTGAACAGTTGCAAATAAATATTATCTATTTAGTTCAAAAAGTGCTCTCACGACTGTTAATCTTTTGTTTGCCTCATCTGAGATACTACAAAATTGATATATAATTAAACTACATTTCCTTTTCTATTTCTTATTCTGTTTTTCACTCTTCTGTAATTAACATTAGCTATGTCCTTGGTTAATCCTAACTGAGGATGGGTTTCCATACTTACAATTTGAATAACTTGAAAAACTTCATTTAAAGGGGAAAGAGAAAAATAGACACACACAGAGATGTACATACATATTTATATTTGTAAATATCAGTGAGAGAAAGAAAAGGCTATTTAGACTAATATAATATGCATATAAAAAATGTAATTTTAGACATTCTCAATGTGCAATGTGAAGGTCAATGGGGAAAACAATAAATTATTATCTATTTTGTGCTAGTAGATTGACTCTATGGCCTCTTCAACCCTAATATGATTTATTTTAATATTTTTTTAAAATAAAGACTATAAATAACATTTGGAGACTGGACAAGAGGTGGCCTGGATACCTGGCTTGTCCCTGCTCACCACGGAAGCGGAAGCAGGAAGCAGGAGCATCGCTGCCCAGAACCAAAGCTTCCAAGAGCCAGCGGGTCTCATGGCGCCTCAAAACCATGGGATCCAGTGGCCACAGACCTGCAACAGAACAAAATATCTGAATTGAGCTTATTGCATACAGTTCCCTTCATCATTATCTCCAGAAAATCCTCGTCACCAAAGAGAACACAATAGATTTTTACAATATATATAATTATATAATTGGATATCTGCTTATACATGTAATTAGACATTATTAATATATACCTTATTATGCATGAAAGCCTCTGAAAATATTTTCAGATTAGTTCCTAATTAGTTATCAATGTCCATACAGCCTCATATAACTTAAATTTCTCTTCTTCTAAATTTTTTTAAAGCCACGCTACTTACAATGATATGTATATATCTTTATTTTTAATCCTGGTAAAATACGCATAACAAAGTTTACCATCTTAACCATTTTTACGTGTACAGTTCAGTGGCATTCAGTATCTTCATGCTGTATAATCACCACCACCACCTGTCACTTTTCATCCAGCAAAACTGAAACTCTGTATCTATTAAACAGTAACTCCCCATTTCTCCCACCCCAGCCCCTGGCAACAACCATTCTGTTTTCTGTCTCTACAAATTTGACTGCTCTAGGTCACATGCACGTGGAAGCACGCTGTATTTATCCTCTTGCGACTTTATTCACCAGGCATATTGTCCTTGAGGTTCAACCATCTTGTAGCATGTGTCAGTATTTTCTTGTTTTTTTTTTTTTTTTGCGGTACGCGGGCCTCTCACTGTTGTGGCCTCTCCCGTTGCAGAGCACAGGCTCCGGACGCGCAGGCTCAGCGGCCATGGCTCACGGGCCCAGCCGCTCCGCGGCACGTGGGATCTTCCCTGACCAGGGCACGAACCCGTGTCCCCTGCATCGGCAGGCGGACTCTCAACCACTGCGCCACCAGGGAAGCCCTATACCTTATTTCTTTCGAACTCTCTTATCCAGCTATGGTCGTAATCCTCATATGACTTTGGAAACTTATCCTAGCTATTATTTCAAGGCCGTTGGTAACTGTTAAAGTAATTAATTCTATTTCAAATAAATGAACTCACAACTATGGATCTAACTTTCATAGAGATCCTTGATTGTTTGCATTTTTAACCAAACTGATTTTTATGAGTTGATAAGTTAGCAGTATAGCACAGTGTTAAAACTTCATGCCTAGGTTCCACCACTCACGAATGAGTTACATGATTTCTCCAAGACTTCATTTATTCGTCTGAAAACTGGGAATAATACTAGCAATAAATTGTTTAATACCTGGAAAGAGTATAGCACAGGGCATTGAATACAGTAATTGTTCCAAAAAGTATCTGCTATTATAATTGTTTGCTCCACATATTCATAAAAAATAATGAGTAAAAATGTAGTTATATTTAGCTATTCATCCTGAGGCTGATAGTGATGTTTGAACAATGGAGAAATGCCAGAGCATCCTAAAAATTTATGTTCATTGAAGCTTTGGTCCCTGTTTCGGCAACAAAGAACCAGAGAGCTATATAGCCATAAGCTTATGAATTCAAACTTGAGGTTTCCCAACTATTTCTTTGAGTCACTTAGAGGATAAAAGTACTCAACTTCACACTCATTTCCTCAAAATGTTTGAAGAATTGATGTTATGGTTAGTTGACTGAGTGTTCTAGTTACAAAAGAATTGCCATTCCACCACTCTACTGAAATGTCTCCAGCCAAGTTCAGCAAAACTTGAAAGAAGGATCCTTTTCTCTTTGCATCTAATTCAACTCTCCGTGGCATTTCCAGCAGCTGATCACGCCCTCCTTCTTGAAACCCTCACTCTCATTGGCCCCCCTGCCCTCGCACTCTCTGGTATTTCCTTCTAATTCCCCTTCTTAGATCTTCTTTCTACCTGATTTCTTAATGGTGGGATCTATGGGTCCTCCTCTCCTCTCTCTTTATAATGTCTCTTAGGTAATCTTACCAATCCTCTCGGCTTTAAGCAGTATCTGTCAGATGATGGGTCTAAAATTTACCTCTCCAGTCTAATCCTGGTCTCCGAACTTTAGACTTTGCGTCCAGCGGCCTACTCACTATTCCCTGTCAGACATCACAGAGACGCCTATAACTGCATACAAATCGAATGCTTGGTTCTTAACCACACCTTGCACCTTCGCGTTCTTCTCAGTCTCCATGATTAGCCCCCGTCAAAGCGCTCCAGCTAGACACCCAAGCATCACATGGATTCTTCCGCCTTCTGTACCCCCATCTCACACATCCCCATCAACAAGTCGCATCAGTGTTACCCCAAACACATCTCAAACCCACTAACCATTGCTCTCCTCTCCTCTGCCACTGGCCTAGCTCAGGTTGCCCTGGTGTCGACTCCTCCAAAGCTTCCTGACTGATTCCTTATGCACGATGGGCTCCTGACCGAGTTCACTCTCTACATAGCACTAGACAGCTTTCCTTAAAGTCAAGGTTGGATCACGTCACCCCCTATTTCTAACCCTTCAATGGTTTCCCACTGAACTTCGAATATAATCCAAAAGGCTTTCTATGGTCCAGAAGCCCTGAGTAAACTGGCTCCTACCCGCCCTCCTGCTGATGTCCTGTTCCTCAAACTCCCTCACTCTTTCCAGCCTCAGGGCTTTTGCACATGCTGTTTCCTCATCCAGGAACATGCTGGGTCCTGTTCATCTTGCATCCTTCCATGTAAATGTTACTATGTGGAAGAGCCCTTCCCTGACCAGTAGACGCCCTGGCCCCCTCTTCTCTAGCTCAGACTTTTCTGTCTGTACACATGTTTATGGCCCTCACTCAACTCTAAGCTCCTGAGGGCAGGGACTGTGTGTCTTGTCCATCACTGTATCCTGGTGCCTGGCATGGTACCTGGAAAAGCAGGACTCGGTAAATATTCTTTGAATTGAAAGGGAGGAAACTGCCAATTTGTAAATCTTGAGACACAGTGAAGTGTACTTACGTTTGAATCTGTAGTGACGATAGTTTAACCTTTCAGAATTCTTAAGGCATTTCAGAATCTTATAATATTTTAAGGGTCATTGTAACGTACATCCTTTCTTTTTGTATGTTTCGAAAAACGTGTTTGCTATTGGAGGTTTCTATTGTTTCAATCCTGATTAGACATGTACGCAGCTACGAACATCTGAAAAAACTTTTTACAGGGTCTCAAAAGGAAGCCTTGTTTGTGTTTAAAAAAAAAAAGACACCTTTCCCAGATGTTTTCCCTCTGCTGCAGGCAATTTCAGGGTTGACCCCAACAAAAGTGTCAAGGGCAAAACTTCCCTTGAGGTCTTCCTGGACCTCTCTCCCAGATCCTTCCCACAATCCCCAGATACCTGCTGTCCTCAGGCTGCTTCTAGCTGTTCTCCACCCACCTCTGGTGCCCTCCCTGGATTTCTCAATTCTGGGCTTTTTCCACCATCCAAAAATCTCCTTCCTCATTGAAACTTGCCTGTTTGCTCTCCTGTCCCCTCAGATCCCAGCTCGTGACTATCAAGATAGTTTTACAAATGAATCCAAGCCAATGTTATCACAGTGTAATGTGTTGTTCTTTCCAGGTAAGATTTAAACTTTAACCTTCAATACTTTACCAACTGAGTGACTGATGTAGAACCTCAGGGTAATATATGTAGATGCTGAGGTTTCTTAGGGCCCCCAAATCACTTTTTTCCAGACTTATACAAAGATGGCTCTTGATGCATTTTAAGAAGGATATGGAGATTACCGGCAACATACTTGGTCTCATTTTCTGAAGCAGAATTTCTTTTATATATGGTATTTTATTTAATATTCACAATAAGTTGAGAGGCAGGCATGCCTGCTCCTAACGTTAGCAGGGTACAGGGCAAGAGATCTTCATTCCATATGTCTAAATATTTAAAAGTTAAAAATAAAGCTAATAAAACTGATAAGAAGTATATATTTTCTCCTTTCACCTTGACAAATAAACTTTCACAAAGACCTAAAAGCCAAGGTCACGTTCAAAATTGAACAGAGAAGGCTGCAAGGGATGCAGTGGCCTCTGGACTAGACAAAGCTCCTCCCTTACTGTTTCCCATTCCTGGTTCCATCTGCACCATGAGGGGCCTCACTCACACATGTGGGAACATGCCAGTAAGCCCAAGCTTTGTCCACAGCACCTGCAAACTTCTCTCCTTGACCACCCCTTGGGCTCAGGATTGTTCACACCAGTGGCTTGGTCTGTCCCTGGGAAGATGGACCCAAGGAAGAGGTGTCCAGATCCTGCAAGATGACTAAAGGTCATTTGGTCAGGGAATGTCAGGATCTTGGATTCCCACAGCCTAGTTTAGAAGCTCTGGCTTTGGGTGGGCCAGTCCCCTTACCTCTGTGGACTCTTACCACTGAGACCAGGTGCACAGACAGAGCAAGACCTTCTAAAATGTAGAGCCCAGAGCAGGGACCTTCTTGCCTGGTACAGACATGAAACATTAAAGCTCATAGAGAGGATCCCAGAGCCTGGGGTTCCGGTTTAGGTCTGCTTGACTAAAAATCCTCTGCTGTTACCCCATGATGTTTACTACCAGGGTGTGGGACAGACCTATCACATCCCTATAAGCTTCCTTTTCAAATTTCAGCTAATCTCCATCAAGATTCGAGCCAGACCCTCCACAGTTCCTTCCCAGTACGAAAGTCACTGTCGTGAGTATGCCCAGCACTGGCCGTCTTGAGCAAACAACACTCCTGGAGACCAGGAACCCTCTAAGGTCATCCAGACAGCCCTGCCTGCAGCTGGCTTCTCATTGTCTTAACAGCAAAGAGAAGTCTGCTGCCTGAAGGCTGGCCTGTGACCTCTACCAAAACCCATTATTCTCACCATCCTTTGCCAACCAAAATATCTGTGGAGACTGGTTGGGCTTAGGGAATTTTAAAGAGCCACTGTCCTTTAAACTTCTTTAATCCAGTTCTTGAAATCTTAGATGGCAACTATAAAAACAGAATATTTGAATTAGGACATAGATTTTTTACATCTTCTTATTAATGTATATTTGTGTACAGAGACCACAAAGAGGACAGAAAGGAATATTGGGAAATCTTAATCTTTCATCCCATCGACAGGATGTGGTCCTACTATGTATACTGTGGACACCAAAGCAGTGAGCCAAACAGTCCCTGGGTCACTCCGGTCAGGGAGATGGCAAACAAACAGACACATACGTCATCTTTTAGAGACAGACACTAGGAAGCAAAGGAACGCAGAATCAGTAGACAGAATGATGGAATGGAGGCTGCCTAGATAAGATGGTCGGGGGCCATCTCAAAGGAAACCAAGCCAAATCTGCATACAGAACATGAATAATTTTATTCTATGCCATCAAACAGTTAATAATGCTCATTCTGCATCTCTGAAATTTGAATTTGGTCTTAGGTAAAGGGGCAGAGCATTAGATCTAATACCAAATAGAAAATAACATGCAAAAGATAAGTGAAAGGAGAAAATAGAAAGGCAACATTAAATTCGCTTTACGTCAGCTGTTAAATGAGCAACACATGTGGACTTTAAAAAATAGGCTTGAGTTGTTAAATGGCTGAAAGAACCCAAGTTTTCAGAACATTTATTATAAAAAGAAATGCCGTGTGAGTGGGTAGAGGGTTGATTTTTAAATCAAACTTTCTTGACTACCCTCCAACGTGCCTGTACATAACTCCACCAAGGAAATCTGGCCATACTGTTATGAAGTGACACATCTTGTAAATAAGCAAAAGCAACAGGTGTTACACATCTGTTCTTTTACCAATCTTTAGAATCTATCTTTAGTGAAGCTATAGTAGAGTCTATAAACTATTGTAAAAAACTGGCTGGAAAGTCATGCCTATGCAGTTAAAAATCCAAGCCCACAACAGGAAAAAAAGGATCCTCAAGAGCTTAGGACTCCATCCAGCATTATTTCATAATTTTGCTATTGACCGTAGTCATGAAATTGAAGTTATTCCGCAAGGTCTTTTGCAGCTTCGGCAATGTTTCTGCCCTTGTTATATTCTACAGAAACCTCCTGATTTTTATCTTTTAATTACAGGCATCATCTTTAACTTAGGAATCCAGGCTAGAAATTTCAAAATCATCTTGAATTCATTCTTCATCCCCCATATAAAATCTCTTTCAAAATCTGTCAAATCTACTTTTGAAATGGTTCTTGAATCCATACCAACCATCCTCACAAAAGCTGCCTTACTTCACTTCCCTACAATTTTGAATCTGGAAAAGTGCGATTGACTCCAATAATCTCCTCTCCCCCAGGACTGTTCCCTGGAGTTCCATCTCCCTACTGCCCAGGAATTCTGTTTCTAAAGCAAAGACCCGGCTTTCGTGTTCTGCCTTCTCAAAGCCTCCTGGTGCTTTCCATGCCCACTCCTTAGGGCAGCAGGCACTCAAGGCTGTGTTACATCACGGCCTCCACTCATCTGACCAGGCTCATGTCCAAACAAACTCTACCCCATCAAACTATTCCCAAGTCCCCAAATGTGCCAGGCTTCTGCGCATGCTGGAATGTTCTTCCAACTCTCTTCCGTCTAATCTGCCCTCCACGTGTAGTTCACATGCTGTGTCCTCTGTGACGTCTGCAAGCCCCATCTCAGAATCCATTACACACTGCCTTGTGATCCACCAGTGCTCAGGATCCAGCCCTGCTTCAGCTTGGTCTACCCTGCATTGTAGTAACTTGTGCACATTCTGTGTCCTCTCTGTACTGAATATCTTGGCGAAAACAGGTTGTATCTGATATTTGCATTTTGTTTCAACTTGGCATTTAATAGATCCTCATTTGATCAATTTGTAGGATGAATATAGTCTAAGGCAATCCTATTTGGACTAAAATTAAGCAAATGAAGGGTTGAAGTCAAGTAACGTATTCAGATAGGGACTTAACAATTACAAAAAATATGGATGAAGTGAAGAGTTATAGAGAAATAGAGGAAAAACTACTAAAAGAAGGCTCAGGGAACATAATTTCAGTTATTTAGTGAGACCAAAAAAATACTGTTGAACTTTTCTTCTTTTACCGAAAACATACTTCCTGGTTCTTAATGTTTATAGTTCTCTAAAACTAATCAACACTATCACGTTTCCTCAAAGTTCTGTTATTTCTCCTGTCACTTCAAAATTAGTGTCGACTTCCCGGGGGTCACCAGGCTTAGGTTCCCCTTGAGCAGGTTTAACCAACACTCTCCACCCTCAACAACCTGTTTCTTTTATTGACTCACTTCTCTAAAAGACAGCTGTCACCATCAACTTTCTTTCTGGATGCTATTCTCAGTTTCAACCACCATGACCGACCAATATTTTGTCATATTTTAATTCTCTAGCTCGGCCTCCACAGGTATTTCTATATCAATGACCCTATGCCGCTTCAAATTTTAAATAAATATTGTATCTTTTTGCCTAATCTATCAACTTTTCCTGATGTTCCCATTTGGAAGTCTCTCCTAATGTTCTGATCGAATAACCTTGCAATCTCAGGACTATCTTTGCTTTCTCTCCGAGAGGGATCAGAGGCGCTTTGGGCCTCACAACCTCTGCATGGATAAGAGAGGCCTATTGTTCCACTCTTTTTTTTTTTTTTGATACCATGCTTGCATTTCCCATCTTTCTATCATTTCCAAATTCGATGTGCAACTTCCTCACCTGGTTATCTCACTCGTGGCCCGCAGAATCACACCCTATCGAGCCCCTGGCCCTTCAGCTCTCCTCTCCAATCTTTCCTGGGCAGGTGCTATCTGATCTCCTCATCTCTGGTTTCACCCCAGCTTGGATTCTCCAACTTACCAGGCACATGACGGCTCGCGCCCACCTCTAAGCCTCCACACGTGCCTTTCCTTCTGGCTGGAAGGTCCTCTCTCCTGCTGTGTCCTGCTAAGCCTCCTTATTCTCTGCCTCTTTAAGATATACTCCTCAACGTGGCCCACCTCAAATATTTTTTCCAGCATCCTCTCCAGGTTATATATTGCATCTCTCTAGCTCTGCTAGTTCATATTCCTGCTAATTTTTTATTCTTCACTTGAATTTGTATTAATGATGCCAACTGGCCAGACAACCATGGTCTCTATCTGCGTATCTTCTCCTGCCTTTAAACCATCCATTCTGTGTACCCACTGGGCATTGCTGTCTGCTGGGGAAAAAAATGAACTAAAATTGCAGCAGGAGAGATTAAACTGAAGGACCAGAAAGTAGATGGGAGCTTTCTATTTCTGGACAATACCACGGGTTTCCATCTGTTTTAGGTGGTTTCCTTGGATGATGATGATTCAGGCACAGAGATCACGTCCCAACTGTGAGAATGAATAATCACTCTTGGTTTTCTGTCATCTTTTTGCTCTTTCTCTGACCTTATTTTTTTATCAGGTTCAGGCTCTATCCCCTACTCTATCACCCACCTTCTCCCTCCTTTCTCAGCAAACCCCACTTAGATTCCTGACCAGTTCTAGAGATCAGGCTGGACAACACATTATAGAAGCACCTGCCTGTAACTTTCTCCATTTTCTAACACCCAGGGAGAGAATGAACTTTCCACCCTGGGCATCACCATCCTCTTTTCCATCCTGAAGAGCTATTCCTCAGGAAGGGGTTTTAGGGACGTGTTGCACCATCTGAAGACCTAAACATCTCTTCTCTTCTGCAGGCACACGTCAAAGATCTCTATTTAGGGTCCCACCGTTTTTTCCCCACGGACCAGAAGGAGATGCTGAAAGACTGTCACTCAGTTGAAGAGGTTTATTAAATCCCTTAAAGAATGACAGTGGCACTTGTTTTGGAGCAGAAGAAGCACCATTGCTCTCTCCCTCTCTTTTTTTTTGTCGGGATGGGTGGGAAGGGGGCTGTTGGAGAGGTTTTATCTCCTCCGCTCCATTATCAGGCAGATACAAAACCCTTTTGCGCGTCCGGACCATCCTCCCATCTGGTTTCTCCTCGGCCCCCTCCTCCAAGCAGAAGATGGAACCAAGTAGTCTTGGAACGGGGGCGGGGGGAGGGTAGGGGGAGGCAGCTCAGTGGTTTCCTTTAAGCTCCCATTTCCCAGCCTCCAGCAGTGGCTCCGGTCACCAGTTCCTGGATGGTTCGATTAAAACGATGCATTTGCGGGAATCTGGGTCCTCCTCTTTTTACCCCCAGTCTGCTGTCCCCTGAGGCTGGCTGACCCTGCGATCTGGAACTCTGCTTCTCCCCACCCTCTGCCAATCCGCGTCTCTGCGCCTCTGAGGCTGCTGCAGCCCTGCCGGTCCACCGGCTCGTCTGCCCACCTACTCGCCTCGCTTTTCTCCCCCTCCCTCCGTAACCGACTTGAGGCAGCTTTCGCGGCCACGCCGCGCGCCCCGGAGGAGCTGGAGAGCCCGCGGCCGCGGCAAGCTTGATTCCGGGCCAACAAACTTCTCCGGGACCCTGCAGTGCCCGCCTCCTCCCCGCGGCCGCGGCGGATCTGGCGGCGGCAGGGGACGGCGGGGACCCCGGCGCTCGGCCCGGCCTCGCGGCGCCGGCTGCGGGGCAATCAGGGCGCAGGGCCGGGCGCGCCGGGATGAGCCGGGCCGGGGAGGCCGAGTCCCGGGATCCCCGCCCGCGCCGCACCCCGGGAGCCGCGCTCGGAGAAGCAGCCTCGGGTCAGAACGGGTAGGGGAGGAGGCGCCGCAACCCCACGTCTCCCAATTTATGTCCCGTAACTGTCTCCTCGCTTCTAGACAGAAACCAAAAAATAAGCTCTAACGGCTTGAATTTCTATTGACTGGGTTTGTTTTGCGCATTCCACCCCAGGGATCCTTGTTTCCCCTGTGTTCGGTGCCTGTTCTCACCGCATCAGCAGGGGTCCTGGTTCCGCTCTACAAACACACAGAGCCGGCAGAACCACCTAGAACTAAAGTATACAGCCCGCAGCCTGCATTATGGGAACACAGGAACACGACCTACGGTCTACGCAGCGTGCTCCAGTGGCCAGATCGTGCCAAACGTTGCCGGTCCCAGGGTTAGGCTACCTATGGGAATGCGCAATTGCAGGTGTACGTCATTTATCCACCCAAACCCACCTACGAGGGTAGCGCCGTTTTCAGATTTTCTGGAAAAGCGGATGCACGCGAAGGAGCCCGAACGCGAGCGGCGACCCGGAGCCGCGTGCGTGCGAGGGAGCGGGCGACGGGCAGGGTCGCGGCGCCGCGCACTTACCTTGACCGCGCGCGGGGCCCTCGGAGGCGCAGCGGAGACAGCGCGCGGCTGCAGCACCGCGAGCACTGAGCGCCCTGCGAGTGGGGACGGGGGACGCCTCGCTGCCCTTATTAGTCTCTCCCCGTGTGACCCTCCCACTCGGCGAGGACCGAGGACTCCGCCAACTCAGGCCCAGGTTTTCCTGCATTACAGCCACGTCGCCCTACAGCCGGGAGTCAATGCCTTTCGGGTTTCTGTTTTGTTTGCTGGTTCCCAGATAGAAGGACGGGTGGATGCAAAGGCTTCAGAGTTTCTCACTCCTGATTGCGAAGTGTCATCAAAGTATTGCATGCGGCGAGCACGCACAGGTAGATAATTGGCTTTTTAACAGTTGAGCTAAAGAAGGACATCGTTTACGTTTCAGTTTGTGCTTTTCCGTCAGTTTAGATGAATTTGGTCAGCAGAGCCCGCCAGCCTTCTAATCAGGCTCCTGTGTACAGGCTTGCGTGACACGGTTTTGTCTCAGAGTCCACAAAACTATTTTGTGATTTTAAATATTATATCTTTCTATGGATTGGTACTGCAGATCCTGGGTTTTGAACACTTTGGGATCCCTTCGAACCTGTGAAGGTGACATTTTTCTGCGGATCAGTGTGTGGGGACGTGTGTGTAGAGACAGTATATATAGACGGTATGTATGTATACTTGTAGGTATATATACATATTGTATAGACATATATACATATATATATGTTTGAAAGAAAAGTAGAACCATTATAGAATTCGGAAAAGTAAGTCAGGCATTAGAAAACAGATAACTTGGTTTAATGTTCAGTATTGCCACAGTTGGCGAAATAGGATAAATTATACTATTGATCCATACTGGTGAAAATCGTTAAGCTTAAAAGTTATCTTAAACCATAGCAATTGGCTTCACAAATGTCTGCGCTCACAGATCAGGAAATAAAATCAGGCTGGCAAAAAATTTTAAGTGTTAAAAAAAATTGTTAGCAGACAGCTCATTTCCACTCATTGAAGTGAAACTGTGAAAGAGTCGACTGGTAGTTTTTAAACCTGTCTTTCATCCTGATCAAAATCCCTGTAGTTTTAGAGTCTTGCATCCATAGTGACGCAAACCGTGTTTACATGTCAGGACTTAAAACCTCCTGATGTGTTTTCTTCTCCTGTAATTTTCATCACTGGTTTTTGGTTGACTGTGGAAAGAGGCCAAGGAGGGAGGATGTTACATGAGTCATGCTGCCCAGATGGCCATCCGAAAAACAGGGTTCCCATACCTGCATCAGACTGTGGTGACCTTTCTCTAATTTTCTAAATAGTATTACCCCTCTTTGAATATTTTTTCCTCTCAAAGCAATTGTACTTTACCTTTTAATTGGAATGAAAGCATCCAGGTTTTATTTCTCCCATAGACAATTAACTTTACATTGACATTTAATTAGTACTATTTAAAATAAGCCTTTAAAACTACCTAACAGGAAGCCTGAAATTTTGCTTCCAATTTGTGCTTTAATACAAGTAAATCATCTTCATGTTAGCATTATTTTCATAAATATTTTAATAATTTCATAGTCTTTAAGAGGTTTTGGAACTAGCCAAAAACTGTAATATTTTTGTTTCTCTTGAATTGCTCATTTTCCTGCTCAAAGTATTGAACTAGATAAGAGTTTGGAAGAAAGTGAAAAATAAAGAAATACAATTAAAAATTATTATCTACTGCTTCCTTTGTCCCTAGGTACACCAGCATCTCCAGATCAGTAAATCCTCCTGTGTTTTGCTTTCAGGAAAGTGTTCAAATGTGGGCTGGCTTCATGGTCACGAACTATCAGATCCCTGGGATTTGGTCCTTTATCCAGTTCCTTTCACTGAATTTCAAAGTGACTTCAAGTAGAGAGATCTCCTAACCAAGCACATTTTATTTATCTAACCCCAATACTGTTATAAACTATGCATTTTCCCACTTGCTTCTGAAGCTACCACTGGTGAAGGAACATCTGAAAATTACAGGGGAATGTGAAAGGACTTTGAATTCTGGCAGACAGCTTGGAGGGCTTCTAACACCCAGTTTAGCTGTATCCATGTGTGACAAAAAAAAATTTTTAAGATTTCAAAACCAAACAGTTTTCTACATTTCTCCCGTGGGAGACATGTTTAACTAGTATTTTTTATGCCTTAAGAGGGCTAAATTCCATTTGAAATGCATTTTAAAAAACTGTTCCAGATTTTTAATGCCCCACCTACATAATTTAAACATTTAAATTAACACTGAACCATATTTTGATAATTGCCCCTTAATAAATTTAAAGAATGCGTGTGTTCTAAACCTCACTTCTCAATCGCTTCTGTTTTAACATGGCAATTTCTTTTTCCTTTTCATCGTTTTTGTGTACTTTTGTACTCCCAGCCATGTTGCTTTACTTTTTCCCTTTTGTAATTTCTTTCACTTTTTCCCCCCTTCATAGTTTCCATTTTCCAAGAAGAAAGAATTTCAGCATTGCCCCCAGCTAACTTCTTAGTTAACAAGCCATAAGAGCACTCATTCTCTATTGAATGGAGGGGCACAGACATACATGACTTCCATACAGACCCCATGGAAATTCTTCAATGCATCCATAGAGGAGGAACAGACGTCACTGTCAGCTGTAATTACCAACTCTGACTTGTCATCGAGAGCGCGTACTTCCCTTTCTATTCCTTTTTAGGCCGGTACTGTGTCTCGTATTCGTATCATACAAGTAAAGGTAAAAAGAAAGTAGTCCTGTTAGGTCAAAATGTTTAGTAATTGGCAAAAGTAAGTTAGGGTATTTAAAATTTTTAAATGCTATTTTTACCCTTGTTTCAAAAAATAATTGTCCTCATAGAGAAAATAATATTCCGCTGGTGGTTGCTATGTTTGCTTCCGTTCCTGGAAGACATTGAGCTCCTGACATTGACTCAACTTAGGAATGAGAGGAAGAGGTGATCATGGAACTGACTCTCACTTAGCTTATTAGACCCTTTTCCTAGGGATTGGTGACGCTGAAAGGAAATATGTTAAAAGACAAACGCCTGACTGGAGAAAATGTTTATTACTACACACCCAGCTCTCAAAAATCATTTTTTAAAAAAGGAGAGAGACACGTATCCCAATTTAAAAAAATAGGCAAAAATGTAAAGAGGCAATTCACAAAGGAAATACAAATGGTCAGTGAACACATGAAAAAATATTCAACTAAATTACTATGCAAAGAAATGCAGCTTGATAAAGGGGTGATTTTTCCTCCACCCATTTTGACAGGATTAATATTCTTGACATCAAAAGAAGGGGTACAAAATAGTTGCCCTTTGTAAAGGGCAAATTAGCCAAGTGTATTAAACTGTTCAAAAAATGCATGTTGAATCACTAATCATTAGAGAAATGCAAATCAAAATCACAATAAGGTATCACCTCACACCAGTCAGAATGGCCATCATCAGAAAATCTACAAACAATAAATGCTGGAGAGGGTGTGGAGAAAAGGGAACCCTCTTGCACTGTTGGTGGAATGTAAATTGATACAGCCACTGTGGAGAACAGTACGGAGGTTCCTTGAAAAACGAAAGATAGAACTACCATAGGACCCAGTAATCCCAGTATTGGGCATATACCCTGAGAAAACCATAATTCAAAAAGAGTCATATACTACAATGTTCACTGCAGCTCTATTTACAATAGCCAGGATATGGAGGCAACCTAAATGTCCATCGACAGATGAATGGATAAAGATGTGGCACATATATACAATGGAATATTACTCAGCCATAAAAAGAAACAAAATTGTGGATGGACCTAGAGACTGTCATACAGAGTGAAGTAAGTCAGAAAGAGAAAAACAAATACCGTGTGCTAACACATATATATATGGAATTCAAAAAAAAAAAAAAAAGAAAATGGTCAGAAGAACCTAGGGGCAAGACGGGAATAAAGACACAGACCTACTAGAGAATGGACTTGAGGATATGGGGAGGGGAAAGGGTAAGCTGTGACAAAGTGAGAGAGTGGCATGGACATATATACACTACCAAACGTAAAATAGATAGCTAGTGGGAAGCAGCCGCATAGCACAGGGAAATCAGCTAGGTGGTTTGTGACCACCTAGAGGGGTGGGATAGGGAGGGTGGGAGGGACAGAGACGCAAAAGGGAAAAGATATGGGAACATATGTATATGTAAACTGATTCACTTTGTTATAAAGCAGAGAGTAACCATTGTAAAGCAATTATACTCCAATAAAGATGTTAAAAAAACAAAAAAAAAACCCAAAAAACAAAACAAAACAAAAAAATGCATGTTGAGTCCGCTTCATAAACTCCTCTGAAACAGTAGCTGTGGTTACTTCTGAGTTAGGATATGGGAGATTCTGATTTCTTCCTTTTGCTTGTCTGTAATATATAAATTTTCTACAGTGAACATGTATTGCTGTTGTAATAAAAAGTACAACAAACGTGAACAAGTGTGGTGTTTTATATATCGCCAACAAATTAACAAAGCAGTGGGTTTAAGTGAACTGAGAAATTGGCCTTTCAGGTACCCCTTTCAATGATTGCCAGGAGGAATCTTCCAGATAAAAATTAGGATGCAACTTAAAACATTTGAACTTAGCCTAGTGATTTCACTAGGAAGCGAATACTATTTAAACTGTTTATTCATTTGATATGTATTTTTGAGCTTCTTAAACTAAACACTGTAGGGTATTACACAGATAGGTTAGACATGGGCCCCACCTCCTGGGGTTTAACATTTGGTAAGAAAGAGATGTATATGTGTATAATGACGATCTGAAATAAAAATATGGAATGTAATAAGCAAAGTAGATATAAAATGCTGGGAGAGTTCAAAAGAGGGGGAAACTGTATTCATACGTGAAAGCGTCAGGATCAAAAGATTTCAGTGAACAAACTTCAGCTGACCCTTGAACAGCACGGATTTGAACTGTGTAGGTCCAATTATACGTGGAGTTTTTTCCACTAAATACGTACTACAGTACTACAGAATCCCATAGTTGGTGAATCCGTGGTTGTAGAACCACAGACAGCTGACTGTAAAGTTATACTCTGATTTTCCACGGCGTAGAGGTTCAGCGCCCCTAAGTCCCTCACATCCCAACACACACATGGTTCAAGGGTCCATTTTTTGTCATCTCAGTAAATGTATTTACAAATCATCAGAGCATCCTAGTGGGCACTTTCACTAAATAATTACATGTGAAATGATGAGTTTACTATTTCTGTAATAAAGATTTGTTGAAAGAATCAACAGGGAACAAGCTCACTTCTCCCCTTATTCAGAAGAGGAAAGTGAATTGTCTTGTTTCCTACTGAACTGAATCCTTTCCCTGGAATTCGAGGCCCTAAACCGTGTAACCTCCACCCCGTCACCTCAGTTCCCTTAAATGCACATGATGCCATAACCAGGTTAATGACCTGTGACCACAGAATGAACAGCCAGTGCTTTCTCACACTCTCTTGTAGCCGCCAACTGAAATGCCAGGTGGCTCTTGAAATCCTGCTTATTTGAGGTGTTTTCTATCACACAGTTCCTTCCCTGGCCTCTTCCCACCTAACAGACCCTCCCTGCCTCTGTACAGTGGAGCGCAATTTGCACTTTTTAATGACAATCTACTTGACACCTTGTTTCACACACATTTCTGTATTTGGCCCTGACATGATTGTAAACTCCTTGAGGGCTGGAACTGTGTCTTTTCCTTTTTTAAGGATACCCAGAGCATCTAAGACAATAAATTATTTTTCCTTAGTATAATCTTCAAGTATTTATTGAAATGAGGCCTTGGGGGGTTAAGTAACTAAGGACATACAATTTTCTAATGACATCGTATAGACTGAATCTCAGAGTTGGTACGGAAAAGCGGTACATTCGTTTGGTATTTACGTCTAAGGGAATTAAATTACCACATTGCCAAAATAATCACAGGATAACTTGCTCTCATCTGTAAAAGACCCTAGCGCAGAGGCTCTGAGGACAGCAACACATCAGGACAACAGATTCTTATTAGTTGAAAATGTCCTCATCCTATGTCCTCTTCACTCCTTTTCCAAACCTAAGGGAAATTTTCATTATTGAAAATGAGAACACAACTTTGTTTAATCTCTTATTATTCTTAGAACAAGAATCTCTAATTATTCTCTAATTCAACTTCGCACTAACTCCTGAATGTTTTTAAAGAACCAATCTTATATACATCTAAAAAAAATTCAGTGCTGACACATCATAAATGATAGGTTGCCTAGAACATTACGTCTGATTTATGTCTATAAAATTGTGATTCTTTTCATTGTAACCTCCTTCTAGAATATTTATTTTCAATTTAGAATTTATGTAGCTTATGATTCTCATGGAATCACTTTAAAAAATCACCATGTGGGCTTCCCTGGTGGTGCAGTGTTTAAGAATCTGCCCGCCAATGCAGGGAACATGGGTTCGATCCCTGGTCCGGGAAGATCCCACATGCCACGGAGCAACTAAGCCCGTGCGCCACAACTACTGTGCCTGTGCTCTAGAGCCCGCGAGCCACAACTACTGAAGCCCATGTGCCTAGACCCCGTGCTCCACAACAAGAGAAGCCACCACAATGAGAAGCCTGAGCAGTGCAACGAAGAGTAGCCCCCACTCGCCGCAACTAGAGAAAGCCCGCGCACAGGGCTTCCCTGGTGGTGCAGTGGTTGAGAGTCTGCCTGCCGATGCAGGGGACACGGGTTCGTGCCCCGGTCCGGGAAGATCCCACATGCCGCGGAGCGGCTGGGCCCGTGAGCCATGGCCGCTGAGCCTGCGCGTCCGGAGCCTGTGCTCCGCAACGGGAGAGGCCACAACAGTGAGAGGCCCGCGTACCGCAAAGAAAAAAAAAAGAAAGCCCGCGCACAGCAACAAAGACCCAAGGCAGCCAAAAATAAAATAAATTTAAAAAAAAATCACCATGTGTGGGACTTCCCTGTGGTCTAGTGGATAAGACTCCACGCTCCCAATGCAGAGGGCCCGGGTTCAATCCCTGATCAGGGAACTAGGTCCTGCATGCGTGACACAACTAAGAGTTCGCATGCCGCAAATAAGAAGTCCACATGCTACAACTAAGAAGCCCGCATGCCTCAGTGAAGATCCTGTGAGCCACAATTAAGACCCAGCACAGAGAAAATTAATTAATTAATTAATTTTAAAAAGCATCATGTGCTAGGAAGGGTACTAAGTGCTTTACATGTTTTATCTTTTTTAAATCATTCAACAACCCTATTGCCTTATTTTTACAGCTTAGGACTAAGGCTCTGAACCCATCCCTGACAGAGCCAGTATTTGCACCCAGATACTGTCTCATTCCACAGCCCAGGCTCTCAGCCACTCTGCTCTGGCAACTTTTCTTCTGCAAACACCTGTTTGCAGCCCTACATCACCCAATAGACAGGCTAAAGGGGAACTCAAGACAAAGCAGGGTCCTCAAAGGTACATAGTGACAACATAATCCCCTTACAAGACAATGTGAAATAAACCTACAAGTCTCTGTTGTAAGACCGGAATCAATTTTAATTAAGAGAAAACCATGAACTAAATTGGTTGGTCTTAAAACTACTTTATTTATTCAGATGCTGTGTTGCAACATGCTTTAGTCTATGCTGACTTAAAAAGAAATTCCAAGATAGTGAACTAGGCAAAGTAATAGTCAACTAAGACAAGGTAAGATGAATTTGACTAGTTTCTGTTTTCTATCAAAGGTGACAGATTTACCTGCTTTTCTGATACTCAAGGACATTCTTGCTGTCAAATTATTTTACCATAAACCCATTTTTATCCATCTTTTTTTTTAAACATCTTTATAGGAGTATAATTTTTATCCATCTTAAATGTAAGCTCTTATGTTTATAAAGCCCCTTTCAAGTAATTATGAGAAGTCATAAAACATAGCTAGTGAAGGAAATAATGAGAGTTCATAAATCTACACTTATTTTTAAGCATGTCAGGTGTTAACCAAACTCTACAGAATATTTTTTTCTTTTCCTATACAGAACAGTTCTCTATTTTTATAAAAACCTCACAATAACTTTTAATGTTTTGATAGTCATATTAAAACCCACTATCGGGCTTCCCTGGTGGCACAGTGGTTGAGAGTCCGCCTGCCGATACAGGGGACACGGGTTCGTGCCCCGGTCCGGGAGGATCCCACATGCCGCGGAGCGGCTGGGCCCGTGAGCCATGGCCGCTGAGCCTGCGCGTCCGGAGCCTGTGCTCCGCAACGGGAGAGGCCACAACAGTGAGAGGCCCGCGTACCACACACACAAAAAAAACCCACTATCTTGTATCTAAAGACTTGCTTGCATGGGCTTCCAGACAGATGCTTTGTGCTGAGCCTCTCCCTAACTGAGGTCACTGCTCAGCTGGTTCTGCTGTGGTGCTACCACCCAGTTTTGGCCCCAGCCTGGGGATGCTCGTTCCGTCAGGAGACAGGGACTATCTGCGGCCAAGGAAGGGTCTGTTTTCTCCATCAAGGTCAGTCTCATGTCAGTGGTTTGTGTCAGAATGACAGTCTCATGGCAGGTGACACAAATGGTCACGGGCAGCATTCAGCTTCTTTACTCCACGTATCTTTAGCTATAATAACGGATCCCAAAACTCAGTAGCTGGAAGCATAACCAATTGTCATTGCTCACGGGTCTGCTGAGTGAAGTTCATTTGTCTGGGCTCGGTGTGACTGCTCTCAGCTGGGCTCTCCCCTGTGTCTGTCGTCAGCCGGCGGGTCGGAGGAAGATTGGCTGGTAGTAGGTGTTTCAGCTGGGACAGGTCATCTCTCCTCTATGTACACCCTCCAACAGGCTGGCCTGATCCAGGAGGTCACAGGGGTTCTGGACCAAGTGGAAGCTGCAAGGCCTCTTGAGCTTAAACCCAGAACTGGCCTCCATCACTTCTACCATATTCTATTGGCCAAAGCAAGTCACAAAGCCAGTTAAGAGTCAAGGTTCCATCCCCTGATGGGAGAAGCTTCCAAGTCACATTTCAACAGCACCGCCATAAGAGGGTGAAGCACATGAGTCACCGGTAATTTTCCATGGTTAGGAGGATGCACAAAGGGCATCTTCACTCACTCAGCCCCACCAGGGCAACATCCCACAGCCTCCCCTGGATCTTTGTTGCCTCTAGAACTGCCTGCCGCTAACCAGCTACCCGTGCAGCTCTGCAGGCCCTGTCCCTCACTCAGCCAACCCAGCCCCTCTCACTGGGGATCTTCTTCAGAAAGTCTCACCACACCTCCAGGGGGATCGACCCAGCACCCCAATAAGGTGAGGGGGAACAATTTGGTAGCTCTTTGTTCTCTTTCTTGCAGAGGAAGCCCTCTTTCTTCTGTAGCTCCCATGGCTTTGCTGGTGACACGCTGTCAAGCCAAGTGAGCCTTCTTCAAACTGAGAAGGACCTGGGAAGCTAAGGGACCGGGGCCTTTCTCCTTTTGCACCTGGTCTTGGGAGTTTGGCATCTTTTTTTTTTTTTAACTGTTTGCTCTCTCTATAATAATGTGGAGGTGATGTGATAAAAAAAATTACTAGGCGAGAGTGCAAAAGACAAATATAGGTGGGATAGCCCTAGAAAGCATCTCTAAGGGGTGATATTAGAGCTGAGACGTGAAGCTCAGAAAGATCAGAGACAGGAGCAGCCAGTGCAGAGGCTCTGGGTGGACAGAGCTGGGCCTGTTCATGAACTTAAAAAGGCCTTCTTGCCTGGAGCGGGTGGCAAAAGAGGGTGTGGTCAGAGATGCTGGGGTCCAGGGCCAAGTCCTGCCGGACCTCTGAGGCCCCAGTAAAAAGGGTTTGAGCATGGGAATGATATGAACTGATTTTTGTTTCGCAAAGATCACTCTGGCTTCCCCGTGGAGAATGGCAGAGTAGAAATGAAGACACCAGTTCTGAGGCTGTGGTATCCAGGCAAAGGATGACAGTGGCTATGATGAGGATGGTGGTTGTAAAAGGAAAGAAGTAAACAAATTCTAGGCACGTTTTAGAGGTGAACTTGACAAGACTTGCTGAAGGGTTGGATGTAGGGGCTGAGGTAAACAGAGAAACAGAGAACAAGCCTGCATTTCAGGAACCCAAGAGACCTTAAATATCGCTTGGACCAATCATGTTTCTATATTCATTTTAATCAATTCAATTAAATGCAAAGTTGCTTTGTTTTCAAAAGCTCATCCTTTAGGCAAAAGGGGGAAAGGGAGAACTACGTAATAAATGACAGACAAGCCCTGTGTGTCACAGTTTGTGTTTGAGTGCGGAGGAGGGGCATAAGCCCTCCTAAGCGATCCCCTGTCACATTGCCGGGGAGAAGGGGGCCAGGGGTGGGAGGAGGTGACCGAGAATCACGTGAGCTTCTCCAAGATTCAACAGATTGAAGCAGGAAGTTCTGCATATGAAGCCAGATTTTCCTCACAGAAGGTAGTACATTAGTAGCTGTTTTGGTCCTTGAACCTGGACAGGAGTTGCTATAGACCTGGATGACTGCTGTCCAACCACCTTGGAGAAATTGAGGGAAAAAGGAGAGAAAGAGGCAGTGGAGAAGAGGAGGGGGTGCCGGAGATAGACAGAGCCCAGAAACAGACTGCTTTCTTTTCATGAACCCTAATTATCATTGTGCAGCAGAGACACTTGCAGATATGCAGAAGTGAAAGGGAAAATTAAACACTGTATTTTATGGACTTGGTGAAATAAATCAAACTTAAAAATTCTGTGTTGAGCTAGTGTTTAGGTTTCCTGGCATAAGACTTGGCAAAACACTATTTTAATAATCCAGTGATTTAAATCTTGAATCTGTTTTTTTACTTATGTAAATGACCACGTGCACTCACATAATTCCCTAATAAAGCGGGGAAGTTAAGTATGTGAGTGGCTGAGGGCAGGCTACTGCTCAACACAGCACCCTTGGTCATCTTAGAAGGACAGGAACCCCTACCATGTCATGTTGTGGTCAGTGGGAAAAAATAGCAGGACGCGATTTCCTAACATTTCCTCCTTTATTTAATAATCCTTCAATATTTTGGAGGATTTATTTTGGGAAAAAAGAAGGAAACAATAACCCTGTTATGAAAAACTGGTATTCATGTAATTTTTTTTTTAATATTGGAGTCCCATTAGGTTCATATGAGCAAGGTCGAATTTAAAGTAAAAATTATTCATATTTTATTATAATTTATATATGCACATGAAAACATAATTTTGAAATTATTGACAAACAGCAAGATGTATTCTTTAAATGATCAAAAGTAAATCAATTCTTAGGCTTCTCTGTTCCTTTCATCTTAATGAATCTCTTCAAGGGTATGGTCTGCAAGGAAGACTCTGGATAGATACTTCCTATGACAAGGAATCTTTTCACTTTAAACAGATGGGTTTGAATAGGATGACCAGATCATTTCTTTCCAAGCAGGCACATTTTCAAGAGTGAAAGGAGGCTCTATGACTATTATAACAGGACAATGGGTATAAATGCCTGTGAGACAGCCCCATATTTAGCACATACAGTAAACAAACAAAGTGTCGATAGAAGGACAGGACTTTACATATAGATCCTTTATATTTAGGATTGATTTCTAGGGATCAGACTGGGACCGATGTAACTGTGGCCCAGTGAAAGCCCCGATCACTGCTGCAACACTGAAAGCTTTCCGAAGAGCAGTGTTAATTGGCCACCTTATCTTCAGAGCCTGAGGCTCCCTCAGTGCCTGAGCTGTGTATCTTCTCTTCTAAAATAACTCTCGTGATGCTTGTAGGAGTTAATGTGCTTCTCTAAGCGCCTTTAACCAGAGCGTGACTTGTGCTGTGTTCTAGGCAAAACTGAGTCTCCTGTTTCAACATCTGTTTGTTACATATTTAAGGTAAGGTTATAGTTCCTAGTACTGTTGTCCAATTTCTTCATGGTTTTATATTGGTCCCCATATAAATGAATTAATTAATATCACAGGTATCTTTTCATAAATAAAATAGAAAACTTCAATCATATAATATGTAGCCTCATGCTGTGTAAACATAATGGAATTTTAAAATGAATACGTGTGTGTGTGTGTGTGTGTGTGCGCGCGCGTGTGTGAGCTTCAGAGAATGTTGAAAGCATTGTTGGGCCTTAGGAGTCCTCGTAAAGATAGATTAAAAAATGGATGTATGACCTAGAGAGATCAAATGCTATATAACACTAAGGAAAACACATGCCCAAATTGACTTCTTATAAAAAGGGACATTTGTAAGTTGCAGCTGGCTTCCGTTAATACCTTGGTAATTTACAAGGTTGGAGCATTTGACTTTGTGTTTTATTTGAAGATGCAAGAGAAAATAGAATCTTTCTTCATCAAATAATCAAGAGATTCTGAAGACCTAGAGCTTTATACACTGTAGGATAATACATAATATATATATAAAAAAACACACACATGGATATATATTCTAATAACTATATTTTTAATACAAAAAATATTTATTGAGCCCCTCACACTGTTTTTACTTCTTGGGAAACAGCCATTAACAAGACAGATAAGATTCCATGTTCCTTACATGAATTGTGGTGGAAAAGTTAATTGAGATGGGGATAGCTCCAAATATTTCCATCAATACTTCTGGTTTAACCAGTTGCAGATATGTTTAAGGATTCTTCTAGATGAGATGAGATGAATGCATAGCAGTTTTTCATATGCCAATGCTATGTTCTAACTGGAAGATTAGATTTAATTTCTGTGAATAATTATCTCCTAATGGCTTAGCTGGATTGAAAACCTTCTGAAAATTCTTCAAAAAATATTGTGTATTCAATATTCATTGATTCAACAAATACTTAGAGAGTGCTACCACGTCTGAGGCACTGTCGAGATACAAATGAACAAAATGAATTCTCTTCTCTCATAGGATTTATATCCCAAGGGAAGTGATGGATAGTTACTTCAGAAATTAGTGACTAATATATGTCAGATGGTGACACATGGGATGGAAGAAAATAAAGCTAGGAAGGAGATATTGCCAGGGTGGGTGCTGAGGGTAAGGCAGAGCGTGTGTTACTCTTTTATAAAGAGAGGTCAGAGGCCTCAATGGAACGGTAACATTTGAACAGAAGCCTGAAAGAAGGAAGGGAGTGAATTATGGAGACACAGCAGGTAGACTGGAGACATTCAGGCAGAAGGAAAAGTTTGTGCAAGAGTGCTGAGTTAGGGGCTTCCCTGGTGGCGCAGTGGTTGGGAGTCCGCCTGCCGATGCGGGGAACACGTGTTCGTGCCCGAGTCCGGGAGGATCCCACATGCCGCGGAGCGGCTGGGCCCGTGAGCCATGGCCGCTGAGCCTGCGCGCCCGGAGCCTGTTGTCCCGCAGCGGGAGAGGAGGGGGGGGGGGGAGTGCTGAGTTAGGAATGTGCTTAATGTATCCAAGAAAACCACAATTGCCAGAGATGCGAGGGTCCAGGAGGGAGGTGGGGGATGGAGTCTGAGAGCTGGGCTGCCTGTAATTGCTGCGTGTAGCCAACCTAGACAGGAGACGCTGGCAATAGAAAGGTGCTCATTTGAAGAACAGTGGACACGTTAGAAGCAACTGCTCGACTCTCTTTTAGTCTGTTTATCCTATTAAATTCTTTCTAGGATTTTCCTTTCTAATCCTTGTGATAAAAATATGTCAGCTTACGCTTCCCTGGTGGCGCAGTGGTTGAGAGTCTGCCTGCTAATAAGGGGACACGGGTTCGAGCCCTGGTCTGGGAAGATCCCACATGCTGCGGAGCAACTAGGCCCGTGAGCCACAACTACTGAGCCTGCGCCATCTGGAGCCTGTGCTCTGCAACAAGAGAGGCCACGACAGTGAGAGGCCCGCGCACCGCGATGAAGAGTGGCCCCCGCTCGCCGTAACCAGAGAAAGCCCTCGCACAGAAACGAAGACCCAACATAGCCAAAAATAAATTAAAAAAAAAAAATGTCAGCTTCAGGGCTACGGGCATAAAATGAGATTTCTGAAATAACTTTGCTCTCCTGAGGGCATTTTTTTGGCAAACAATACAGCATCCACTCACTGAAGTGTCATTCAAAAAATAATTTAAGAAAAATAAAGCAAGAACATTTATTCCCAATCCTGGAAATCAATGGTCTGTTAAGTTACTAGGCAAATGAAAGATTTTCTGGCCCATCTTCTGTATGTGTAGCTGTGTATATGTAATATGTATATTTGTATTTTTAAAAATCTATTTCTAGTACATGAAGAACCTAGCCCTAACTCAAATTGTATAAAATTTTTAAACACTCTCATTGGCAGGTGGGTTATGGATTGGTGGGGAAGATATTGTATACTTTCTTACAAGTTTAAGAAAAGTATCAATACCAAAGAAGAGGAAAAAAATAAAACCTCCGAAGCAAGGAATAGTTCTTTTAGGTATATTAATATATATCTTCATCTATCTATCTATGTGTATATAACTAGGTTCATATATTTTTAATTGCCTGTGAAAAGAAATTTTTTCTGTCCTTATGCTTTTTATGTCCTTATGATGCTTGGGCATCATAGTGTAATGATTAAAGGCTTTGGGGTCAGACATACCTGAGTCTGGATTCGATCTTTGCCACATTCAGGTAGGGAACCTAATCTCACTCTAAATGCCTGCCTCACAGAGAAACTGTACGTGTTATCTGACATAATATGTATGCAACATTCAGAACGGCATCTAACATGCAGGAATTGCTCAGTTGAGCGTAGGGATTCTCACTTCTTAACTCCTCCCTCTTCTTTCGGTTCCTATGTTCAGTCAATCACCATTTTTCACCCTTCAAGAGGAAGGCTGAGTTTTATCACTTTATCTGTATTTCTTTAAAAAATTTATTGAAGTATAGTTGACTTACAATGTTGTGTTAAGTTATGCTGTACAGCAAAGTGACTCAGTGAACATATATATATTCTTTTTCATATTCTTTTCCATTATGGTTTATCACAGGATACTGAATATAGTCCCCTGTGCTATACAGTAGGACTTTGTTGTTTATCCATCCTATATATAAGAGTTTGCACCTGCTAATCCCAACCTCCCAATCCATCCCTCCCCCACACACCCCCCCTTGGCAACCACAAGTCTGTTCTCTATGTCTGTGAGTCTGTTTCTGTTTCGTAGATAGGTTCACTTGTGTCATACTGTAGATTCCACATATAAGTCTTTTGTCTGTATTTCTAATACAATTAACTCAATCACTCATTTAGTCATCCAACCAGTACTTACTGAGTGCTCCAGGCACTGTACTGGGAAACAAAGAGTGTGCTGAAAAAGACAGAGAATTGTCATAAGCCTTTCAGTCTAAATAGTACTACCTTGAGTATTAAATTCAGATCAAATATCCCCTCAGTATCTAGCACAGTGCCAAACATGAGAGCATTCCAAAATAACCCTAGACTTAGTCTTGCAGAATTAGAGAAGTACCTAGAGATAATCCTGTATAAACCCGTTATTTTTATTTATTTTTTTATCATCTTTATTGGGGTATAATTGCTTTACAATGGTGCGTTAGTTTCTGCTCTATAACAAAGTGAATCAGTTATACATATCCATATGTTCCCATATCTTTTCCCTCTTGCATCTCCCTCCCTCCCACCCTCCCTATCCCACCCCTCCAGGCGGTCACAAAGCACCGAGCTGATATCCCTGTGCTATGCGGCTGCTTCCCACTAGCTATCTACCTTACGTTTGTTAGTGTATATATGTTCATGCCTCTCTCTCGCTTTGTCACAGCTCACCCTTCCCCCTCCCCATATCCTCAAGTCCATTCTCCAGTAGGTCAGTGTCTTTATTCCTGTCTTACCCTTAGGTTCTTCATGACATTTTTTTTTCTTAAATTCCATATATATGTGTTAGCATACGGTATTTGTCTTTCTCTTTCTGACTTACTTCACTCTGTATGATAGACTCTAGGTCTATCCACCTCATTACAAATAGTTCAATTTTGTTTCTTTTTATGGCTGAGTAATATTCCATTGTATATATGTGCCACATCTTCTTTATCCATTCATCCAATTATGGGCACTTAGGTTGTTTCCATCTCTGGGCTATTGTAAATAGAGCTGCAATGAACATTTTGGTACATGACTCTTTTTGAATTTTGGTTTTCTCAGGATATATGCCCAGTAGTGGGATTGCTGGGTCATATGGTAGTTCTATTTGTAGTTTTTTAAGGAACCTCCATACTGTTTTCCATAGTGGCTGAACCAATTCACATTCCCACAACCCCTTACTTTTAAACAAAAGTTTGTGGCTAAGCACAGCTTAATATTGTAAGGTGATGCTTCGAGGAGTATGAACAAAGTAGTTTTGTTTATCACATTAACAAACCTCTTTAGTTGGTAGATGAGAAACAGTGACATTAGGACTTCATATTTTCAATGCTAGAAACATTGTTAGAATCAGAGGTGGGACTGGAAGACATTGTTAAACACATGAACTTTAAATTAACTATGAATAACATGGCCAAGAAATTAAATGAAAAGATGGAGAATTTTTAACAAAAACTTAATTTAATGAAAAAGAATCAAGTAGAAATTATAGCTATTAAAAACACACACAATAATTTAAGTAAATAAATGGGTTTAACAGTAAATTGGACACAGTAGAAGAAAAGGTTGGTGAAACTGAAACAAAAGTCAGTAGAAATAACTAGCTGGAAGTATGAAGACCAATGAGTAGAAAATAGCCAGAAGATCACCTGAACAAAGTGAAATATCTACATATGTATAATTAGAGTCCCTGAAGGAGAGGATGTAGACAATAGGTTGACAGTACATTTGAAGAGATAATGGCCAACATTTTCCCCAAGATTGATGAAAGACATGAAGCTACAAATTCAAGAAGTGCTATAAATCTAAATGGGATAAATGCAAAGAAATCAACATCTATGAACATAATACTAAAGCTGCAGAAAATTAGTAGCATTTGGAGAAAAAAAGAGACATTTTCAAAGGAGCAGCATAAGATTTACAGCTTAATTCTCAAAAGAAATAATGCAAGACAGAGGCAATGAAATGAAGCCTTTAAAGTATTAAAAAGAAATAACTGCCAATCTAAAATTTCAGACCTCAAAATTATCTTTAAAGCAAAGAGAAAATAAAAGCATATCCAGATAACAAAAGTAAGCTATTTCATCACCAACACATCCTAAAAGAAAACACTAAATGTAATTTTTCAGACAAAAGTAAAATAATTCTAAATGTCAGCACAAAATTTCAAGAAAAAAGGGAAATCAAAGGAAAGGATAAACAAATGGATAAAGCTAAACAGATTTTGACCGACAAAACCAAATATAATGAATTTTTGAATTTAAATTATATGTACAATTATATATATATTTATCATGGAAATAAATGCTTGATTAATCTGAAGAAGGCAAGAATAAAGGACATAAGGTTTAGAAAGAAAAAGTAGAACTCATTTTTCATAGAAAACGTGTTGAATAATAGAAACTTAAAAATAATTTTAATACTACTAGAATTAATAAGAGAATTCAGCAATGTTATAGGTCAGTATATAAATATTATCTATATTTCTTTACTAGCAATGTTTAATTAGAAAATGAAATTTTCTTTTTTAAAAAACCATTTACAATAGCAATAAAAACAAAATAAAAGAAATAATTTTAATAAGGTTGTGTGACTTCTACACAGAAAAGTATAAAACATTATAGAGGTCATTTTAAATAACTAAATAAGTGGAGGCATTTACTATGTTTGTGATTTGGTAAATTTGCTATTGTAAAGGTACAAGTTTCCCACAGATTAATCCATTTCAATGCTATACCAATCAAAATATCAGAAGTTATTTTTAAAGTATGTATCAATCAACAAGTAGATTCCAAAATTTTTCAATTTATTTTCAATAAATAATGCAAAGGTGCATGTCCTACATGACACCATATTTTTAAAAATACTCAATTCCAACTGGATTACTGATGTAAAAGTAAACATAAAAGCACAACTTTACAATAAAAATAGCAAAATATACTCATTAACTGATGATAAAAAAAATTTTAATATAGAACCCCAAAAATATGCTAATCATAAAATGAGTAAATTTTTTTTTTTTTTTTTTGTGGTATGTGGGCCTCTCACTGTTGTGGCCTCTCCCATTGAGGAGCACAGGCTCTGGACGCGCAGGTTCAGTGGTCATGGCTCACGGCCCTAGCTGCTCCGCGGCATGTGGGATCTTCCTGGACCGGGGCATGAACCCATGTCGCCTGGATCGGCAGGTGGATTCTCAACCACTGCACCACCAGGGAAGCCCAAAATGAGTAAATTTGCTTTATATTTAATGTAACTTTTCATTAAAAATTTTTTCTCTCTAATTAGTTTATATTTTTTACTACACAGTGCTTTGCACAAAATATATATTGTTGAAAATCTTGTTGAGTGTTGATTATTTAATCTTATGCTTTTGTTTAGTGACTCTTTTTTCTATAACTTTTCCATAACTCATGAAATATTTTAAGCATGTAAAAGCTTTTAAAATGCATTATTTATATTCTTTTTTATAAGCTCCCCTGCTGGATAGTAATGCTCCATTTCCATATCATAATGGCAACAATATTTTGAAAGAAATCTGAAACTATCTTTTTATGCTCATTATTTATAAACTATAGATCACAGAATTTTAGCGTTTGAAAGACTGGAATAAATGGATTGCATTGGATAATGTCTGCAGTGAAGAAAACTAGAGTCCAGAGATGTTCAAATCCATCAGCAACACAATTACTGTCACAGCCAAGAGAGTAGGCAGGGTTTTTCTCACCCAGAATGATGCTTTCTTTCTTTATACGTTTTAGCCATTAATAAAAATTCCTAACTACAGAGTGGGTATTTGGAAAACAGAAAAATAATGCCTGAGACTCCTACTATTCTGACATAAGCATATTTTAGATATACACTTGTTATTAGATATAATAATAACATACCTAAAATCTTTAAGTGGATTTTATTCTTTAAGCATGAAGACAAACATTTTGTTTTGGTTCTAATAACCTGTATTCACAATGCCTGCATAATATTCAGATGATTATGATTAGATGCAGTTAATCATTCTCCCACTCTGGAATGTTTAGGTGGTTTCATCTTTTTTAGGGCTAAAAACCATGATGAACATGTTTATGAATCTAGAGTTTTCTACATTTGAGGTTATATAGTTTCTTAGGTTATTGGTTCCCAAATTTCAACCTTCGTATGACTCTTGATATATACTGCAAAATTACTAAAAAGCTTACAAAACCACCAGCAATATATAACATGCTGTTTCAATAGTGAGAAAGGGTCCTTTTTTTAATTTATACAAATCATTTATATGATTTGTCTTCACTGAAAATAAACATTTTCCACATATTTCTTTTTGTTTTTCCTTTTTTGTAAATTTTCTGTCCCTATCCTTTTCCTTTGTAAATATGTACTTTAGTGTTTTTTGTGCCCCATGTATTACCTACCTATTGACCAATTGATCAATCGATCAATCTATCTTCTATAAATAGGATATTAATTCTGTATCTGTTATATTTGCTAAAAATTTTTTTTGACTTTCTTCTTTAACCTCTACTACTATTTCCATTTTCAAATAATCGAGTTATTTAAAAAATTATAAGCCTTCCTAAATCTACTGAGAAGAAAGGGTAACTAATCACTCGTATGGCTAGTAGATTTTCCTTCCTTTTCTTATTTTAGACAATGATCTGAAGGTGTTTTTGAGTGTTCATTTTCATTATGAAGGTATCATTCTTCAACTGGGTCATAGTAGGGTTCATGAGGCTCAAGTTTAGCCTTCTATGGCTTTAACATCACACAGAGATCCCAGGCAAATGTCCATGGGGAAATTAACTGGTCCTAAAGCTAATTCCTTTTTTTGTGCATCAGGACTGCAAATTTATATATTCCACAATTTGGATGTGCATATAAATGTAACTCCATTTCTCTGTAACTGATCTAATCTTCATGACCCTACCTACTCACTCACTAGGAAGAAGGATTGAAATACTAAATTTATCCCCATCTGACTCAAATATTAGGGCATCCAATGATCTGGACAGATTATTAGCATAATCCTAAAGTAACCCTGCAACAATGCCTCATTCTCCATCCCCTATTTCTCTTCAAGGTGGCATTTGGATGTGTAGGAGGGAAGTGTAAATCACTGCATGGCATTGGGGGAGAGGGAGGGCCAGCCTGACGCTGGTCCTGGGATATGCACTGATTGGCCAACCACGAACATTTGATTGTCATTTATTGATTGTGATGGTAAAAACTTTTTTAAAACTGGCACAACAAGGACACCTAAGAAAACAGACACTGGCTATAAACAACAAATACAGTCATACTACGCATGCTGGATGAATCACAGCTCTGCACCTCCTGTGTCTGATGCTAATAAACCGCTGTCTATCCCCTCTCAGCTCAGTCAGGATCCTTTGGCTTCTTCCAGCTGACTAGGTCTCATCAGTTTGGTACTAGAGATCACTGTCCTGCCTTTGACTCCCCAGTTCCCCGCACAGCCCTGGACAAAGGGGCAGGCTTGCACTACATCCTAACCTCTTCCTTCCAGAGAAGGCCTCTCCCTTCCTCTATCTCTTTGCCTGGAACTATAATGGTGACCTTCATGTTGGGAGAAAAAAACAGCTTACCAATAAGGAAAAAACTCAGGAATTTGTTTTAAAAATAGGTTATACTTGTATCATATGCAATGACAAAATAAGAAAAGGGTTTTATAGAAATACTACAATAATAGAGCTTAAGGTATGCTTTAAAATAATGGATTAAGGTACTTCAAATCCTTGCTTCCTTCATGTTGACCCAAAGCAACAGATAATTCCTTGTAAGCTTGCTTCCAGATGCTCTATCTGTCCTTCATTCTGATACCATAAAAATCAAGATGAACCCACATTCTTACTGCTAGTCATTTCAAACTCAAATCAAGTATCATATTAGGAAAAGACAATGAGTCAGCAGGAGTCATCAAGCAGTAAGTGGACCAAAGTGCCCTACACTTCAGAGTAAGATAGACATTTATTGTTTTTTCTTATTTAGCATCTTTCTTCGGTAATATTGTATGGTTTTCCTCCTAGGAGCCACCTCTGGCTCATGGACAGTCTATGTGGCTTGGCTGGAACTGACAGCTTTGTGACCTCCCTGGACACAGTGAGAGTATTTCTCCTCCCTTGCTTCAAGGATGTGTGCATGGTCCAAGTCACCCCAGGATTCCTAGAGCTGGACTTTTATTGGAACTATTGAGGAGAGAACTCTAGTTTTAACACCGAACCTAGAGCTTCTGGAGGCCACCTTATGTCGATGACTTGCTTGAAGATTATAACCAACACAAGGCTCTAAATGATATCTGGGAAATGAGTGGGAGATCTCTTGAGCATCTGAATTCAGCAGTCCCCAAAGCAGAACCTAACCCTCAAGTTTTCCATAATGTTAGTCAATGAATTCCCTTTTCTGTTTTAGTCAATTTGAATTTAAATTTATATTACTCATAGACAAACAAAAAAATCCCTGCTGAATAATGTAGAACTGCAATGCTTCTACTTTATACCACACCACTGCCAAGAATTTATCTGCCTCTCTTATAGTTTAAGTTCTTTCCAGAGGACTAAATTTAGATTTATAAGGAAATATTTTATATGCCATTGCTCCATGTAAGAGAAATAGAGTTTCTGTTTACTATCTCTCAAGAGATATCATTGTAATTTGGTAAAGAATAGTGCCTTGCAAACTGTGCCTGTATAACAATTAAAAACAAACAAAGAAAAACGCAAGCAGTAACAATGTGACCGGAAAGTACATATTAACCTCTGCTAGCAATGTCATTTCAAGTGCCAAAAGGCAATTTTTCTGCTACTTCAAATGTAAATGAAAGTATAGGGAGAGAAATTCCAACATTACCAGGAATAATTAACTACAATATTTTAAATATGATGGTAAAATGTAAATTATATCTAAAATATGTGATTGCAGACTGATGGATGACTTGAAAGCCTTTAGTAATATTTTGCTGACAAATTATTTTAAATATTATTCTAGAACATTTTTATATATTCCTAGAAGACTGTGGACCAAACTTATTAACTTTTAACAGCAGAAACAACTTTTAAAAAAATGGCCTTTGTCTATATTAGAGTTTCTATAGATTCTGCAAAAGCCAAGATTTTTGTTTTCAATAATACCATCATAAAATCATGTGGGTCTTCCAGTTCATAGACATAACTATGAGCAAAATGTTAGGGTTCTGGAGTATCTCAGAAATAATTATATTTATCTTAAAAATAGACCATGCTTTCTACCTTTGGGGTTTGTTTTTTGTCAGAGTGGGCTGGGGAGATAGTGCATCATTACCAAAATTTTTTTCGCATTCACCTGTAATTGTAACATGTACATTATGTATTGAACCACATACACTCTGCTTTGAAAATTAGATATGCTTGACCTTTTCAAAGTCTGCTTTGTGCAAAACAATTCTGAGTAGTCTCATTAGGAACAAAAGAGAAATTTTCATAGCTCCTTACTGCTATTTATATTATTGAAATTAACGCAGGAAATCAAAGTTTTAATAAAATGGAGACTGAGTATGCTGTCATCAAAATTTTAATATGAGAAAGCTAGTAGCTTTATAAAAATAAACCAAGTTTGAAACTCAGTCTTTTATTATTCCAAGAAGTATATATATAAACTTGGACTAAACACTGAATGTCTGAATTCATTAAGAAAGAAACACACTGCTTTCTTTTTACTCCATGTAATTCAGTTGGCAATTTATGATCAACAATAGCCTTGTATCTTTCTTTAATAAAAATTAACTGTCAGCGTTGGAACTTTCTTTTCATGAATAATTGACATAAACCACTCTTTGTGACTTACAAGTTATGTTCTATTGATGCAGCAAAATTAATACTACCTCAAACTTTAAGCTTTCTTTAAAAGGAAAAAATTTAGAAGACACAATAAAATATAACATTTTTATTTGTATGGGGTTGTTTTGTGTGTGTTTTAAACACTATCCTGAAACTTTTAATAAAAATAAATCTAACCGATTGGTTTATATCCAAGTCAAAATGTTAAATGAAACAAAACATTTCAAACAAAACTTGTTTCTTTGGCTGCACTTTTAGCAGAAGTGTAAAGTGAGAATCTTTATCTATTTGTCTAAGATGTTGTTGACAGCATTTTTTTTTTTTTAGTCTACAGAAATTTTCCTGATGTCACCCAAACCTCTTTGACTTACAGGAAGCTCTCTGTCAATGCATAAAGAGCAGGGATCTGGGGATTCCCCCCTCACTGACACGACTGCTCTCTTCCCTATGTACCCTCTTGGTATTATGTTTACTTTCTTTTGCAATGTTATCGTGTCCTTTTAATTTATTTTTTTAATTAATTTTTATTTTATATTGGTGTATAGTTCATTTACAATGTTGTCCTAGTTTCAGGTGTACAGCAAAGTGATTCAGTTATACATGTACACATATTCACTCTTTTTCAGATTCTTTTCCCTTATAGGTTATTACAGAATATTGAGTAGAGTTCCCTGTGCCATACAGTAGGAACTTGTTGATTATCTATTTTATATACAGTAGTGTGCACATGTCAATCCCAAACTACTAATTTATCCCTCCTTCCTATGTTTCCCCTTTAATAACCATAAGTTTGTTTTCCAAGTCTGTGAGTCTGTTTTGTAAATAAGTTCATTTATATCATCTTTTTAGATTCCACATATAAGTGATATCATATGATATTTGGCTTTCTCTGACTTACTTCAATTAGTATGATAATCTCTAGATCCATCAATATTGCTGCAATTAGCATTATTTCATTCTTTTTTATGTCTCAGTATTATTCCATTGTATATACATACCACATCTTCTTTATCCATTCCTCTGTTGATGGACATTTAGGTTGTTCCATGTCTTGGCTATTGCAAATAGTGCTGCAATAAACATTGGGGTGCACGTATCCTATCAAACCATGTTTTCCTCTGGATATATGGCCAGGACTTGGATTGCTGGATCATATGCCAGCTCTATTTTTAGTTTTTTAAGGAACCTTCATACTGTTCTCCATAGTGGCTGCACAAATTTACACTCCCACCAACAGTGTAGGAGGCTTCCCTTTTCTCCACACCCTCTCCAGCATTTATTTTTTGTAGATTTTTTGATGATGACCATTCTGACTAGTGTGAGGTGATACCTCATTATAGTTTTGATTTACATTTTGCTAATAATTAAGAATGTTGAGCATCTTTTCATGTGCCTGTTGGCCATCTGTATATCTTCTTTGGAGAAATGTCAATTTAGGTCTTCTGCCCATTTTTTGAATGGGTTGCTTGTTTGTTTGATATTGAGCTGCATGAGCTGTTTGTATATTTTGGAGATTAATTTTTGTCAGTTGCTTAGTTTGCAAATATTTTCTCCCATTCTGTGGGTTGTCTCTTCATTTTCTTTATGGTTTACTTTGCTGTGCAAAAGCTTTTAAGTTTAATTAGGTACGATTTGTTTACTTTTGTTTTTACTTTCATTACTCAAGGAGGTGGATCCAAAAAGATATTGCTGCAGTTTATGTCACAGAGTGTTCTCCCTATGTTTTCCTCTAAGAGTTTTATAGTATCCGGTCTTACATTTAGGTTTTTAATCCATTTTGAGTTTATTTTTGTGTATGGTGTTAAAGAGTATTCTAATTTCATTCTTTTACATGTAGCTGTCCAGGTTTCCCAGAACTGTTTATTGAAGAGACTGTCTTTTCTCCATTGTATATTCTTGCCTCCTTTGTCGTAGATTAATTGACCATAGGTGTGTGGTTTTATTTCTGGGTTTCTATACTGTTCCATTGATCTATATTTCTGTTTTTGTGCCAGTACCATATTGTCTTGATTACTGCAGCTTTTTAGTTTATTTTGAAGTCAAGGAGACTGTTTCCTCCAACTCTGTTTTTCTTTCTCAGGATTGTTTTCGCTCTTCAGGGTCTTTTGTGTCTCCATACAAAGTTAAAAATTTTTTGCTCTTGTTCTGTGAAAAATGCCATTGGTAATTTGGTAGGGATTCCATTGAATCTGTAGATTGCCTTGGGTAGTATAGTCATTTTGACAGTATTGATTCTTCCAATACAAGAACATGGCTTATCTTTCCATCTGTTTGTGTCATCTTTGATTTCTTTCATCAGCATCTTATAGTTTTCAGAGTACAGGTATTTTGCATCTTTAGGTAGGTTTAACCCTAAGTATGTTGTTTTTTTATTGCCATGGTGAATAGGAGTGTTTTCTTAATTTCTCTTTCTGATCTTTCATTGTGAGTGTATGGAAATGCAACAGATTTCTGTGTATTTATTTTTTATCCTGCAACCTTACCAAATTCTTTAATGAACTCTAGTAGTTTTCAGGTAGCATCTTTAGGATTTTCTATGTATAGTATCATGTCATCTGCAAACAGTGACAATTTTGCTTCTTTTTTACCAACGTTGATTCATTTTATTTCATTTTCTTCTCTGATTGCCATAGCTAGGACTTCCAAAACTATGTTGAATAAAAGTGGTGAGACGACATCCTTGTCTTTCTCCTGATCTTAGAGGAAATGCTTTCAGCTTTTAACAGTTGAGTATGATGTTAGTTGTGGGTTTGCCATATATGACCTTCGTTATGTTGAGGTAGGTTTCCTCCATGCCCACCTTCTGGAGAGTTTTTATGATAAATGAGTGTTGAATGCATCTATTGAGGTGATCGTATGGTTGTTAACTTCAGTTTGTTGACGTGGTGCATCACACTGATTGATTTGCAGATATTGAAAAATCCTTGCATCCCTGGGATAAATCCCACTTGATCATGGTGTACGATCCTTTTAATGTATTGTTGGCTTTCATTTGTTAATATTTTCTTGAGGACTTTTGCATCTATGTTCATCTGTGATATTGGCCTGTAATTTTTTCTTTTTGTGGTATCTTTGTCTGGCTTAGGTATTAGGGTGATGGTGGCCTCATAGAATGAGTTTGGGAGTGTTCCTTCCTCTGCAGTTTTTTGGAATAGTTTCAGAAGGACGGGTGTTAACTCTTCTATAAATGTTTGATAGAATTTACCTGTGAAGCCATTTGGTCCTGGATTTTGTTTGCTGGAAGTTTTTAAATCACAGTTTTAATTTCAGTACTTGCGATTGGTCTGTTCATATTTGCTATTTCTTCCTGCTTCTGTCTTGGAAGATTGTAACTCTCTAAGAATTTGTCCATTTCTTCTAGGTTGTCAATCTTATTTGCATATAGTTCCTTTTAGTAGACTCTTATGATTCTTTGTATTTCTGTGGTGTCAGTTGTAACTTCTCATTTTTCATTTCTAATTTTATTGATTTGAGCTCTTTTGCTTTTTTTCTTGATGAGTCTCAAAAAAGTTTATCAATTTTGTTTATCTTTTCGAAAAACCAGCTTTTAATTTCATTGATCATTTCTATTGTTTTCTTCATCTCTATTTCATTTATTTCTGCTCTGATCTTTATGATCTCTTTCATTCTACTAACTTTGGGTTTTGTTTGTTCTTCTTTCTCTAGTTGCTTTCAGTGTAAGGTTAGGTTTTTTATTTGAGATTTTTCTTGTTTCCCGTGTAAGATTGTAGTGCTATAAACTTCCCTCTTAGAGCAGCTTTTACTGCATCCCAAAGGTTTTGGATCATCATGTTTTCATTTTCATTTGTCTCTAGGTATTTTTTTATTTGCTCTTTGATTTCCTCAATGATCCATTTGTTGATTAGTAGCATATTGTTTAGCCATCACTTGTTTGTGTTTTTTACAGTTTTTTCCTTTTATTTCCAGTTTCTCTTGATTTCTAATCTCATAGTGTTTTGGTCGAAAAAGATGCTTGATATGATTTCAGTTTTCTTAAATTTACAGAGGTTTGCTTTGTGGCACAGCTTGTGATCTATTCTGAAGAATGTTCCATATGCACCTGAGAAGAATGTGTATTCTGCTGCTTTCAGATAGAATGTTCTATAAATATCAATTAACTTCATCTGGTCTAGTGTGTCATCTAAGGCCTGTATTTCCTTATTGATTTTCTGTCTGGATGATCTGTCCATTGATGTAAGTGGGGTGTTTAAGTCCCTCACTATTATTGTGTTACTGTCGATTTCTCTTTTTATGGCTCTTAGCATTTGTTATATATTGAGGTGTTCTTATGTTGGTGCACATATATTTACACTTGTTATCTTTTCTTAGATTGATCCTTTGATCATTATGTAGTGTCCTTCTTTGTCTCTTTTAACAGTCTTTATTTTAAAGTCTATTTTGTCTGATGTAAGTATTGCTACTCCAGCTTTCTTTCGATTTTCATTTGCATGGAATACCTTTTTTCATCCCCTCACTTTCAGTCTATATGTGTACCTAGACCTGAAGTGGGTCTCTTGTAGACAACATATATATGGGTCTTGTTTTTGTATCCATTCAGCCAGTCTATGTCTTTTGGTTGGAGCATTTAATCTATTTACATTTAAGATAATTACTGATATGTATGTTCTTATTGATAGTTCATTAAGTGTTTAGGATTTGTTTTTGTAGGTCTTTTTTCTTCCCTTCCTCTTTGGTTCTCTTCTGTTGTGATTTGATAACTATCTATAGAGCTGTGTTTGAATTGCTTTTTCTTTTTTTGTGTGTGTATCTATTGTAGATTTTTGGTTTGCAGTTACCATGAGGTTTTGACATAGCAGTCTATATATATATAATAAATATATATATATATATGATTGTTTTAAGTTGCTGGTCTTTTAATTTCAAATGCATTTCCAATATCTTGCATTTGTAGTCTCCTCTTCTCATGATTGATTGTTTTGATATCATATTTGTGGGTGGATGATTTCCTACCTTTACTGTATGTGCCTTTACTGGTCAGCTCTCCCATTTGTAAGTTTCTTGTTTCTAGTTGTGGCCTTTCCTTTTCTGCCTACAGAAGTTCCTTTAGCATTCATTGTAAGGCTGGTTTGGTGGTGCTGAATTCTCTTAGCTTTTGCTTTTCTATAAATCTTTTGATTTCTCCATTGAATCTGAACAAGAACCTTGCTTGGTACAGTATTCTTGGTTGTAGGATTTTCCCTTTCGTGAGTTTAAGTATATTGTGTCATTCCCTTCTGGCCTACAAAATTTCTGCTGAAAAATCAGCTGATAACCTTATGGGGATTCCCTGTTTGTTATTTATTGCTTTTCCTTTGTTGCTTTTAATATTTTCTCTCTGTCTTTAATTTTTGTCAGTTTGATTACTATGTGTCTTTGCATGTTCCTCCTTGGGTTTATCCTGTATGGGACTCTCTTTGCTTCCTGCATTTGGGTAACTGTTTCCTTTCCCATGTTAGGGAAGTTTTCAGCTATAATCTCTTCAAATATTTTCTCAGTCTCTTTCTCTCTCTCTTCTCTTTTTGGGACCCATATAATGTGAATGTTTGTGTTTTAGTGTTGTCCCCAAAGTCTCTAAGACAGTCCTCATTTTTTTTTCAATCATTTTTCTTTATTATGTCCTGCAGCAGTGATTTCTACCAATCTGTGTTCCAGCTCACTTATGCATTCTTCTTCCTCATTTACTCTGCTATTGATTCCTTCTAGTGTATTTTTCATTTCAGTTATTGTTCATCTCTGTTTATTCTTTAAATTCTTTAAATTTCTAGCTCTTTATTAAACAATTCTTGTATCTTCTCAGTCTGTGCCTCCATTCTTTTTTCAAGATCTTGGATCACCTTTACTACCATTACTCTTAATTCTCTTTCATGCAGATTGCCTATGTCCACTTCACTTAGTTGTTCCTTTAGGATTGTTTCTTGTTCCGTCATCTGGAACATATTTTTCTGTCATCTCATTTTGTCTAAGTTTCTGTGTTTGTGGTTGTCATTTCTCAGGCTGTAGGTTTGTAGTTTCTCTTGCTTCTCGTGTCTAGCCCCTGGTGAGTGAGGTTGGCCCAGGGGCTGTGCAGGCTTCCTGGTGGGAGGGACTGGTGCCTGCCCACCGGTGGGTGGGGCTGGTCCTTGTCCCTCTGGTGGGCAGGGTCATGTTAAGGGGTGTGTTTAGAGGCGGCTGTGCACTCAGGATGACTTTATGCAGCCTGTCTGCTGATGAGTGGGGCTGTGTTCTCACCCTGTTTGTTGTTTGGGCTGAGGTGTCCCAGCACTGGAGGCTGCAGGGTGTTGGGTGGGGCCAGGTCTTGATGCCAAACTGGTGACCTCCAGGAGAGCTCACATCGATGAATATTCACTGGGTCCTCCACCACCTGTGTCCTTGCCTGCACAGTGAGCCACAGCTAACCCCTGCTTCCCCAGGAGACCCTCCACTATCCACAGGTAGGTCTGTCCCAGTGTTCTATGGAGTCACTGCTTTTCCATGGTCCCAGTATGTGTGAAACCTTGTGTGCGCCCTCCAAGAGTGGAGTCTCTGTTTCTTCCAGTCCTCTTGAGCTCCTGCACTCAAGCTCCACTGGCTTTCAAAGCCAAATGCTCTAGGGACTCCTCATCCCAATGCCAGAGCCCCAGGTTGGGGAGCCTGACATGGGGCTTAGAACTCTCACTCCTGTGGGAGAAACTCTGTGATATAGTTTCCAGTTTGTGGATCACCCAGCCAGAGAGCATACGATTTGATTGTGTCACGAATGTACCCCTCTTACCATTTCGCTGTGGTGTCTTCTTAGTATGTACGTAGAATATCTTTTTTAGCAGCTTCCAGTCTTTTTTGGTTGTTCAGCATTTAGTTGTGATTTTAGTGTTTTCATTAGAGGAAGTGAGCTCAAGTCCTTCTATTCCACCATCGTCTCCCTCTCCAGATTTGTTTTAATTTCACAATTCAATATTAATTTTCAAGTTGAACTCACTGGGCAGACATGCATGGCACAGACTAAGGACAGAAGTATCCTGTAAATGTCTGGAACTGTGAACCCCAGAGGCAACATGTCCAGTTTCACCAACCACTTCTGAGCAGGCTTCTCCTGCCTCTTTCCCAGTTGGCCACCTCCACCCTCGCCTCTATCCCATCCTTTTAAGTTTGTTACACAAGAACCAATTTGAGAACAAAATATAGTTTATTTACTTTGCATTCCCAATATTTTGTATTCCCAGGTCTATTTTAATATTTGTAAAAGGAATGAATAGGTAACATAGGTTAGAAATAGAAAGATCAACAAAAATGTAGAGTCCAGGTTTACACTCTTCCCTCTGTCACTTACATGTCACCAACATTGGATAAAGCATTTCAGCTCTCTGGGTCTCAGTTTCCTAAATGGTAAAGTGATAGAGTTGGACTAGATAATATCTGAGCTTTTCCTGACCTAAAATTTCTATGAACCTCTGAGAGGGCTACTGTCTAGACACCTTTGGGACAAACATTCCTAAATGTATACCCTATTCTAATGTCTTATAGCTATAAGAAGATAAAGCTCCCTGAACTTAATATCTTTTCTCTCCTGTTTAAAATCCATCAATATCCTCTATATCTTTTTTCCACGTCTATGTGATGCCAGTAATAAATAAATTTAATATCACTGTGAGCTCTGGAAAGGCAGATTTCATTCAGGTTTTTATATCTTCCTTAGTGATTGCAAATAATATGGATTCAACAACTGTTTATTGAGTAAGTTGTTAAAGAATGCTGATCTTTAACCCTTTTTCTTACTTATTTTTTAATGTTTTAACCTTTTTCCATTTTCCCTTTTCCACTGATTCCAACTATACAAGGGTCCTGCATGCTGAATCTATATCTTTATCAGTAATATAAAATTTTAAAATTTTAGTCCAGATAAATGTTGACTCATGAGCCTTGTAAATAATCATTATCTACTTTCCTAAATCAAGTATACCAGCATAGGGTGAGTAATTATATTTTGGTACCTAATTCTTGCTTTAGAATAACTGAGCCTACCCACATCTGCTACTCACAGATGAAAATATAGAAAATGATTAAAAATAAGGGTGAGGAAATCAAGAAGAAACAATCTGAGAAGAAATTCAAGCAAGAGAATTAAGACACCATTGGCAGTTTTCTTTTAAGATTGAAAGGCATAAAAAGACACATGTAGTAAAGAGAGAAAGATACAACAGGAAAAAACTGACTCTGTGAGAAAGGATATGATAAAAATGTTTCTCAGGTCCAACCCTAGAAATCTAGGTAGATATTTCTATTGGAAATACTTGCCTTAGTCCAATTTTTTCTACGTTTCTTTTCATGTATCAAAGCAATCAGAGGATGTGAAAGTGTTTTGGATTAATTAGTAGCCAATGATTTTGAAGTGCTTCTAAACACAGGTTCTTAATTAGAATGGAAAAAACGTACTAGGACGTCCTGTTAATGGAACTACTGACTAATTGAGAAAAAAAGTGAGCTAGAACACTAAGACTAGGAGCTTTCAGGGTATATGGAGAAGTTCAAAGTACATAACCTCAAAGTCAAGGATATGGAAGGATAAGAATGCTTTGGACGTATTTAGAGAACTGAGATTGGAGAAGAGGTAGTTTTCAACCTGAATAGCAGGTTGAAACATAAGTAATTCAGAGCCTGGCTGATGCAAGAGAGAGAGAGAAAGAGAGAGAACGACAGATTGGATGTGGCAGCCTGCTTACATTATGGAAGTAGAACAAACACACAGAAGAAACAAGAAAGAATTCATCCTAGTAAAAATTGGTGGCAACATAATAGAGAGTTTTCAAGCACAGTATCACCAAAATGACCTTGTGGAAAGATCTTAGCTCTCATGGGAATTCAGAGGGCCTGGCTTTGAAGTCTCAGCCCCAAACCAAAATAGCTGAGTGACCACAGGCAAGGAATTTCTTATCTAGAATCATTCAGTGGTATACACTTCAGCTTGCATTGACCCAGTTCTGAGCCAGGCACAGCCAGGAGTGGGAGGGGCACGGCTGTGAGTGAGGTCTGACTTTGCCCTCAGGGAGCTTAGATTCTAGAGGAATAAACGTGATAAGGGCTTTCTGGTTTAGAAGAGAAAGATTGAGTGTTAACTAACACACTGTGAGTCTTGAGAAAAGAAACAATTAATTCTCCCTTTGGGGAGCAGAAGAGAAATGTTTAAAACTGGCTTAAAATACAGCATAAGCAAAGGCTGAATGTCATTTCATGGCTCATGAGCAGACTGATGTCAACTGGAGTGTGGGTTGTAGTGCAGATGAGTCTGGAAAGTTGTTAGAGATTGGGCCTTGCAAGAAATGTCATGTTTTGATCTTTTGGCAACTGACTGCAACTACAATTTTTTTTCAACATGCATAATCTGATCTAACCATTAATCTCAAAAATATTTTTCAAAATTGGCTATTTCAACAGCTAAATGTGTGTCACTAGCTCTTTCAAAGGCCATTTAAACAATTGTGTGGCCATTTGCAAATTGGAAGTTAATATAGCACATTGTTTAAGGACAAACTCCAGAGTTAGACACTTGGGTTCACATCTCACATTTGCCACTTATTAGGTGTATGAGTTGGGCATGTTACTTAATCCCTCTGTGTCTCAGTTTCTTCACCTATAAGATACATGTGCATGGCATATAGCAATCATTCCACAACCGTAGGCTGTATGAAAGGAAAGACAATGACCATCACAATGATATGAAAGAGAGAAGGAATAATGAAGGTCACGTGCAAGTGAAAAAACCCACTGGGATTAATCAATGAATTCTGTAACGTTGCAGGATGTCAAAATCAACATATAGAAATAAGTTGTGCTTCTATACACTAACAATGAAATATCTGAGAAGAAATTTTTAAAAATCTCATTCACAACAGCTTCAAAAATAATAAAATACTTAGGGACAAGTTTAACAAAGGAAATGAAAGATTTGTGCAATGAAAACTAGAGGGCTTTAGTGAAAGAAATTGAAGAAGACATGAACAAATGGAAAGATATCCTGTGTTCATGAAGCGGAAAAAGTAATATTGTTAAAATTTGATCTACCCAAAGCCATCTCTAGTTTCAAGGCAAGCCCTATCAAAATTGAACTTATATTTTTCACAGAAATAGAAAAAAAATCCTAAAATTTATATGGAACCACAAAAGACTTTGAATAGACAAAGAAATTCTGAGAAAGATTAATAAAGTCAGAGGCATCACGCTTGCTGATTTCAAAGTACAAATCTCTAGTAATTAAAACAGTATGATACTGGCAGAAAAACAGACATGTAGACCAATGGGACAGAATAAAAGGCCAAGAAATAAACTCCTACATATATGGTGAACTAAAACTTGACAAGGGAGCCAAGGACATTCAATGGGGAAAGGATATTCTCTCTAACAAATGGCGTTGGAAAAACTGGATAACCATAGGCAGAAAAATGAAATTGGACCCCTTTCTTGTACCACTCACAAAAATTAACTTGAAGTGGATTAAAGACTTAAACGTGAGCCCTGATACTGTAAAACTTCTAGACGAAAATATAAAGAAGCAGCTACTTGACATTGGTCTCGGCAATGATTGTTTCGGATATGACACCAAAAGCACAAGCAACAAAAGCAAAAAAATCTATAAATAGGACCACATCAAACTGAAAAGCTACAGCAGGGCTTCCCTGGTGGCGCAGTGCTTGAGAGTCCGCCTACCGATGCAGGGGACACGGGTTCGTGCCCCAGTCCGGGAAGATCCCACATGCCGCGGAGCGGCTGGGCCCGTGAGCCATGGCCGCTGAGCCTGCGCGTCCGGAGCCTGTGCTCCGCAACGGGAGAGGCCACAACAGTGAGAGGCCCGCGTACCGCAAAAAAAAAAAAAAAGAAAAGAAAAGCTACAGCAAAAGAAATAATCCATAAAATGAAAAGACAATGTACAGAATGGGAGAAAATATTTACAAATTGTATATACAACAAGTGGTTAATATTCGAAATATATAAAAACTCATACAACTCAATAGCAAAAACAAACAAGCAAACAAACATTTTAAATGGACAGAGGAACTGTATAGACATTTTTCCAAAGAAAAAGAACCACAGGTCCAAATGGCCCACAGGTACATGAAAAGATGGTCACTATCACTAATCACTGGGGAAGTGTTGATCAAAACCACAATGAGATATCATCATTAATTGTTTTTCTATGGCTTTTAGCATCTTGATTTCTCGTCAAGAAAAGCAAAAATTCAAGAATTTAAATATATATTATTCAGATATATATATATATTTTTTTGATCAAGAGCAAACAAGTAAATAAATAGCCCTTTTTGCATGTATGAAAGCAGTGATTCTTGACACGTGGTCCCGAAAGCAGCAGCAATAAAATCACCTGGGCCTTATTAGAGATGTAACTTCTCTTGCCTCACCTCAGGCTTACTGAATCAGAAGCTCTGGGGTGTGGGTCCAGCACTAGGTGGTTTAACAAGCTCTCTGGGCGATCCTGGTGCACACTGGCATTTGAAAACCACTACGAGCTAAGGTTTTGCTCTACCTCGTAAGGAGCTTCTAGGGGTACTCAGGGAGAGGAATCCTTGCCCCTTCACTGCAAAAGTTTATGCAATCTAAGTAACTGGAGTAGGCAGAGCTTGCTCATTTGAGAACCCACCTTTTGTCCCAGGGAGGAGACACCATGCCACTCTGGTAGTTATGTCACGTGTATTTGCATCTCATCTTCCCTAGGAGACAGGGCAATGTTTCAAATGGGAATAGACTTTTAATCATGTATGCTCTTTTTAAGTTCTCAGCTAAGTTCCTTATAGTGCCAAAGAGAACTTGAGATTTGTGCTGGGGATGAGAAAATGTTAATGCAAAATAAATCCATGAAGAAGATAAATAAACAAAAAGAAATATTAAAACGACCACGATGGAAAAAAATTCTAAAAGTCAGCAAAAGCAAGCAACTTTAAAAATCTCTCTTGCCTTTTAAATCTTAAAACACAAGTGGAATTTACCAGCTAGAAGATACTGAAGCAAATAGTTTCGTGAGAGTGAAAAAAACGACAACACATTTATTTAGCTAAGCATAGAAATAGCAGTTACAGTACCCTAGATAAAATTACAAGGACTATAAATCTTTATCCTTTAGGGTATACTGCTGGGATTAGGAAGAAAACCTACTTACGATTTATACTTTTAATAGTTCTGAGATTTCTAAGGGTCTTTCCTTTTTACTCCTTATATCTGCTTTGCCCAACCTTCTACGGTATTTGGAGGATACTTTCTATAGTGCAAATACACTGTATAAGCATGATCTATGGTCAGTGTCTCAGTAACAACGACATCTTATTAATGCCTATTGTCAAGATACAGTGTCTTGTCGAAAAAGTTTTGAGTCCAAATTCTAAGTATTTCAGAGCAAATAGCGTCAGGAAATGGAAGAAAATTCAGTCAGCTGTGAATTTGGACTGAAGGGTTTTACCAGCCTGGTGAGACTTGGTGGGCTAACTGGGAGTTCCTAAACACAATAGCCAAGCAACCTCTGTGTCCTCGGCTTATATACAGACAAAGCACAGCATAGGTATTTCAAGAATACAGTGAGAAAAAGGGACATTTTCTCTGAGACTATAAAAAGCCATGAAGCTCCATCCACAGAGAAACTCAGTGCTGAATAAAGACAAGGATCTGGATAGACTGAGCAATAATGGTTTAATTTTTTAAAGTTATTTTAGCCTTTATTTTCTAGTTTGGTTGTTTATATTGATCAGATTCACCAGGTAATCACCCAATTCCCCAGACAGCTTTGAGTTATAAAATGGACAGAAGCTGTTCACCCAGGGCAAAAATAAATGAGTTTTCTGCTGTGGGACCCACCTAATAATTCATAATGGAGTTGATCAAAACTAAATATCCTAAAAACCTTGATGCAAAAGTATTGTCAAAAGTTGCAGTGACACACGAGTGTTTTTGGAGATGATGCGAAAAACATCTAACATAAAAGGAAAAATGAATCTCTTGGTGAAACTTTAAGATTTATGGAATTGAGTAGAAAAAAGTTTTTTCTTTAAGTTTCACTATAAGCCTCTTGAATTTCCAAGTAGGCAACTTGTAAAGCCAATCTTGATGAGAAGGTGATAATTTAAAAACAAAGACAGAAGTAGAGTAGAATAAAAATGATATGGAATGGACCTATGACCTACAATTATTTATGTTTCCTGCCCTTAACTTTCTGATCTTGATTCCTTAACCACCTAGAGGAAATTCCAAATAGGAAGGTGGTAAATGCAGGGAAAGCTACTGACGGCGCATATTCTCTGTTGAATGCATAGCCTTATACTCACACTTTTACCTGGCTGGGACATGCCTCACCAATATAATATATGCACACTTCCTTTCTGACCCTGAACTTCTCAGCTCTCCTGAGGAGAAGATAGCTTTGATTCCTTACAAAGAGCCATGATATATTTTATCCTATTAAATCCTAAAACCTCTGTGAGATGCCAAAGAGGTCATCAAACCCGTTGCGCTCTACAAAGAGAGTCAGCAGAGTTCAGCCCGAGTTTGCAGCCAGGTTCTGTCCCTTAGTAGCTGTGGGAATTTGAGAAGTCACTTACCCTCTCTGTGCCTCAGTTTATTCATCTGTGAAATGGGGACAAAAATAGTACCTCCCTCAAAGGGTTGTTGTGAGGTTAAAATTAGTTAATATTTACATGTAAAGTGCTTAGAGTCCTGCCTGGCACGTAATAGGTGCTAAACACACATGAGCTATTTGTACTCGATTTAGAGTCAGGCCTAACTGTGAATCCCAGTTTCATGGGACCCACTGGCTGTGTACCCTGGGAAAAGTCCATTTATTCATCTGATCCTTGATTTCCTCGTGGGTAGTTTGGAGGTTACAAACTAAAATAAAATCTCACAGAGGTGTTGTGAAGATTTAAGGGGATAAAATGTGTCACAGCTCTTTGTAATCTGTAAGACTAAAAACTGACCAGGACGGTTGAGGAGTTTTGGTGTCAGAAATCAAATGTCCACACGTGATGCTGACTGAACTAGACAGCCTGTTTGCAGACCCTGACTTCGGGAATGCAGTCCAGACGGGGCTGGTAATACACGAATGTAAAATTGATCCCAATCCATCAGGCTATCAAAGCCGCATCTACCATAGGAAATGAAAATAGTAAAAATTTCACCTCTTACACAATGACCATAGCTTTCATTTCAGTGTGAGCATGATTCCCACTTACAAGACAAGTGTGTAATCAAACAATTTGTGTAATCAAATGTTGAGAAAAGCTAATGAAATACTACAAAATGTCAACTGTAAAATTAATTTCAGTGGGTCAAATTTGAGAATTAGAAAAGGGAAGTTGGTTGGGAGTAAGGTCATCCTGATAATTAGCCATCAGAAAAAGTCTCGCTGAGCATGACTGAGGTCACATTGAGGTTAGTTGCTAAGCTTCTGAATCATCATGAATCAGAAAGTGAATAGTAATCAGAAATCAGTGGAGAAACAAAAGACTTTCAGCTATGCAACATAAACAATAAAGGTTTACACTTTGACAATAAACACTTTCTTCAAGTCTCCAAATACAAGGCAATCGTGACAAACCAGGCAGAAGTGGGTGAAAGATTGAGGAGGGAAGGAACACAGCTTGACATCTGGTGAAGGGGCCATTTTAAGGGTTCCTATACAGGTATGGGTTTCCTCTAAACCAGGCAGGAAATGAAAGTCTCATCCCAAGGCCAATGGCATTTTTTCCACATGGTAAGTGATTTCCCCATAATTGTGTCCAGACAAACACACCCATGACTGGTTGTGGTGGTACCTGGTGGGTCCTGTCCCGCAGTCCTCTTGGTCAGGGGCTCTGACTGCCTGCAGTACTAATTTTGGATGTAGCTGTCAGTAAATAAATGTGTAATGAATAAATTTTATATATGTTTTACCCAGTAATTTATTAAGAACATAAAGGAAGGAATCATGTCTTCTATTTATATTCTTTATAGTGTATTTGGCATAATTGAACATAATTGTAGGCAATTGTTAAAATTTAATTGAAGACCAGCAAGGACCTACTGTAGAGCACAAGGAACTATACTCAATATTTTGTAATAAACTAAAAAGGAAAAGAATCTTAAAAAGAATATATATATGTGTGTGTGTAACTGAATCACTCTTCTGTACACCTGAAGTGGAAACTAACACAACATAGTAAATCAACTATACTTCAATTAAAACAAAGAAAAACAATTTAATGAGTCCTATTTGTATTCTTAGGGAATTACTTTATGGTCATAAAAACGTTATTGATTGCTCATTGACTAGCAAAACTGTGAAACAAGATAGTTTATGGCAATTATATGAAATAAAGCAAACAGCAAAAATATATGAGTTGACCATTTTCATGTACTTAAGTTTTATCTTAAAACAGAAATTAATTATCAGAGGACTTATATTCTTATCTGGCATTGCCACTGACCGGCGATCTGAACTTGGAAATTTCACTTTCTATTCACAGTGCAACAGAGGTGGCTATTATATTAAATGAGATAATAGATAGGATTGTACATTGCACGGTATTGACCTGGAATTGTGGCTTGCTCACTGTAGACAGAGTCTAGAAAAGAGACAATTACCAGTTTTCTTGGATGCCTTAATTACAGTTGTAGAAAACCCCATTGATATTCCTTGATCTGCCATTTATTGACCTTGGGGAGTTGTTCACCCGAGCGCCAGATTCCTCATGAGTAAAGGAGAGATCATTCATTCACACTTCCTGTGATTGCTTCAAAAAATAAGTACGGAAACACATGTCAAGAGCTCAGCTCAGTGCCTGGCACACAGAATGTGCTTCTCTGTGAGCTTTTCATAGTCCTTCTCTCTTCCTCTTCCTTCTGCTGCTTCTACAACAGATCCTCAGGGTGGAGGGCAGGGGGCAGTGAGGTGATTCAGGACGGGAGTCAAAACTACTGTGTATGATGATGGAAGAAACAGCAACAACCGGGTCTCACCCCGACTTTTCTAACTCCTTCCCACAAATGAATTCGGTCTTCCTGCCCATACTTTTTCTTCTTGTTAGGGAGGTGGCTAGTCTTGATACTGCAAAGGCAAGAACATTAATTCTAGCCAAGAGTTTGGCTAGCTGTGCAACACAGATTCTTCCCTTAAATATTACTGTAGGGCTTAATTTCTTTATCAATATGTCTGATGATTTTACAGGTGTTGAGTAAGGACTAAGAAGTGGGGCAAAGAATAACTAAGGCAATAAACAGAAGGAAAGCATGTCTCATACTCCCTAAAAAAGTCTATAGAGGGAAATATACTCAATATTTTGTAATAACCTATAAGGGAAGATAATCTGAAAAAAATTGGATGTATATGAATGTGTAACTGAATCACTTTGCTGTACACCTGAAACTAACACCACATTGTAAATCAACTACACTTCAGTAAAAAATTAAAAACAAAGTTTAAAAGGTCTATAGAAGAAGAATAGGAGATGGTCAAACCTGAAACTCATCCTTAATTAAGTCATAAAATACATCCTTAATTAAACCCTTGATTCCAATGACAGTAAACCTCTGGAAATTGACTTGATGCACTGATAATTGTAGAGCGCCATCTAGTTTTTGCTACTAGAACTGCAACTGAGTCTTTTGATTCCTTAAGGCATGTGAAATAAATTTTCTGAGGGGTGGGGACAGAGAAACATTTTCCTGTTTTGAATTTTTTAATTATTAAAATTCTAAATTACATCCATTGATTCCCTATCAGCTCAGAAAAATAAGCATGCTTTGCAACAGCTGTTTGTTGACATACTAGAGTTTCTAAGGAAAAAATAAATGACCCATAGGTAAATATGATACCAAACAGATCATAATATCAAAGATTTGTGTATATTTTAGACAATGTCAGCCCTTCCAATATGAACTTTTTTTTCCCACAGCTTATGGATCAGCTGCGTAAACTTACAGTGAGTGTAATCTAGTGTATAATGAACTCAAGCATATTTTAGGAACAGTCAAATTTTTAATAAAATCAATATTTTATAAAAAGAACAAGATTTCACTTAACTCAGCAGTTTTGGTTTCAAAAGTATATTTTAATCTTGAATGAAAAATTAAGTTATCGTTCTCTGAAAATATTTTAAAACAGAATGCTCTTGCTGTCTTCATTTTTCCTTGGCTTAGAGATTACATTATTCATTTTGGCTAATAATATATATTACCCTTTAAGGTCAACTTAAACACTTCTCAATTTGTTTTTTATTTTTGAAGAAGCAATTATTTTTATTGAAAAATGTGAAATTGAACTATTATATTTATTGTATTTTTTAACATCTTTATTGGAGTATAATTGCTTTACAATGTTGTGTTAGTTTCTGCTGTATAACAAAGTGAATCAGTATACGTATACGTATATCCCCATATCCCCTCCCTTTTGCATCTCCCTTATTTGGGTTTATTGTGTATATGTAACTAGTTGGAAATAATTTAAAGAAATGGAATGACATTTTAAAAATGTCATTTTGAAAGACATTTTAAAAGTAGGATTTTTAAAAGAAGAAATCCTTTTAAAAGAAGGACTTTTTTTTAAAGAATCAGAATACAGGGTGATTTAACTAAGATGAATTCCATTTATAAAATATGCCCTTTGTATTGGCAACTCACCATGGCATTCATGTTATATTTCTACATAAGCTTTAAAAATATCCATTAGCTACAATGAGGTTAATCATCTATAGTCTGACAAAAATCTTTCAAAAAGAAAGATTACTATAGGAAAAAATATGACAATCAGTGCTTCAAAACCATAATAGTTTGAATTTATATAGCATTGTGGTAGCTTAAAACAATATTTAGGGGCTTCCCTGGTGGCACCAGTGATTAAGAATCTGCTTGCCAATGCAGGGGACATGGGTTTGATCTCTGGTCCAGGAAGATCCCACATGCCACAGAGCAACTAAGCCCGTGCGCCACAACAACTGAGCCTGCGCTCTAGAGCCCACAAGCCACAACTACTGAGCCAGTGCACCACAACTACTGAAGCCCATGTGCCTAGAGCCCGTGCTCCGCAGCAAGAGAAGCCACCGCAGTGAGAATCCCGCGCACCACACCGAAGAGTAGCCCCCGCTCGCTGCAATTAGAGAAAGACCCCGTGCAGCAATGAAGACCCAATGCAGCCAAACATAAAATAAATTTAAAAATAAATTAAGTAATTAAAAAACAATATGTAATAAATCACTCATCAAAAAGGAAGGATTGTTTCTCTGACAGAACAATATGCTTTGTGTGAGAGAACACTTTAACCTTTATATTTTCTATCTTCAATTATTCTATATACAATTAATGAAACTTTTGGACGTCATTCTTTTGTTATTGGAGTTAAAAACGTGTTTGTTACTCCAGGAAAATATTTAACGACCTGGTGCTGGGGTTCAGTGGGTATTGGGAGAAGTGAGGTCCCAGCGTTCAAGTTACACAGCTTTGAAACTTCTCAGAAGCTGAAACAATCGGGTAAAACTGATCCTGACGAGAGGCAAAATGAATCGCCCTCAGTGTAGTAGCTTCTACAGTCCTGATGAATTGCTTCTTCACCTCCTGATCCAAGCACGCAGTGCCCTAAAGAGGATTCAACACTTCGGTCAGTTTTTCTTAAATAATCACCTTTATTTAAGGCCAACCCTCCAAGATCATATCATATTTTTAGTTTCCATGGAAATCATATTTCCCATCTTCTCCTAAATATTGCTTAGGGTTCTAACCCAAAGCAAGTATTACTGAGTCAGTTTCGGGTAAAAAAAATTATACATAACGATGATCAGGAAGTAAATTCAGGGGGACAGGTAAGAGGAAAATGGTCAAATCGCTGGCTTTCCAAACAGGACAAAACTCGAGTTTTAGTAAGGGACAAACTGTGGAGTGATCAAGTTTGTCGAAATAAAATCAGAATGCTTTGGACCTCTGAATGAAATTTGCAGATATAGTTACATTTTTATTTTCAAGTTAGTTTTTGTTACTCAAAGCAAATATTTGAAATGTCAGGACTAAAAGTATTTGTAACCAATTTACAAGCATGAACATATATCTTCCTTTTGCAAAGAATTGTCCAATTTTTGAAAATATAATTTAATTTGTAAATATTCTTCTCTCCAAAATAGAATTGCTCTAATCTTATGCTTTCCTGCAATTCAGGAACTGTCTTTGAATACATAACTGCCTAAAAATTATTATTAAAAATTTTTATTCATATAGATAGAAAATTCAAAAATGATACTTGGAACTATACTAGAGTCCACCTGTGTAATAAGTGCTCCGAAAGAGTGTATTTCTCAGAATCAATAGAAATACAAAACTTTTTAAGTCTTCTCTAAGAAATTTGGGAAAAAATTCTCATCTTTATGGAAGGACTGCAGCAGCTGGCAATAAGACAAAAAGGATCCATCATTAGAACCAAAGGCACAAAGGCATGGCTTTGATCAGTTATCTAAGATTGATTCTCTTGGGATCATGACAAGTAAGCTTATGTCATCTCACCAGAAAGAATCCTAAAGCAAGTATTATGTTTTAGGAACTTCTTCGTCTTGCTTTGTAAGTTGGATCACATCCCTGGTTATTGCTGTAAGGAGTTTTCTCTAACCCAAAATTTCCCTGGGGATAGCAACGTTCTATTAATAAAAATGTCAATTAATTGCCAATGGTATCTTGAAACTAAGCAGGTTCCATGATAAATGTGTGAATTTTATAACAATATCACCAGTCAAGTCTTCAGTTATATGGAATCTTGTCATTTAGTGTTGACTTGTTATCAGAAAGCGACCAGACAGCGGGAAGAGGAAGAGGTGAAATCAGGAAGGAAGAAATAGAGTTGTATGCGACACAGTGGCCAACCTGAGCAGCAGGGCAGGGCTGACAGAATGGGTAGAGTGCTGGCTTGGCAGGAGGTGACACGCCTCTCACATCTCTTGAGAAATACAACAGCCCCATAGTTGTAGCATCAGTTTCCCTATTCGCTCTGTTTTTTTCCTTCACCTAGAATAGAGATGGCTAAGAGGCACATGAAAATATGTTCAACATTGCTAGTTATTAGAGAAATGCAAATCAAAACTACAATGGGATATCACCTCACACCAGTCAGAATGGCCATCCTCAAAAAATCTACAAGCAATAAATGCTGGAGAGGGTGTGGAGAAAAGGAAACCCTCCTACACAGTTGGTGGGAGTGTAAATTGATACAGCCACTATGGAGAACATAGTGGCTTTAAAAAACTAAAAATAGAGCTACTATATGATTCAGCAATCCCACTCTTGGGCATATATCCGGAGAAAAACTTGGTTCAAAAGTGTACATGCACCGCAATGTTCATAGCAGCATTCTTCACAATAACCAAGACACGAAGTGACCTAAATGTCCATAAACAGAGGAATGGATAAAGAAGATGTGGTACATATATACAATGGAATATTGCTCAGATATTAAAAAGAATGAAATAATGCCATTTGCGGCAACATGGATGGACCTAGAGATTATCATACTAAGTGAAGTAAGTCAGACAGAGAAAGACAAATATCATATGATATCACTTATATGTGGAATTTGTATCAAAGATAAAAATGAACTTATCTAGAATAAAGCTGTAGTATTTGATCGAACATTTTCCCTATTTATATTTGTCATGAAAATAAGTTCAATCAAACATAAAAAATAGTCCCAAAACATTGACGTTAATGGAAAAAGTCAAATCTATCAAGCGAAATTTAATCCTTCCTTGATTTATATTCCTATTGTAACGATCGGAATGTTCAGTGGTTCCAGAATTTAGGCTGACCTAACAATGATGGAAAGATTGATCAAACTGTCACATCATCTCTACGATATTTTTGATTCATTCCTCTGTCGTTTTAAAACTAGAGACCACATTTTTTCATTTTGTTCTGTTATAAATTTATACAACAAATGGAGTTTTCCATTAATTATAAGATATAAATAATTCAAAATTAATATACATACTAATGCATACTCTTAAAGACTGCAGACCTATTACAGTTTCTTTTGTCTGCCACAGTATAAGCTGAAGATAACGTTGTGGACATTTTTATTCTCTTTGGCCGTCCAACACGTGAATTCCTTTTCCATGTTTGGGGAATTCCCACCACACAAGGCTGAACTCCTCCCACTCTAAAGGCTGAAAATATGAGATAGTCTCTCTCCCAGCTAAGTGCACAATGAAGGAAGCAGTGGCGTTTTCACCAGACTATTTCTGTGCTGTGATTTAGTCACCGTTCCTTGTTGTATAGCCATGAAGAAGTTGGGTGAGTTACCCTGTATCTGTTTAACAAAACCATTTTCTGCTTCCATCAAGCCGAGTTAGTTTCATTTGCTGAATGATAGAGTGAATGAGGAGACATGGTTGCAGACCACGATCCATCATGGGAATAGGAGGGCCTGGCTGGAATTGAGAGCAGTGAAAATATAGCTTATATTAATTGATGGAGCCTCAGGAACTCAGAACATCAAATTATTTACTAGGTTATTGAGATGAAATACCCACTGAAGACAAGGCTTTGGGGAACTAAGTGGCCAGTCTTCTGAGCAAAATGAAGGGCATAAAGAATTAAAGGGCTACAGAAGGGACCGTTATTTCTAACAGCACCGTAAAGTTTTTACATAAAGAGAATGACAAGGTCAAACAGATAGCCAAGGATAATTCTGCTCCTTATTTATAGAGCAAATTTACGTATTTGCCTGACTTTGTTCCCTGGACATGTATTTCCTTCAAGGAAATTCACAGTGGGATGGGTACCTGATAAAGCACTAATATTGACTAAAGTCAACTCCTTTCACAAGATCTTTAACATGAATTTTGCATTATGTTTCCCTATATTGGAAAGTTAACTGATACCATTAAATGATAATTAAATCAAACATAGGTGAGGCAGTAAGAACACATGTAACCTTTACCTGTGTTCAAATATCCAGGTCCAGATAAGTGAATTAAGTCATTTATTAGGCAGGTTAAGGTATAAGGCAGGTTTCAGTCCCTGAAAATGCAGGGCAGTTAGGAGGAAGGAGTGAGTAGGAAACTGAATTTGAGTATTCAAGGTTTGAACACTGGAGGAAGCCCATCTGACCACCAAGATTAGCCCCAGGGAGAGAAATAAGTGTTCAAATTTGGCCCCGGCAAGGCTCCAGCCAGCGTTGACACAGAAGATTTAATTTCAGAGGCAGGGTGAAGTAGCAGGGGAATCTGGTTAGTTGTCCAATTCAGAAGTAAGCAGAATCCCCACCCCCTTGACATTCCCTAGGGAAGGAGGGCTTACAATAATTAGCTGTGTTCAAGCTGATGTCTCAAGAGGCTGTGTTAGTTAAGAAAACAAGAGAACTAAATAACTAAGGGTTAATATACAAGATATGAAGGTGGGAACCCAGCCTGGTAATCCAGACCTTTACAGAAGCTGAGCAGGGAATATAAAGATTTAATATTACCGCAGGTAACTGATAACACAGTCTCAGAACAGCACAGGAGTTATGGCAGTGCATAACTGATACAGAAAGCAAGGCTATTTTCAAAGCCCCAAATGACAAAATTCCCTGCCTCGGCTGTAAAAATGGACTCTTCAGGAGGTAGATTGATACCGATTTTTAAAATTGTGTGGCATCAAGATGACTGAAGAAAACAAAACAAGACAAGGTTTGAAAAACTACCTCAGAGATAAAGCTTGGAGATTTTGTCATCGTGTTTTAGAGATCACGGGAAATGGGAGTGCTGCAGAAGAACAGAGGTGAGTAAGTACAGCCTCAATTTCCAAAAAAGAAAAATAGATAAATCACTTAAAAATTTTTAAAGTAGATTTTAAAATAGAGGTATCAAGAGAATGAAAAGACAAGCCACATATTGGGAGAAAATATTTGTAAAAGACACATCTCATAAAGAACTGTAATTCAAAATACACAACACTTAAAGTTTGACATTAAGAAGACAAACAGCCTAATTAAAAAATGGTCAAAGTCCTCAACAGACACCTCATCACAGAAGATATACAGAAGGCAAGTGAGCATATGGAAATATGCTTCACATCATATGTCACCAGGGAAATGCAAATTAAAACAACCATGGATACCACTACGCACCTATTAGAATGACTGAAATTCAGAATACTGACAACACCAAGTGCTGACGAGGATGTGGGGCAACAGGAACTCTCATTCATTGCTGGTAGGAATGCAAAATGGTGCAGCCACTTTGAAAGACAGTTTGGCAGAGTCTTACAAAACTAAATATACTCTTACGATGTGCAATCCAGGAATTGTGCCCCTTGGAATTTTCCCAAAGGAGCTGAAAATTTTGTCCACCCAAAAACCTGCTTTATTCATAATTGTCAAAACTTTATTCATAATTGTCAAAACAAGATGTCCTTCAGAAGGTGAATGGATAAACTCTGGTCCATCTAGACAATGGAATAGTATCCAGATAGAAGGAAATGAGCTCTCAAGCCATGAAAAGACATGGAAGAACCTTAAATATATATGACTAAGTGAAAGAAACCAATCTGAAAAAGCTACATACTGTATGATTCCAACTATCTGACATTTTGGAAAAGTCAAAAGTATACAGACAGTAAAAATATCAGGATTTGGGGATTGGGGGAGGGATGAATATGTAGAGCACAGAGGATTTTTAGGGCAGTGAAAGTTCTCTGTATGGTACCATAATAATGGCTACATGTCATTATTGCTTTGTCCAAATCTATAAGATGTACAACATCAAAAGTGAACTCTACTGTAAACTATGGACTTTGAGTGATAATGGTGTAGCAGTATAGGTTCCTCGTTGTAAAACTGAGAAATTGTACCATCTGCTGGGAGATGTTGATAATGGGGGATGCGATACACACGGGGACAGGAAGTTTATGGGAAATCTCTGTACTTTCCCCTCAATTTTGCTGTGAACCTAAAACTCCAAAAAAAAAAAGTTGTAATAAGAAAGATGTTTAAAGTAAATCTTGAAAAAAAAATAGAAGTAGACCTTGCTGCCTGGGGAAAAATGTTCATTTGGATCATTAAATAGAGGAATTATGAAGTTTGGGAAAGTTGTGTAGTAAATACGAAATGAATTAGTGAGTCACTTAGATAAGATATGCCAAGAGAATATCATTTCCTTTAAAAAAAAATAGGGTTTCTAGACTGGTGGTAAATAAAGAACCAAATGTACAGTGTACCTTGAACTGAGCCAAAGTATTTGATTTAAACCTTTTTTTTTTTTTTTTTTTTTCGGTACTCGGGCCTCTCACTGTTGTGGCCTCTCCCATTGCGGATCACAGGCTCCGGACGCGCAGGCTCAGCGGCCATGGCTCACGGGCCCAGCCGCTCCGCGGCATGTGAGATCTTCTCGGACCGAGGCACGAACCCGTGTCCCCTGCATTGCCAGGCAGACTCTCAACCACTGCGCCACCATGGAAGCCCTTAAACCTTTCTTGATAGGCCCATAGAAAAGATGATGACATGTCAATTGAGTAATAATGTAAATATTTACAGTGAAACTTGTTTGGAAAGATGCTACACATTGGATATAAAGTTGAAACATTTTTTCTGACTATAAAGTGTCCTCAAATATTAAGGATATTAATTTTTAAATTTTTTATGAAAATATAACTTAGGTCAGAAGGCTTAAGATGGAGTTAATGCAATGAATTTAAAAGTATATATAATAATCAAATAACTCCATATTTTCCCTTTTTTCATAATTTTCACATCTTCATCACAGTTAGTTCTGTCAAGTAGGCTTTGATGGGGGAGAATCAGATGGAATTGAGGTTTTTATCTTGCCTTGGCCTGCATTTCATGGCACCCTGTGTTCTCCTTTTTAGATGTGATATAATGGATAACAGTTTTTCCAATATCATGAAATTCCTCCTCTGAAAACAGGACCACCTGGGATATCTGCTTTCTCTTTTTACAGGTTCTGATAAGAATGAACCTTGACGGCACCTCCTCTATTTCTGTAGATGGTTTGTGACCCAGTTGCTCCTCTTGCTTTGATGTGCAGACATTCATCTTGAGAAGTGAATCTGGAATACAGAATCTTTGGTGCGTGGGGCTTTCTGAAACTTTTGTTACTCTTGCTTTCCAATCTCCTAAAAGGTGGGTCTGCCCCCAGGAACTGTCCTTTGGTCTCATTTTTCCTACTGGTCAACCCTCTGCTTTGATGGTCTTGTCTAATCTCCTGTTTCCTACCATCTCCTCTGTGAGAATGAATCTCAACTCCCTTTTCTAGCCCTGACCTCTCCTAATCTCCAAATTTACAGTGTGAATGCCTGGGTAGCTTTACAGAATATCCAACTTAACATTTCCAAAAATTATTCTTTAATCCCATACTTTCATTTCTCAGAAAAAGAAAAAATTTTGCTTTTACATGAAAAAAATGTTAGAAGTGCCATCACTAATACTATATTCCCATGCATTAATTGTGAAAGATCAGGTCTTTTTTTAAACTTCTTTGTTGTAGACTATGTTGCCTACAATAATACATTTTACTTTAATAACTTTGTATATATATATATATATATATATATATATATGTATATATATATGCCTCCTCATGTTTATTCTAAAGCTACTCTGTTGTTCAGGCTCATTTTGATTAGACTATTTCAATAGTTTCCCATTGGATTCCCACCTAGAAGGCATGCTATATATTGCTGCAACACAGATTCTTGAAGCATAGGGATATGCAAATCAAAATTACAATGAGGTATCACCTCACACCAGTCAGAATGGCCATCATCAAAATATCTACAAACAAAAAACGCTGGAGAGGATGTGGAGAAAAAGGAACGCTCCTACACTGTTGGTGGGGATGTAAATTGGTGCAGCCACTATGGAGAACAGTATGGAAGTTCCTTAAAAAACTAAAAATAGAACTACCATATGACCCAGCAATCCAACTACTGGGCATATACCCAGAGAAAACCATAATTCAAAAAGACACATGCTCCCCAATGTTCATTGCAGCACTATTTACAATAGCCAGGACATGGAAGCAACCTAAATGTCCATCAACAGAGAAATGGATAAAGAAGATGTGGTACATATATACAATGGAATACTACCCAGCCATAAAAAGGAATGAAACTGGGTCATTTGCAGAGATGCAGATGGACCTAGAGACTGTCATACAGAATAAAGTAAGTCAGAAAGAGAAAAACAAATATCGTATATTAACACATATATGTGGAATCTAGAAAAATGGTACAGATGAACCTATTTGCAAAGCAGAAATAGAGACATAGATGTAGAGAACAAACGTATGGACACCAAGGTAGGAAAGGGGGGTTGGAATGAATTGGGAGATTGGGATTGACATATATACACTATTGATTCTATGTATAAAATACATAACTAATGAGAACCTACTGTATAGCACAGGGAACTCTACTCAGTGCTCTGTGGTGACCTAAATGGGAAGGAAATCCAAAAAAGAGGGGATATATGTGTAAGTATAGCTGATTCACTTTTACGTACAGCAGAAACTAACACAACATTGTAAAGCAGCTATACTCCAATAAAACTTAATTTTAAAAAAATCACGATATTAAAGATAAGGGGCTTCCCTCGTGGTGCAGTGAATCCACCTGCCAATGCAGGGAACACGGGTCGAGCCCTGGTCCAGGAAGATCCCACATGCCGCAGAGCCACTAAGCCCATGCACCACACTACTGAGCCCACATGCCACAACTACTGAAGCCCACGCGCCTAGAGCCTGTGCTGTGCGACAAGAGAAGCCACCGCAATAAGAAGCCTGTGCACCGCAACAGAGTAGCCCCCACTCGCTGCAACCAGAGAAAGCTGGAGCGCGGCAACGAAGACCCAACCCAGCCAAAAATAAATAAATAAATTAATTAATTAAAGAAATAGCCTTTAAAAAAAAAGATAAGGAAGCTGAAAAAATGTACTCTTCTTCACCTATTATAGTTACCTCTGGTGCCTTCATCTGACACACCAAACCAAAAAAATAAAAAATATAAAAAAATAAATTTAAAAAAAGCATAGGGATAATCATGTCACTTTCCTACTTATAACTCTGAATGTCTCCTCGTAGTTTGCGAATTCAACATAAAATCATCTGACATCTTGACAGCCCCCCTTATCCTACTGTTTAAAAATATTGTTTTAAACTTTTTATACAAGTTTTAAAGGTTAATTTCTATTTACAGTTATTTCAAAATATTAGCTATATTTCCCATGTACAATATATCCTTGTAGCTTATTTTACACCTAATAGTTTGTACCTCTTACTCCCTTCCCCCTATTTCACCCCTTCCCCCCATCCCCACTGGTAACCACTAGTTTGTTCTCTATATCTGTAAGTCTGCTCCTTTTTTGTTATATTCGCTGGTTTGTTGTACTTTTTGGAATCCGCATATAAGTGATATCATACAGTATTTGTCTTTCTCTGTCTGACTTATTTCACTTAGCATAATACTCTACAGGTCCATCCGTGTTGCTGCAAATGGCAAATTTCATTCTTTTTTATCGCTGAGTAATATTCCCTTGTATATATGTACCACATCTTCTTTATCCATTTAGCTGTCAATAGACACTTAGGTTGCTTCCATGTCTTGGCTATTGTAAATTGTGCTGCAATGAACATTGGGGTACACGTATCTTTTCAAATGAGTGTTTTGGTTTTTTCGGGTCCCCTCACCCTGACTTTTGACTTCATCTTCCACCATTCATCCCAGAGATGAGTGACGATGTCTCTGTAGCACTTGCATTCAGATCCCTGGATGTTTTGTCAAAATTTGTATTGCTGGGGCCCAGTCTACTTACGGAAGCTAAATCTCTAGGAGCACAGGCCTGGAGTTTTCAGGTTTAAAAATCTTGTTACATATTCTAAAGTTTTAGAACCATTGTCCAAAATTCAGACTAAATTGACTCTTTGCATTGACTGTGCATTCGTGCCTCTTTCTCTTGTTCATGCTCCTCCCTCTTTCCAAATGCCCTCTTCCTTCCAAACTCTACCTATTCTTTACCCATTCTTTGAGAAGTACGCATACCACATGCCGGACTCAGGGTAGGGGAGTAGGTCAATAGATATATTTACTATAGGTCAACAAATACATGACTTTCCTTCTTGGCAAGTTCCTCAACTTCTCTAAGTCACAATTGCTTCAGTGTCAAGAAGAATGTGTTTAACAAAATGACCCCTAAAGTAATGGTAACCCTCTAAATTATCGCTCCTATTCTTACATTTCTTTTGATGCTTATCATAACCTGTCTAATGTTATTTTTATACTTGTCTTTTCACCTTTATACTATAAAGGTCTTAAGAATAAAAACTCCATCTGTTCCTATCCATGCCCTGCACTGCTTTGCAATATTCTTGCCACACATGTGACATTCAAAAAATAACAGATTCGGGCTTCCCTGGTGGCGCAGTGGTTGAGAATCTGCCTGCTAGTGCAGGGGACACGGGTTCGAGCCCTGGTCTGGGAGGATCCCACATGCCGCGGAGCAACTAGGCCCGTGAGCCACAACTACTGAGCCTGCGCGTCTGGAGCCTGTGCTCTGCAACAAGAGAGGCCGCGATAGTCAGAGGCCCGTGCACCGTGATGAAGAGTGGCCCCTGCTTGCCACAACTAGAGAAAGCCCTCGCACAGAAACAAAGACGCAACACAGCAAAAATAAATTAATTAATTAAAAAAAAAAAACAGATTCATTGCATTGCATTTCAAGGAGGTAAATAGATATTTAAACTTTTGCTATGCTTTTATATCCTGGGTTTTCCTGCCTTGACTATAGTAATTTAGGCATATATACTTGATTTATAGCGAGAATGAATCTGAATTCCTTCCAAAAATTAAATTATTTAGTATTTATTAAACACTGCTGTGTTAATGGCATTTACTGTTGTATTAACATAAAAGACTGAACTGTGAGACATGGAAATCAATATTCCATTAGAAGAAGTGACATTTTTAAGTTCCCTTCAGAAGCATTTTGATAGTTCCATGTGTTTATGATTCTAGTGGTTCCTTAATATGCATAATGAATAAAGGGCAATGCAATGTTAGCAAAGAAAAGGCTTGATTTGAAAGAAGTTAACACATATAAGTTAATTACACTGAGTTCCGAAGTGCGAAAATGCCAAAAGAGATCATGTTTTATAGCAAAGTATTTTAAGAAATGTGTCTGAAGTTTAGCCTGCAGATAGGAGGCTGTCAAGGGATTTGACAATTTCTGGAAATATGCAGATGTATGCAGATACATCCTCTGATAATGAGTAAAGATTTCCACTGGAGTAATTCAAGAAAGAATTAAGTAAGCTTCAGCAGGAAGACTGAAGGTTAGATATTGGGCAGAACTTGGGAGCACGCTGAAGTCTATAAAGTCCTAGCAATAGTATTAGAAAAAGGAAACATGGAGGCTCTCCATAGAAGATGAAAAGATCACTACCTTTTCAATCTGGTTTATGCAAAGCGGTCTCAAACACACACCACCCAAGCCATGTGTACAGACATAAAATAGGGCTTATCGGGGGGAAACGTACCGATAAAGAAGTAGCAGAGAGCATACATCACTGAGCTCTGCTTATCCCAAGGCCTGGGCTGGGTGCAGTTTGCAGGCACCAGGCCTAACAGTCCAGATGAGACTCTCCTGCTTGGCTTAGTGCATATTTAATAAGGTAGGGGTCAGGGGACCTCTCCGTGATCACGTAACCGTGGAGGCTCCTGTTTGAACAAGTGGCCTTGGTAGAACGGGGTGACCTTGGAGCCCAGGGGTTGGTATCGGCTGTGCTCACTCTCCCTGCAGAACCTGCTGTCTGATGCGCCACTGAAGGGGGAGGCGGTCAGCCTCCAGGACCAGTCGGTGCTGCTTGTCTCCAGCCAATGCCCTGGCTCTCGGGGGCCATTCAATCTGCACACCTCCCTCAGCTCCCGAAGGCTCTGGGTGTGGTGTTTGCACAGTGTCCTTGGGAGTGTGGGTTCTATGGCACAGTCTGGAGGGAGGCATCATTTCGGACCCTGTGCCAGACACCAGTGCAGGCCAGATGGAACAGCCACCTCTCGCATCTCTCATGGATTAGAACCAGGCAATGGACAAGATATTACAGAAACTACCTGAATACTGAACGGCAAGCAGATCGGGGAAGAAAGACAAAATCTGAAGAATGGCTGGGAGAGTGAAGGTAAGTTTTCTGGTTTTCTTCTTCCTCCCTCCCTCCCTTCCTCTCTCTCTCTCTTTCTTTCTTTCCTCCTTTATCTCCTGGTGTTGATCCTGGGACGGGCAGAATCAAGTGGAAGCAAAACTAAAAACTTCAAGAGAAACCGTCCTTCTAACCTAAGGGCCAGCGAAGTCTCCTGAAACCAGCGCTAGTTGCAGAACTGAATTGCCATTACTAAGGAATCGATGACAGTGAAGAACTTCCTGTCACTGTGAAGTGACACGCCTGTGCTCATGGCGGGTACCACGCACCCTGAGAATCTGGCTAGAGGAACTGGATGAAGAACAGGAAAGCCACCTGTTGTACAAAGAATAGAGGGTGAACATCCTGGTTATTTTCCTTTCTCTGTTCCCTTGAAACCTCACACCAAGGGTACACACAGATTGCACAACAGCATGGGGGACTAAAACTCTGATAGAATCCAAATTTTTTGGCCAGAAAAACCAGGGGTGTCTGGGAGCCAGAGAGCAAGGGACAAATTCCAGAGAGTAGAGAGCTAACTAATGTCATTTGCAGGTTCCCCCAAACTGAGCTTGTACAGAGCACAGCCAAAGAAGAGTAACAAGGGCTTTAAGAACTAAATTACGAGCTAAGCCACCATTCACATCCCAGACTAGACTCTGAGTGGCTCAGATGTGGGGCAGAGCTTTGCAACTGAACCTACATTGCATCCGTGTTGGTTCACAACCTCGGGAGCCTCCTGGTGAAATCTGAAACTGGTCCCTGTACACAGAGGGCAAGGAGAGACCAAAGAAAGAGGCCGACCACCCTGAATGGGTAGGTGGCAGGTTTACTGAGCAAGGGAACTTACTTCCAAGGCTTGTCTCGGGCAGCTGTAAGACCAGTAGAACTCTGCACCCACCCACCTGAATGGCAGACGTTTACATAGAGGCCTGAGCGGGGTCAGTCACGTATATCATCCAGGGAGTCTCAACACCACATTTCTGTCCCAAGGCTGCATCCTTGAAACGGCTCCTAATACGGGAATGGTGGGCGGAATGCACATCCTAAGGATGGGGGAGGGGTGAGGAACCTCTGATCACCTGGGTCTAACTCAAGGGTCAACCACTGATCACACCCTCTCAGTGACCTCCTCCAACAATACAGAAGATGAGCTGGAACTTTGATCACCTGTGAAAACAACAAACAAACAAAATCAACATTCTTCAGAGAATTTTAAGAGGATCCAGAATTTCAAACTTAATGTTAAAAATGTCCAGGATAAAGTAAAAAATTACTTGACATACCAAAACTATGATGCATTTTCAAGGGAAAAGACAATCAACGGACGGAAACTCCAAGATGATCTAAATTTGGAATCATCAGGCAAGACCTTGCAGTAGCAGTTAGAACCCTCTTCACTGAGGTAAAGCTGAACACCTCTTGAGATGAATGGAAAGCTATAAGTTCTCAGAAGACACAGTTTTGTGAATGTTCCCTATGTATTCAGAAAGAAACATATTTTGTGTTTGTTGGTCACCATGTTCTGTACGTGTCCATTTGCTCAAGTGTGTTTCCTACATTCTTTAAACTTCTGTATCCTTATTTTTTATTTTTTATTTTTTTCGGTACATGGGCCTCTCACTGCTGTGGCCTCTCCCGTTGCGGAGCACAGGCTCCGGACGCGCAGGCTCAGCAGCCATGGCTCACGGGCCCAGCCGCTCTGCGGCATGTGGGATCTTCCCGGACCGGGGCACAAACCCATGTCCCCTGCATCGGCAGGCGGACTCTCAACCACTGCGCCACCAGGGAAGCCCCTGTATCCTTATTGATTTTCTGCCTGCATTTTATAGGAATTTCTTAGAGAGATTTGATGATTTATTTAGATACTATTTATAGCTTCTTGCGATTCTATCAATTTTGACTTATAAATTTTAAGCTCTATGAAGTGTATACAAATTTAACATTTGATATCTTGTTTAGATATTAAACATTTACCATTATGAAGTTACTCTCCTTATCCTCAGTAAATATTTTAGAATTAATGTCTATCTTTTATATTAATATACAATATTAATTATATTAAATATATATAAGCATATATTTTACATATTAAATTTACAGTATTACTATCTCTCTTTCATTTAGATTGTGCCTGTTGATGGATTTTTTCTTCATTTTTCACTTTAAACCAATCTACACCTTTAGTTTTTATATATGTCTGATGTAAAGAGCATATAATTAGAATTTTAAACATACAATCCGGGAATTCCATGGTGGTTCAGTGATTAGGACTTGGTGCTTTCACAATTGTGGCCCCGGGTTCAATCTCTGGTGGGAGAACCAAGATCCCACAAACTGCACAGCACACACACACACACACACACGCACACGCACACGCACACGCGCACACGCACACGCACACTCACACACACACAAAATCGAATCTGACAACATTTGTTCTTTACTGAAGCATTTGGCCTATGTACAAATAAGAATAGTTGGACTTTAACCCTCCATCTTATTTTCTGCTTTTTTTTGTAGCCTGGTCCATGTTTCTTTCCTCTTGTTCTTTTGAATTATTTTTAGCATTTCATTTTTTCTTACTACTAGTTTGAAAATTATATAATCTGTTTTTTCCTTTTCAAGATTATCCTAGAAATTACAATTATGTATTACTTCTCAAGGTGTTCATGAATATTTTTATTCTCTTCACAAATAATACAGGTAATACCAAGGTTTACAACACTTTATATTTATCTGATATTTGACACTTTTTCTAACATAACTGGTAATGTTACTTATGTGTTCACATAGTTGTTTGTAAATATTACTTCAGTAGACACTATGTCTTTTTTAAATTATTAATATTTTTTATAATTATGAAATATATCAGACATAGGTGAGTATGTGTATTGTCTCAGTACATTTTAAAGAATTATAGTAAAATGAGCACTCCAACATCTCTGAGCCTATGAAATAAAGCTTTGAAACTCTGTTGAAGCTTCCTGTGAGCCACCCCTCACAATAATTTTCTTTTTCTACAACAAAGGAAACCACTGTTTTTATATTTACCATGCCTTGGCTTTCTTGGCAGCTTTACCACATTTGTAACCCTAAAGAATATATTGCATAATTTTACCCATTTTAAAGTATTATAGTGACAGAATTATACTGTATGTATTCTCTGATAACTTGCTTTTCTTGCCCAACATAAATAGAGATCTTTTCAAAGTGATGCATTACGGTAGTTTACTTTCATTACCACATGTATTATTTCATTGTGTAAATGCTCTACAACATATCTATGTGAGGGGAGAAAGATTGGGTTGTTTCCATCAAATGTTATTATTATTAATGTTGTTATTATTTTTTAAATGCTGCTAAAACATTCTGGAATGTGCCTTCTGTGAACACATGCAGGAATGTCTCTCAGATATAAATCTCAAAGTTACGGTGCTGGGTTGTATCATATGTGCATGTTTAACTTTACATAATAATGACATTTTATTTTCCAAGATGGTCATATTTCCCAAGATACCTCTAAAACAGCTTTCACTGCTTCATGTCCCTGCCACCACTTCACTCTTCAGCCTTTAAGATACTTCCCATTGGGTGATGTGAATAGTTTCTCAATTGTTGGTTTAACTTGTATTTCCCTGATTACTAAAGAGTCTGAGCATCCTTTCATATGTTACTGGCCATATTTACTCTGTGGGTCTTCATATAATAAGGTCAAAAATAGGCAAGATTAACCTGTGGTGACAGAGGTTAGATTAATAATGACCATAGTGATGAGGAGATGGGTGGTTGCTGATTGATAGAGACCATGGAAGCTTTTTGAGGCACCATATACATTCTGCAGCATAATCTGGGTGGTGGTTACAAGGGGTCTTCTTAAGTAAAAAATCATCAACATATAAACTTAAAATTTGTGCACTGTACTATAGCGGTTATATAGCAATAAAAATGAAAAAATCTCTGAAGAAAGGGGAAGTGTACATGTAATTACAGAATTTCTAAAACAATAATGAAAGTATTACATAAAAGAATCTTTAAGTTACAATTAAAATAGCAGTTTGAGGCAAAAGTTATCATCTTAAAGCATATCATAGAAAAATAAACAAGAAAGATAAAAGCAGAAATTAATGAAATGGAAAAACAATGAAACAAATCAATCAAAATATTGGTTCTTTACATAGGCAGAACACTCTATGACATAAATCACAGCAAGATCCTTTTCGACCCACCTCCTAGAGAAATGGAAAGAAAAACAAAAATAAACAAATGGGACCTCATGAAACTTCAAAGCTTTTGCACAGCGAAGGAAACCATAAACAAGATGAAAAAACAACCCTCAGAATGGGAGAAAATATTTGCAAATAAAACAACTGGCAAAGGATTAATCTCCAAAATATACAAGCAGCTCATGCAGCTCAATATCAAAAAAACAAACAACCCAACCCAAAAATGGGCAGAAAACCTAAATAGACATTTCTCCAAAGAAGACACACAGATGGCCAACAAACACATGAAAGAATGCTCAACATCACTAATCATTAGAGAAATGCAAATCAAAACTACAATGAGGTATCACCTCACACCAGTCAGAATGGCCATCATCAAAATATCTACAAACAAGAAACACTGGAGAGGGTGTGGAGAAAAGGGAACCCTCTTGCACTGTTGGTGGGAATGTAAATTGATACAGCCACTATGGAGAACAGTATGGAGGTTCCTTAAAAAACTAAAAATAGAACTACCATACAACCCAGCAATCCCACTCCTGGGCATATACCCTGAGAAAACCATAATTCAAAAAGAGTCATTTACCACAATGTTCACTGCAGCACTATTTACAATAGCCAGGACATGGAAGCAACCTAAGTGTCCATCGACAGATGAATGGATAAAGTAGATGTGGTACATATATACAATGGAATATTACTCATCCATAAAAGGAAACGAAATTGAGTTATTTGTAGTGAGGTAGATGGACCTAGAGTCTGTCATACAGAGTGAAGTAAGTCAGAAAGAGAAAAACAAATACCATATGCTAACACATATATATGGAATCTAAAAAAAAAATGGTTCTGATGAAACTAGGTTCAGGACAAGAATAAAGACGCAGACGTAGAGAATGGACCTGAGGACACGGGGAAGGGGAAGGGGAAGCTGGGATGGAGAGAGTGGCATGGACATATATACACTACCAAATGTAAAATCGATAGCTAGTGGGAAGAAGCCACATAGCACAGGGAGATCAGCTCAGTGCTTTGTGACCACCTAGAGGAGTGGGAGAGGGAGGGTGGGAGGGAGATGCAAGAGTGAGGGGGTATGGGGATATATGTATACGTATAGCTGATTCACTTTGTTATACAGCAGAAACTAACACAACATTGTAAAGCAATCATACTCCAATAAAGATGTTAAAAAAAAAAAAGAATATTGGTTCTTTAAAAATCAGCAAAATAGGGAATTCCATGGAAGTCCAGTGGTTTGAACTTGGTGCTTTCACTGCTGGGGGCCCAGGTTACAAAGATCCTGCAAACTGAGCAGTGAGGCCAAAAAAAAAAAAAAATCAGCAAAATAGACAAATATCAATAACACAAAATAAAAATAGCTAGGAGAAAATAACCACTGAAAGAGAGGTATTTTTTTTTTAATGAGACTACTTTGCAAATAATTTTTAAAATATGGATTAAGTGGATAATTTTCAAGGAAAATGCAAATGACCAGCGTTGACAACAGTTTATATAGAAAGCTTTAACATGCTATTTTCCATGACATAGAGAAGCTGTTTTAGCTGTCTCTACTAAAGGTAGACATAATGTACCATGAGATCAAGTTCTTGTTAAAAAAAAAAAACACAAAAAAAATATAGTGTTCTTTTCATAAGGCAATTCTACAAAATCTTTGAAGTTAATAATTGAGGGATATTTATTTTAGAACTTAGAAAAAATAGAGAAAACTTTCAAATTATTTTTAATGAAGCAGGTATAAAATTAAGAAATAGCCTTAAAATGCACACACAATAACCAGTTAGAATATATAATGTAAGAGAAAATCCAAATTATAATCAAGACAAAAAAGATAAAAATACTGAGACATAAACTCAACAAGAAATATGAGAAATTTTAAACATTCCTAGAATATTGAGTAGACTTGAAAGCTGAACACACAGAAACGTTGTATATCTATATAATTACCAACAAGTTTTATTTTCTGAAGTCAATTTTAAGTTCTCAATTTTAAAATTTATATAGAAAATTAAATATGCAAGAATATCTAGAATAATCCTGCAGAAAGAGGTCAATGAGGGCTGTATTTGTTTGCTAGGACTACTGTAGCAAAGTACCACAAACTGGATGACTTACAAAATAGAAATATATTGTCTCAGGTCTGGAGGCTAGAAGTCCAAAATCAAGGTGTCAGCAGGGTGAGTTCTTTCTGATGGCTGCAAGGAAGGATCTGTCACAGGCTCTTTCCTTGGCTTGTAGATGACCATCTTATCCTCCTCATCTTCCCCTTGTGCATGCCTCTGTGGCCAAATTTCTCGTTTCTATAAAGACACTAGTTATATTGGATTAGGACTGATGCTAATGAGTTCATTTTAATTTGATATCTCTGTAAAGTCCCTATACCCCTATAATGTCATACTCTGAGGCCCTGGGGATTAGGACTTCAACATAAGAATCTTGGGAAGACACAGTTCAACCCATAACAAGTGGGAACTACCATTGCTGCTTTCACTACATGTTACACAAATTACATATGATGCTGATTAGAATAGACTGACCTGTACAACAGAATAGTAAGTACGGAAATAGACCCAGGTATGCAAGAAAATTTAGTATATGATAAAAGGTGGCATCTCAAGTCACAAAGGAAACAATGGTCTTTTTAACAATTGATATTGGACAGCTGATAACCATGGAAAAAGGTAAAACTGAACTTATATCTCACACCATATACCAGAATAAACAACAAAGGGATCTGAGATGTAAATGTAAAAGCCAAAACTGTACCAATAATAGGGAAAAACATGGGGAATTCTTTTATAACCAGAGTGTGCCAAAACCCTTTTAATTCTGACTTTCTTAAAAAAAAAAAGACTGATAATGCAACTCTATAATATTTTGTAAAATTTACTTGGCAAAAAAAGCACAATAAGCAAGGTCAAAGAGAAAAAAAAAAACCCAACAGACCTGCAGAAGAGAAAAGTATTACATATATTACAGTTTGGCCAATATCTTAAATATCAAATCATTATGTTGTACTCCTAAAATTAATACAATTTTATATGTCAATTATATATCAATTTAAAAAATCAATGGGGATACAATGGAATATTACTCAGCCATTAAAATTAATGAAATAATGCCATTTGCAGCAACGTGGATGGGCCTGGAGATTATCATCTTAAGTGAAGTAAGTCAGACAGAGAAAGACAAATATCATGTGATATCGCTTATATGTGGAATCAAAAAAAACAAAGATACAAATGAACTTATTTACAAAACAGAAACAGACTCACAGACTTAGAGAATGAATTTATGGGTACCAGTGGGAAGGGTGGGGGAAGGGATAGATTGGGAGTTTGTGATTGTCACGTACACACTGCTATATTTAAAATAGATAACCAACAAGGACCTACTGTATAGCACAGGGAACTCTGCTCAATATTCTATAATAACCTAAATGGGAAAAGAATTTGAAAAAGAATAAATACATGTTTGCTATACACCTGAAATAACACAACATTGTTAATCAATTATACTCCAATGTAAAATAAAAATTTAGGGACTTCCCTAAATCAATTATACTCCAATATAAAATAAAAATTTAGGGACTTCCCTGGCGGTCCAGTGGTTAAGACTCCATGCTTCCACAGCATAGGGTGAAGGTTCAATCCCTGGTCAGGATCTAAGATCCTGCATGCCGCATGGTGTAGCCAAAAAATATAAATAAATAAAATAAAATAAAAATCAATGGGGAAAAAAGACCAAAATCAATAGAAAATGGGTACCAATCAAAACAAAGCAAAACACAAATAGATCTCGGAGAAATTATAATGACTCTAAACATATAAAAAGAAGGCTCAATCTCAGTCGTACTAAGGGCAATGCTAATGAAAATTGTATTGATATATTTCTTACTTAGATTTGTAAGCATTCAAAGAAGCTTGACTACTCATTCTGTTGATAAAGCACTCTCATTGCTGGTGGGTGTGCAAAATGGTAAATTCCCTCTGGAGGGAAATTTGTTATTATTTAAGGAAAACTGCATACGGATGAGATGTAAACTCAACAAGAAATATGAGAAACTTTAAACATTAAAGTTTTTCAAAAAGTAAATATATTTTTTGACCCCAAAAGTTCCACTTCTGGAATTCACTGTGAAGATTAATTAACTCCTACAAATATATAACAACATATGTACAAGGTTATTCATCATAGCATTATTTGTGAATGAATGAATAGTAATGCCATTAACTCATTGAGAATAAGGAACAGATTTCTGGGAGAAGATGATGAGTTCAGATTCAAATTCAAATATGTAATCTTGAGATGGAGATGCTCCAAACAGAATATCCACAGTATATATCTTTTCTTATTTTTATTTTTGGCCACACTTTGCAGCATGTGCGATCTTAGTTCCCAGACCAGGGATCAAACCCGTGCCCCCTGCATTGGAAGGCGGAGTCTTAAACACTGGACCGCGGGGGAGGTCCCTCCACAGATTATGTCTAGAACATCATAGAAACTTTTGAGGAGACTGACACCAGCTGCCACAGTGCTTGGTGCCTTGCACTGAACTTGAGAGTGTAAGAAATACAGCAGCTATTTCACTTCTGCCCTCCAAATCTTATGCTTCTGTGTCTTCTGTGGCTGACACTAGCTGGAACTCTGAAGGTTAGGGGATTCTAGGAGGTGTAATTCCAGTCTAACAAAGGCAACACAGTACAAGACCACAAATGGTAAACTGAGCCTCTGAAGGTTTTAGTTTTGTATGCAAGAGCCCACTGCAAGTGGGCTATATGCTATTCGATTCCAAAGCTGGTGTTCTTTCTGGTATGTTAGACTCAAATTTTTACCCAGGGCTGGCTATACACAGGTGGGGGGGAAAAGACCTGTACATGGAGGCCCTTTCTTTGTGTATAATCATGCCTACACATAGTGGAATGCATACCTTGCTTGTGTGGGTAGACACGTAGCAAAATTGATGAGACGTGATTGGAAATGCTGCCAATGAAGACGCTGGAGAGCCAGCTGCTGCTCTCATGGGAGAGATACCTGTGCCATCTCTGCTCTTTGTTCCTGGAGCCACCATTAAGATATGAGGGTGCCCAGGCTGCTATAACAAATACCACCGACTGAGTGGCTTATAAACAATAAGCCTTTATTTCTTGAAGCTCTGGAGGCTGGACGTGCTAGATCAGGGTGCTAGCATGGTCAGGTGAGTGTCCCCTTCTGGGTGGAAGACTTCTTGTTGTATCCTCACAGGGTGGAAGGGGCTAGGGGGCTCTGTGGGATCTCTTCTGTGTGTAAAGTCTTTTGATTTTTTTCCCCGCTTTTACTGAGAAATATTGTACATACATCACTGTGTAAGTTTAAGGCATACAGTATGATGGTTTGACTTACATATCTTGTGAAATGATTATTGCAATAGGTTTAGCTGACATCCATCATCTCATATAGACAGAACAAAAAGAAAAGAAAGAGGAAAAGAAACAAGAATACAAATGTTCTCCTTGTGATGAGAGCCCTTAGGGTCTACTCCCTTCACAGCTTTTCTATATATCATACAGTACTGTTAACTACAGTCATCGTGTTGTACATTACAACCTTAGTACTTATTTACCTTATACCTGGAAATTTGTATCTTTTAACAACTCCCTTCAATTCTCCCTCCCCCCACCCTTTGCCTCTGGTAATAAGATGTCTGATTTCTTTTCAAGATTCCACATATAAGTGAGATTATACCATATTTGTCTTTTTCTGTCTTAACATAATGCCTTCAAGTTCCATCCATGTAGTCACAAATTGTAGGAATTCCTCATTTTTTATGGCTGAATAACTGTCCCTTATTCCATTTTGTGTGTGTGTGAGTGTGTGTGTATAATCTCACAACTTCTTTACCCCTTCATCCACTGGTGGACATTTAGGTTGCTTCCATGTCTTGGCTATTGTAAATAGTGCTGCTATGAACATGGGGGTGCAGATACCTTTCTGAGTTACTGTTTTTGTTTCCTTTGGATATATTCCCAGAAGTGGAATTGCTGGATCATATGGGACTTCGATATTTATTGTTTTGGGGAGGCATCCTCTGTACTGTTTTCCATTGAGGCTGCACCAATTTATAATCCCACCAATAGTGCACAAGGGTTCTTTCTGTGGGATCTCTTTCATAAGGTCACTTATTCCATTCTTGAGAGCTCCACCATCATGACCTAACCACCTCCCAAAGGCAACCACCTCCTAACACTACTGCATTGGGCATTGAGTTTCCAGCATGTGCATTGTGCGGGTACCAGCCCTTCAGACCATAGCAGGCAGAGAGTGGAATGATCCCCAAACACTACTGGCAAAGGGAGGCCATTCATGGAGCTACCGACTTGTCCTTGGACTTGTGTTTGGATGGACGGGATTCCCAGAGGACAACAACGTATTTTACCTGTTAATCTGCTTTGATAGAGAGAGACTTGTAACTTCTGCCAGGCGGATGAATGGACAAGCAAAATGCTGCTAAAGGGTATAGTCAGGGTCAGCTTCATGGGAATGTAATCATATGGACGACACCATGCTTGATCTAATGACCTATTGTCAGTATTCTGCAATTATAAATACTTATACTTTTAATTTTTTTGCAGTTCGATTCAAAAATTGTATTTTTGAATTTTTAAAGTGATGTCCAATGGGGACGTGAAGTGTAGGCATTTAGGAGAGGAGAGAAGTGGAAGAAACAAAAAAACTTTGTATTTTAGTGCCTTTAAAGGCACTTTTGTCCTGCTTTTAGAATAAAGAGTACCTCATTTTTATTTTTCTCTGGGTCCTGCAAATTATGCAGCCAGTCCAGAGTATAGTGGTAATAGGAAACTTGCTCCCTCCAAAATGAATGAAATAGGCATTTTAAGTATGCGTTATAACTGACATCAGTAATTAGGAGGTGAGGGGTGTGGCCCAGATGGCGGAGTAGGAAGACCCTCTACCTGGACCTGGGATGACTTCAAACGCTGGATAAACCATTAAACTTAGCATTACCTTCATGATGCAAAACACTTTTTTTTTCTTTTTGCGGTACGCGGACCTCTCACTGTTGTGGCCTCTCCCGTTGCAGAGCACAGGCTCCGGACGCGCAGGCTCAGCGGCCATGGCTCACGGGCCCAGCCGCTCCGCAGCATGTGGGATCTTCCTGGACAAGACACGAACCCGTGTCCCCTGCATCGGCAGGCGGACTCTCAACCACTGCGCCACCAGGGAAGCCCCGAAACACTTATTTTATTTTATTTATTTTCACTCCTCCCTCAGGCATACCAAATTTACAGCTAATTACAGAGCAACTTTCAATGAGAATGATCTGAAGATTAGCAGAAAAGACTTTTCACAATTCAAGACATAAAGAAGGAGACAGGTAAGAGGGGCAGAGACATGGTCTAGGCAGGCCCCACACTCCTGGGTTGGGGGACCACAAACAGGAGGAACATCACAAATGCAGAGGTTCTCCCCAAGCCAGGGAGGGGTCTGAGCCCCACATCAGGCTCCTCAACCCAAGGGTCCTGCACTGGGAGATGAGCCCCTAGAATGTCAGGCTTTGAAAAACAGCAGGGCTTGCTTTCAGGAGAGCCAAAGAGCTCTAGGAAATAGAGACCCTGCTCTTGAAGGGCACATGCAAAATCTCACAAGCTCCAGGTCCCAGTGCAGAAGCAGTAATTTGAAAGGACCCTGGGTCAGACTCACTTGTTGATCTTAGAGACCCTCCTGGTGGGGCAGGAGGCAACTGGGACTCCCTCTGGGGACAGAGGCCTGGCAGCATTCACTTTGGGGAGCTTTACCACAATAACACCAGTGCTGGCGAGCACTATTTTAGAATTCTCACTCTAACCTAATAACAGCACGGCTTACCCACCCACTACTGGGACAGCACCAGCCAATTCAGGAAGCTGTGTGGAGACCGGGGTCCATCCACCAGCAGGCAGGCACCAGCCCCACAGACCCCCAGCCCATGCAGCCAGCCATGCCAGGATTGAGTCCAACCCTCCAGCAGACCCATAGTCACAGAAGGAGGCACGGCCTTGTAGACAACCAAGCCAGAGGCCAGCCCCACCTATTGCCTACTACCTACAGTAGTCAGCCCTGCCACAACAGAAGGGGGCACACAGCCCACATAGGGGGCACCCTGAGAACCTATTGGTAACCAGAGGGGAGTGTGCTGTTGGGCCCCATGGGACATCTCCTACATAAGTCCACTTCTTCAAGATTGGGAAACGGAACCAACCTACCTAATGCATAGAAATAAACACAGAAAGTTAAGCAAAAATGAGGAGATAGAAGAAAATGTTCCAAATGAAGGAACAAGACAAAACCTCAGAAAAAATAAACAAAGTGGGCATAAGCAATCTACCTCATGAAGAGTTCAAGGTAAGGACCACTGGGAGTTCCTTGGTGGTCCAGTGGTTAGGACTCGGCGCTTTCACTGTTGTGGCCCAGGTTCAATCCCTGGTCAGGGAACTAAGATCCCAAAGCCTCGAAGCACAGCCCAAAAAAATAAGGTAATGACCATAAAGATGATCAACAAACACATGGGAAGAATGAATGAACACAGTGAGAATTTCAACAAAGACTTAGAAAATAAAAAGAAGAGTCAGAGCTGAAAAATACAATGACTAAAATAAAACCTACATGAGGAGGAATTGAGAGTAGATTAGATAATAGCAGAGTAACAGATCAGTGAACCAGAAGACAGAGCAGCAGAAAGTACCCAAGCTGAGCAGAAAAAAAGAAAATAGAAAAAAAAGAACTGAAAATAATTTAAGAAATCACTGGGACAACATCAACAATACTAACATTCTGATATAGGCGTCCCAGAAGGAGAAGAGAGAGAGAAAGGGTCAGAGAATTTATTTGAAGAAATAATAGCTGAAAACTTCCCTAACCTGGGAAAGGAAAAAAAAAATTCACGTCCAGGAAGCAGAGAGAGTCTCAAAAAAGATGAACTCAAAGAGGTCCACAACAAAATACATTATAACTAATGGCAAAAATTAAAGAGAGAGTCTTAAAAGTAGGAAGAGAAAAGCAACTAGTTATATATAAGGGAACTCCCACAAGACTATAATATGACAGGACTTCCCTGGTGGCGCAGTGGTTAAGAATCCACCTCAAAATGCAAGGGACGTGGGTTCGATCCCTGGTCAGGGAACTAGATTCCACATGCATGCCACAACTAAGGAGCCTGCAAGCCACAACTAAGGAGCACGCATGCCACAACTAGGATCCAGTACAACAAAAAATAAATAAAGACTATCAGATGACTTCTCAGCAGAAATTTTTCAGTACAGAAGGGAGTGGCATGATATATTCAAAGGGATAAAAGGAAAACAGCTACAACTAAGAATATTATACTCATCAATGTTATCATTCATACGTGAAGGAAAGAAAGAGTTTTACAGAAAAACAAAAGCTAGAAGAATTCAGCACCACTAAACCAGTTTTACACAAAATGTTAAAGGGACTTCTCTAAGCAGAAAAGAAAAGGCCACAATTAGAAACATGAAAATTATGAGAGAAAAAAATCTTGCTGGTAGAGGCAAACATACAGTTAAGGTAGATCAAATATGTATAAAGGTAATAGAAAGGTTAAAAGACAAAAGTAGTAAAATCATCTACATCCACAATATATAGTTAAGGGATACACAAAACTAAAAGATGTAAGATATGATATCAACAACATTAAACATTGGAGAGGGAATAAAATGTAGAATTGTTAGAATGCATTCAAACTTAAGAGGTCATCAACTTAAAATTATCACATGCATACAGCTGTCCCTAGGGACCATGGGGGTATTGGTTCCAGGACCCACTGCATTACCAAGATCCACAGATACTCAAGTCCCTTACAGTTGATCCTCTGTATCCGCAGGTTCTGCACCAGCAGATACAGATGGTCGACTGTATGTTTATTGAGAAAAATCCATGTGTAAGTGGACCTGTGTAGTTCAAACCCATGTTGTTCAAGGGTCAACTGTTCATAGGTTGTTATATAAGAACATCATGATAATTTCAAACCAAAAACCTATAAAAAATACACATTAAAAAAGAGAAAGGAATCCAAACTTACCACTAAATATAGTCACCAAATAAAAAAGGGAAGAAAGCAAAAGAAGAAAGGAACAACAACGAAAAAATTACAGGTCAATATCACTGATGAACATAGATACAAAAATCCTCTGCAAAATATTAACAAACCAAATTCAACAGTACATTAAAAGAATCATACCCCATGATCAAGTGGCATTTATCCCAGGGATGTATGGATGGTTCAGTATCTGCAAATCAATGTAATACACCATGTTAACATACTGAAGAATAAAAATCATATGATCTCAATAGATGCAGAAAAAGCATTTGACAAAATTCAATATTGATTTATAATAAAAACTCTCAAAAAAGTGGGTGTAGAGAGAACATACCTCAACACAATAAAGGCTATATATGACAAGCCCATAGTCACATCATATTCAATGGTGAAAAGCTGAAAGCATTTCCTCTAAGATCAGGAACAAGACAAGGATGCCCATTCCTGCCACTTTCATTCAACATAGTTTTGGAAGTCCCAGCCACAGCAATCAGAGAAGAAAAAGAAATAAAAGGAAACCACACTGGAAAGGAAGACGTAGTACTGTCACTGTTTGCAAATGACGTGATAATATACATATAAAATCCTAAAGATGCCACCAAAACTATGAGAACTAATAAATGAAGTCAGTTAAGTTGCAGGATACAAAATTAGTATACAGAAATCTGTGACGTTTCTATACACTAAAAAAAAAAAAAAAAAAACTATCTGAAAGAGAAATTAAGAAAACAATCCCATTTACAATTTCATCAAAAAGACTAAAAATACCTAGGAATAAATCCAACCAAGGGGGCAAAAGACTTATACTGTGAAAACTATAAGACATTGATGAAAGAAATTAAAGATGATACCAACAGATGGAGAGATATAACATGTTCTTGGATTGGAAGAATCAATATTGTGAAAATACCTATACTACCCAAAGCAATCTACAGATTCAATGCAATCCTTATCAAATTACCAATGGCATTTTTTATGGAACTAGAACAAAAAATCTTAAAATTTGTATGGAGACACAAAAGACCCCAAATAGCCAAAGCAGTCTTCAGGGAAAAAAACGGAGCTGGAGGAATCAGACTCCCTGACTTCAGACTATACTACAAAGCTACAGTAATCAGGACAATATGGTACTGGCCCTAAAACAGAAATATAGATCAATGCAACAGGATAGAAAGCCCAGAGATAAACCCACACACCGATGGTCAACTAATCTATGACAAAGGAAGCAAGGATATTCAATGGAGAAAAGACAGTCTCTTCAATACGTGGTGCTGGGAAAACTGGACAACTACATGCAAAAGAATGAAATTAGAATACTCCTTAACACCATACACAAAAATAAACTCAAAATGGATTAGAGACCTAAATGTAAGACTGGACACCATAAAACTCTTAGAGGAAAACATGGGAAGAACGCTCTTTGACAAAAATCACAGCAAGATCTTTTTTGATCCACCTCCTAGAGTAATGGAAATAAAAACAAAAATAAACAA